>NC_140987.1:443021771-443401435 GCF_052327205.1 Somniosus microcephalus | reverse complement strand
GAGGGTAGCGGGAGGGGAGTGTGGAGGCGGGGAGGGTGGCGGGAGGGGAGTGTAGAGGCGGAGAGGGTGGCGGGAGGGGAGTGTGGAGGCGGGGAGGGTGGCGGGAGGGGAGTGTGGAGGCGGGGAGGGTGCGGGAGGGGAGTGTAGAGACGGAGAGGGTGCGGGAGGGGAGTGTAGAGGCGGGGAGGTTGGCGGGAGGGGAGTGTAGAGGCGGGGAGTGTGCGGGAGGGAAGTGTAGAGGCGGGGAGTGTGCGGGAGGGGGGGTGAAGAGGTGGGGAGGGTGCGGGAGGGGAGTGTAGAGGCGGGGAGGGTGCGGGAGGGGAGTGTAGAGGCGGGGAGGGTGCTGGAGGGGAGTGTAGAGGCGGGGAGGGGTGGCGGGAGGGGAGTGTAGAGGCAGGGAGGGTGCGGGAGGGGAGTGTAGAGGCGGGGAGGGTGCGGGAGGGGAGTGTAGAGGCGGGGAGGGTGCGGGAGGGGAGTGTAGAGGTGGGGAGGGTGGCGGGAGGGGAGTGTAGAGGCGGGGAGGGTGGCGGGAGGGGAGTATGGAGACGGGGAGGGTGCGGGAGGGGAGTGTAGAGGCGGGGAGGGTGGCGGGAGTGTAGAGGCGGGGAGGGTGGCGGGAGGGGAGTGTGGAGGCGGGGAGGGTGGCGGGAGGGTAGTGTAGAGGCGGGGAGGGTGTGGGAGGGGGACTGTAGAGGCGGCGAGGGTGCGGGAGGGGAGTGTGGAGGCGGCGAGGGTGCGGGAGGGGAGTGTGGAGGCGGGGAGGGTGCGGGAGGGGAGTGTAGAGGCGGGGAGGGTGCGGGAGGGGAGTGTAGAGGCAGGGAGGGTGGCGGGAGGGGAGTGTAGAGGCGGGGAGGGTGGCGGGAGGGGGGGAGGGTGCGGGAGGGGAGTGTGGAGGCGGGGAGGGTGCGGGAGGGGAGTGTGGAGGCGGGGAGGGTGCGGGAGGGGAGTGTAGAGGCGGGGAGGGTGGCGGGAGGGGAGTGTAGAGGCGGGGAGGGTGGCGGGAGGGGAGTGTGGAGGCGGGGAGGGTGGCGGGAGGGGAGTGTGGAGGCGGGGAGGGTGGCGGGAGGGGAGTGTGGAGGCGGGGAGGGTGGCGGGAGGGGAGTGTAGAGGCGGGGGAGGGTGGCGGGAGAGGAGTGTGGAGGCGGGGAGGGTGGCGGGAGGGTAGTGTAGAGGCGGGGAGGGTGCGGGAGGGGAGTGTAGAGGCGGGGAGTGTGCGGGAGGGGAGTGTAGAGGCGGGGAGGGTGGCGGGAGGGGACTGTAGAGGCGGGGAGGGTGGCGGGAGGGGAGTGTGGAGGCGGGGAGGGTAGCGGGAGGGGAGTGTGGAGGCGGGGAGGGTGGCGGGAGGGGAGTGTAGAGGCGGGGAGGGTGGCGGGAGGGGGAGTGTGGAGGCGGGGAGGTGGGTGGCGGGAGGGGAGTGTAGAGGCGGAGAGGGTGGCGGGAGGGGAGTGTGGAAGCGGGGAGGGTGGCGGGAGTGGAGTGTGGAGGCGGGGAGGGTGCGGGAGGGGAGTGTGGAGGCGGGGAGGGTGCGGGAGGGGAGTGTGGAGGTGGGGAGGGTGCGGGCGGGGAGTGTGGAGGCGGGGAGGGTGCAGGAGGGGAGTGTGGAGGCGGGGAGGGTGGCGGAAGGGGAGTGTAGAGGCGGGGAGGGTGCGGGAGGGGAGTGTAGAGGCGGGGAGGGTGCGGGAGGGGAGTGTAGAGGCGGGGGAGGGTGCGGGAGGGGATTGTAGAGGCGGGCAGGGTGCGGGAGGGGAGTGTAGAGGCGGAGAGGGTGCGGGAGGGGAGTGTAGATACGGGGGAGGGGTGGCGGGAGGGGAGTGTAGAGGCGGGGAGGGTGCGGGAGGGTAGTGTAGAGGCGGGGAGTGTGCGGGACGGGAGTGAAGAGGCGGGGAGGGTGCGGGAGGGGAGTGTAGAGGCGGGGAGGGTGCGGGAGGGGAGTGTAGAGGCGGGGAGGGTGCTGGAGGGGAGTGTAGAGGCGGGGAGGGGTGGCGGGAGGGGAGTGTAGAGGCGGGGAGGGTGCGGGAGGGGAGTGTGGAGGCGGGGAGGGTGCGGGAGGGGAGTGCAGAGGCGGGGAGTGTGCGGGAGGGGAGTGTGGAGGTGGGGATGGTGCGGGAGGGGAGTGTAGAGGCGGGGAGGGTGCGGGAGGGGAGTGTAGAGGCGGGGAGGGTGCGGGAGGGGAGTGTAGAGGCGGGGAGGGTGGCGGGAGGGGAGTGTAGAGGCGGGGAGGGTGGCGGGAGGGGAGTGTGGAGGCGGGGAGGGTGGCGGGAGGGGAGTGTGGAGGCGGGGAGGGTGCGGGAGGGGAGTTTAGATGCGGGGAGGGTGGCGGGAGGGGAGTGTGGAGGCGGGGAGGGTGGCGGGAGGGGAGTGTGGAGGCGGGGAGTGTGCGGGAGGGGAGTGTAGAGGCAGGGAGGGTGGCGGGAGGGGAGTGTGGAGGCGGGGAGGGTGGCGGGAGGGGAATGTGGAGGCGCGGAGGGTGCGGGAGGGGAGTGTAGAGGTGGGGAGGGTGCGGGAGGGGAGTGTAGTGGCGGGGAGGGTGGCGGGAGGGGAGTGTAGAGGAGGGGAGTGGAGTGCAGAGGTGGGGAGGGTGGCGGGAGGGGAGTGTAGAGGTGGGGAGGGTGGCGGGAGGGGAGTGTAGAGATGGGGAGGGTGGTGGTGGGGAGTGTAGAGGATGGGAGTGTAGAGGAGTGGAATGTAGAGGTTGGGAGGGTGGCGGGAGGGGAGTGTAGATGTGGGGAGGGTGGCGGGAGGGGAGTGTAGAGGTGGGGAGGGTGGCGGGAGGGGAGTGTATAGGGTGGGAGTGTAGAGGAGGGGAGGGGAGTGTAGAGGAGGGGAGGGGAGTGTAGAGGAGGGGAGGGGAGTGTAGAGGAGGGGAGTGGAGTGTAGAAGAGGGGAGTGGAGTGTAGAGGTGGGGAGTGTGGCGGGAGGGGAGTGTAGAGGCGGGGAGGGTGGCGGGAGGGGAGTGTAGAGGCGGGGAGAGTGCGGGAGAAAGTGTAGAGGCGGGGAGTGTGCGGGAGGGGAGTGTAGAGGCAGGGAGGGTGGCGGGAGGGGAGTGTAGAGGCGGGGAGGGTGGCGGGAGGGGAGTGTGGAGGCGGGGAGGGTAGCGGAAGGGGAGTGTGGAGGCGGGGAGGGTGGCGGGAGGGGAGTGTAGAGGCGGAGAGGGTGGCGGGGAGGGGAGTGTGGAGGCGGGGAGGGTGGCGGGAGGGGAGTGTGGAGGCGGGGAGGGTGCGGGAGGGGAGTGTAGAGACGGAGAGGGTGCGGGAGGGGAGTGTAGAGGCGGGGAGGTTGGCGGGAGGGGAGTGTAGAGGCGGGGAGTGTGCGGGAGGGAAGTGTAGAGGCGGGGAGTGTGCGGGAGGGGGGTGAAGAGGTGGGGAGTGTGCGGGAGGGGAGTGTAGAGGCGGGGAGGGTGCGGGAGGGGAGTGTAGAGGCGGGGAGGGTGCTGGAGGGGAGTGTAGAGGCGGGGAGGGTGGCGGGAGGGGAGTGTAGAGGCAGGGAGGGTGCGGGAGGGGAGTGTAGAGGCGGGGAGGGTGCGGGAGGGGAGTGTAGAGGCGGGGAGGGTGCGGGAGGGGAGTGTAGAGGTGGGGAGGGTGGCGGGAGGGGAGTGTAGAGGCGGGGAGGGTGGCGGGAGGGGGAGTATGGAGACGGGGAGGGTGCGGGAGGGGAGTGTAGAGGCGGGGAGGGTGGCGGGAGGGGAGTGTAGAGGCGGGGAGGGTGGCGGGAGGGGAGTGTGGAGGCGGGGAGGGTGGCGGGAGGGTAGTGTAGAGGCGGGGAGGGTGTGGGAGGGGACTGTAGAGGCGGCGAGGGTGCGGGAGGGGAGTGTGGAGGCGGCGAGGGTGCGGGAGGGGAGTGTGGAGGCGGGGAGGGTGCGGGAGGGGAGTGTAGAGGCGGGGAGGGTGCGGGAGGGGAGTGTAGAGGCAGGGAGGGTGGCGGGAGGGGAGTGTAGAGGCGGGGAGGGTGGCGGGAGCGGGGGAGGGTGCGGGAGGGGAGTGTGGAGGCGGGGAGGGTGCGGGAGGGGAGTGTGGAGGCGGGGAGGGTGCGGGAGGGGAGTGTAGAGGCGGGGAGGGTGGCGGGAGGGGAGTGTAGAGGCGGGGAGGGTGGCGGGAGGGGAGTGTGGAGGCGGGGAGGCTGGCGGGAGGGGAGTGTGGAGGCGGGGAGGGTGGCGGGAGGGGAGTGTAGAGGCGGGGGAGGGTGGCGGGAGAGGAGTGTGGAGGCGGGGAGGGTGGCGGGAGGGTAGTGTAGAGGCGGGGAGGGTGCGGGAGGGGAGTGTAGAGGCGGGGAGTGTGCGGGAGGGGAGTGTAGAGGCGGGGAGGGTGGCGGGAGGGGACTGTAGAGGCGGGGAGGGTGGCGGGAGGGGAGTGTGGAGGCGGGGAGGGTAGCGGGAGGGGAGTGTGGAGGCGGGGAGGGTGGCGGGAGGGGAGTGTAGAGGCGGGGAGGGTGGCGGGAGGGGAGTGTAGAGGCGGAGAGGGTGGCGGGAGGGGAGTGTGGAAGCGGGGAGGGTGGCGGGAGTGGAGTGTGGAGGCGGGGAGGGTGCGGGAGGGGAGTGTGGAGGCGGGGAGGGTGCGGGAGGGGAGTGTGGAGGCGGGGAGGGTGCGGGCGGGGAGTGTGGAGGCGGGGAGGGTGCAGGAGGGGAGTGTGGAGGCGGGGAGGGTGGCGGAAGGGGAGTGTAGAGGCGGGGAGGGTGCGGGAGGGGAGTGTAGAGGCGGGGAGGGTGCGGGAGGGGAGTGTAGAGGCGGGGAGGGTGCGGGAGGGGAGTGTGGAGGCGGGGAGGGTGCGGGAGGGGAGTGTGGAGGCGGGGAGGGGGCGGGAGGGGAGTGTAGAGGAGGGGAGGGTGCGGGAGGGGAGTATAGAGGCGGGGAGGGTGGCGGGAGGGGATTGTAGAGGCGGGGAGGCTGCGGGAGGGGAGTGTAGAGGCGGGGAGGGTGCGGGAGGGGAGTGTAGAGGCGGGGAGGGTGCGGGAGGGGAGTGTGGAGGCAGGGAGTGTGCGGGAGGGGAGTGTAGAGGCGGGGAGGGTGCGGGAGGGGAGTGTGGAGGCGGGGAGGGTGCGGGAGGGGAGTGTAGAGGCGGGGAAGGTGCGGGAGGGGAGTGTAGAGGTCCAGATTTCCACTACCTGATGTGTGAAAAAGTGCTTCTCTCTTCAATGGCCTACCTCTAATTTTAAGATTATGGCCTCTTGTTCTGGATCCCCCGCCCCCCCCGCAAGAGGAAATAGTTTCTCTGTAGTTACCTTTTCAAAACCCTTTATCATTTTAAACACCTCAGTTCGATGACACCTGATGTGCCTCAATAAATCCGAGACTAGATGTTAGCGAAACAAAACAAGGCTTTTATTGACTTAGAAGGTAACACACAGAGGAGAATGTATCTTCCATCCAGAGGTCTGCCGTACTGGATGTGCTGCAGGCTGGGCCAGCTTACATAGGAGCCAGGTATGGGCAGAGCCCTACACACAGTACAATACAATGGAAATGAAACTGAAACCAACCACAGTCACAGGCAGAGAAATACTGATGAGTGATGAATGGAATATTTCATCACATTCACCCCTTCTATAGATTTAGTCTGTTCGGGGGTTTGATAGTCCCCTGCGACCGACGTGGCTGTTGTGGTGCCGCGGGTGTCGGCTGGGTGTCCCCGGTGGCCTCCTGGGTCTCTGCCGGGGGTGCCGCCAGGGTTGTTGAAGGGGTAGTTGGTGGGGGTACCGTTGGTCGATGTTCTTCCGGGGGTGATGAAAGAGTAGTGGGTGGGTAAGAGTTGCTGTGGTCGTTGTTGCTGCTGTTGTCGTGGTTGTTGTCGTTACCGGCTGGGGCGACGTCTTTTATCGACACGGTGTCCTCCCTTCCGTCGGTGTGCCGGACATACGCGTATTGGGGGTTGGCGTGGAGTAGGTGCACTGACTCCACGAGAGGGTCCGTCTTGTGGCCCCTCACATGCCTTCGCACAATACCGGACCTGGGGTGGAGAGCCATGACGGCATGGATACGCCTGAGGTGGATTTCCGGGGAAAGACAAACATTCACTCATGAGGCGTGTCATTAGTGGCAGTACACAATAGCGACCGTATCGAATGGAGCACATCTGGGAGGACTTCCTGCCAGCGGGAGATAGGGAGGCCTTTGGTCCTTAGAGCTAGAGTGACTGCTTTCCATACTGTCCCGTTCTCTCACTCCACTTGACCGTTACCCCGGGGGTTGTAGCTGGTGGTACGGCTCGTGGCGATCCCCCTGGACAGCATGTACTGGCGTAGCTCTTCACTCATGAAGGACGCCCCCCTATCCGTATGGATGTAGCTCGGCATACCGAACAGGCAGAACAGGCTGTTGAGGCATTTAATGACCGTGGCGCTGGTCATGTCTGGGCAGGGGAAGGCGAATGGGAAACGAGAGTATTCGTCCACAATGTACAGGAAGTAAACATTGCGGTCGACGGACGGGAGGGGGCCCTTGAAATCGAAGCTGAGCCGCTCAAAGGGCCGTGTAGCTTTGATTAAGTGGGCTCTATCTGGGCGGTAGAACCGAGACTAGCACTCAGCACAAGTGCGACAGTTCCTGGTCAGGGACCGAACTTCCTCAATCGAGTAGGGTAAGTTGCGGGACTTTATGAAGTGGAACAGCCGCGTGACCCCTGGGTGGCAGAGGTCATTGTGGAGGGTCTGTAGCCGATCCCCGGTGGCGCTGGCACACATCCCTCGTGAGTGGGCGTCGGGGGATTCGTTAAGGGCCCCTGGCCGGTAAATGATGTCATAATCGAAGGTGGAGAGCTCGATCCGCCACCTAAGAATCTTATCATTTTTAATCTTCCCCCTCTGTTTATTATTGAACATAAACGCTACCGACCGCTGGTCGGTAAGTAAGGTGAAGCGTTTGCCGGCTAGGTAGTGGCGCCAGTGGCGCACTGCCTCCACGATGGCTTGGGCCTCCTTTTCTACGGAGGAGTGTCTGATCTCGGGCCCTTGGAGGGTCCTCGAGAAGAAAGCTACGGGCCGCCCCGCCTGGTTGAGGGTGGCCGCCAAGGCAAAGTCAGACGCATCACTTTCCACTTGAAAGGGAGTGTTCTCATCCACTGCCTGTAGCGTGGCCCGCTCAATATCCTGCTTAATGCTTTTGAAGGCGGCATGGGCCTCAGCAGAGAGCGGAAAAGAGGATGCTTTCAAGAGGGGGCGGGCTTTGTCGGAGTAGTTGGGGACCCATTGGGAATAATAAGAAAATAACCCCAGGCACCTTTTCAGGGCTTTGGGAGTGTTGGGCAGGGGCAGCTCCCGTAGGGGGCGCAATCGGTCGGGGTCTGGTCCGATTTCCCCATTCTCCACCACGCTGCCTAGTATGCAGAGGCGCGTGGTGTTGTAGACGCACTTGTCCTCGTTGTAGGTGAGGTTGAGTTTTTGTGCGGTTTTCGGGAACCTCTCGAGGTTCGAGTCGTGATCCTGCTGGTTGTGACCGCAGATGGTGACGTTGTCGAGGTAGGGGAAGGTTGCCTGCAAGTGGTGGTCATCGACCATGCGGTCCATCTCCCTCTGGAAGACCGAGACCCCATTCGTCACCCCAAAGGGGACTCTGAGGAATTGGTAGAGGCGTCCGTTCGCCTCGAAGGCGGTGTACGGGCGGTCCTCTGGTCTGATAGGGAGCTGGTGGTACGCTGACTTGAGGTCGATGGTGGAGAACACCCGGTATTGGGCGATTTGGTTCACCATTTCTGATATGCGGGGTAGCGGGTAGGCGTCTAGTTGGGTGTACCTGTTGATCGTTTGGCTATAGTCGATCACCATCCGTTTCTTCTCGCTACCCCTAACCACCACCACTTGGGCGCGCCACGGGCTATTGCTGCGTTCAATAATGCACTCTTTCAGGAGCCTGTCTACCTCGGTCGTGATAAACCGCCTGTCCTCCCAGCTGTACCTCCTGCTTTTGGTCGGCAGTTAGGGGTAAGGTTCGCGAATAGCGAAGGCGGCTTTACCTTCAGGGTAGCCAGACCGCACACTGTGAGGGGCGGCTGGGACCCACCGTAATTGAGCGTGATGCTTTGGTGGTAGCACTGGAAATCCAGGCCCAAGATCACGCTCGCACATAGATTCTTCATGATTAATACTTTAAAATTATCGTATACAGTTCCGTTAACGGACAATTGTACCGTGCAGATACCCATAATGGTCGATGTCTGGGTTTTATCAGCCATAGAGATGGTACCCCGAGTAGGGACCACCTTTAGGGAGAGTTGATGTACCAGTTCAGGGTGGATAAAACTCTCCGTGCTTCCACTGTCAATTAAACATTTAACCCTGCACCCGTTTACCTCGCTGTCCACCATTGATTTGGATAGCGGGTGCGGCCCGGTCTGGTCCACTGTGACCGATGCCACTGTAGGGCCCTGATCGAGACAAGATGGCGTCCACGCTGTCTGCTCACAAGATGGCGGACCCCACGAGGTCGGGCAAGATGGCGTCCAAGATGGCCGCTCCCACGGCGCACACGCGGCGGTGGCGGGTTTTCCGGCGGGGTTCCCTCTGCACACCTTCCCGAAGTGCCCCTTCTTACCGCACTTAAAGCAGGTGGTGCCTTTCGCCGGGCACAGGTTTCTGGTGTGCTTCGGCTGCCCGCAGAAGTAGCAGTTGGGTCCCCGATGCGTCGCGGCTGTCATAGGGCTTCTGGGGGGAGAGCGGGGCACCGACGGTGTCGGGCTGCCGGGCGGGGAAGATGCCTTCCAAGATGGCGGCGCCCTTGGTGCACACGTGGCGGCATGGACGGCGCGGGCTGAAGAGTAGGCGTCCGAGTTTCTCTGGGCCACATCCAGGGATTGTGCTGTGTCCGCAGCCTGTTTCAGGTCCAATCCCGTTTTTTCCAGCAGTCTCTGCCGGATGTAAGTGGAGCTGAGGCCTGTGATAAAGGCATCGCGAACAAGCTCGTCAGTGTACACTGCGGCTTTTACATCTTGGCACTTGCAGTCTTTGCCAAGCGTTTTCAGGGTGCCTAGGAACTCCTCCACCGATTCCCCAGGTCGCTGTGCGCGAGTAGCGAGCAGATGCCTAGCATACACCTCATTCGTAGGCTGCTGGTAATGCGCCTTTAAGATGTCGCAGGCGGCCGGGTACGTGTCGGCGTCTTGGATGAGGGGGTAAACCCGGTGGCTTACCCAATTCCGCAGAATTCCGAGTTTCATACTCGCAGCGTCCGTAGCGTCTTTGACGGCTGCGGAATTGTCCAGGAAGAATTCCATACACATAAACCCGTGTCCGAAGCGTGCCGATGCGTCCGAAGCATGCTGGTCCAAATCCAAACGTTCGGGTTTCAAGAGTTGATCCATTGTGTTGAAAATTAAGTCAATAAAATTGATGTGCCTCAATAAATCCGAGACTCGATGTTAGCGAAACAAAACAAGGCTTTTATTGACTTAGAAGGTAACACACAGGAGAATGTATCTTCCATCCAGAGATCTGCCGTACTGGATGTGCTGCAGGCTGGGCCAGCTTACATAGGAGCCAGGTATGGGCGGAGCCCTACACACAGTACAATACAATGGAAATGAAACTGAAACCAACCACAGTCACAGGCAGAGAAATACTGATGAGTGATGAATGGAATATTTCATCACAACACCTCAACTTCCTAAACTCAAGGGAATACAAACCAAGTTCATGCAACCTGTCCTCATAATTTAACCCTTTAAACCCCGGCATAATTCTGGTGCATCTGTGCAGTGTGCTGACTTTGTAAATATATATCCCTACAGATTAAATTTGCAGTTTATGCAGTGGTCATACGGAATTCTTTATATTATTCACAGATTCTATTTATCACAATCTGTTTTCAACCTTGATGTCCTCCCTCGGACCTTTATCTTGGTTTGCTAGCAATAAAAAGAAGTCTACCTCCTTATTCTACCATTTCGACACTCAAAACCCTCCAATCACCCATTTTGTTGGTGTCTGGTGGTTAAGTTTCAGTTTCTGCTTCATTCTTTTCTCCACGCAGTGAGATAATTTCTAACCTCCTGCCACATTCTGTGGGTGACTGACATGATACTTTTTGTATTCTGACCAGTAGTTCTCACACTTCTATATATTAAATATATTCAAGAAGGAGTTGGATATATTTCTTAAGGCTAAAGGGATCAAGGGGTATGGGGAGAAAGCAGGGAATTT
Organism: Somniosus microcephalus; assembly: GCF_052327205.1. Classification (NCBI taxonomy): domain Eukaryota; kingdom Metazoa; phylum Chordata; class Chondrichthyes; order Squaliformes; family Somniosidae; genus Somniosus; species Somniosus microcephalus. The sequence continues at coordinate 443,391,312 of NC_140987.1, read as the reverse complement.
GGATGATCAGCCATGATCACATTGAATGGCGGAGCAGGCTCGAGGGGCCGAATGGCCTACTCCTGCTCCTATCTTCTATGTTTCTATGTTGAAACATGCATTTCCAGAATGGATTCTGATCACATCTGGACTAGTGACGAATCGGCTAAGAGGCTTGTTAAGGTGCTGATTGCTTTGTGGAGTTCAGGGATAGTAGGTATCATGAAACTGCAACACTGCTGCATGCTTAACTCATCTATCCCAAAGCAATTTCTCCTGTGAAGACCCTAATGGCCAACCATAGTGGATCGATGGTGTGGCACTGAGTTACACGCACCAGAAGATCTTAGATTTGATCTGGTCTGTGCTGCATTAGTTGATTTTAGCAGGGTAACAACTGAAATGCTACAATTGGCCTGGGCTGGTTGGGGAAGGAGAGGGGGTTCCCAATCCTGACTGGTACTCAGTAACCTCTGCTGAAAAGTCCACCTTTCTCAACCCCATGCAATCAAAATGTAATCATCTTAATCATAAAATTTCAAATTCATAAGTTTTTACAAACAGTACTGTTGCTTTTAGCACCCCCTTTTAAGATGACCAGGTGTACTGCTCTGTGACATTTTTAGGACTAGACAGACTAGATGCAGGAAGGATGTTCCCGATGGCCGGGAAGTCCAGAACCAGGGGTCACAGTCTAAGGATAAGGGGTAAGCCATTTAGGACAGAGATGAGGAGGAATTTCTTCACCCAGAGTGGTGAACCTGTGGAATTCTCTGCCACAGAAGGCAGTAGAGGCCAATTCATTAAATATATTCAAGAAGGAGTTAGATATATTTCTTAAGGCTAAAGGGATATGGGGAGAAAGCAGGGACAGGGTACTGAATTTGGATGATCAGCCATGATCTCATTGAATGGCGGAGCAGGCTCGAGGGGCCGAATGGCCTACTCCTGCTCCTATCTTCTATGTTTCTATGTATTTCTCAGTTGGAGCAGATTTTGTGGCTGTTTGAAACTCTATTTTCCGAGATCCAATTCCTCCTCCATTTCCACACGTAGAATACATGGATACTTAAATATTCAGGCCACGAGCAATATATGAATATGAGATCCAAATCAGAAAGAAAGAAAGACTTGTAGTTATATAGAGTCTTTCATGATCTCAGGATGTCCCAAAGCGCTTTACAGCCAATGAAGTACTTTTGAAGTGTAGTCACTGTTGTAATGTATGAAACGCGGCAGCCAATTTGCGCACAGCAAGCTCCCACAAACAGCAATGTGATCATGACCAGATAATCTGTTTTTAGTGATGTTGATTGAGGGATAAATATTGGCAGGGACACCGGGGATAATTCCCCTGCTCTTCTTCGAAATAGTGCCATGGGATCTTTTACATCCACCTGAGAGAGCAGACAGGCCCTCGGTTTAACGTATCATCTGAAAGACGGCACCTCCGACAGTGCAGCACTGCCTCAGTCTTAATTACGTTTTGTTTCTGCTCTTTCAGAATTGGATGATCTGAGTATGATGGAAGAGTTTCAGAATTGAAATGAGGTGAAATATTTTTTGTAGCCCATGCACAGTCGAAGTTTTTCCTGCTGACATTCCGATAAATGAAATGCTTCACCTTTGGAAAGTCATAGGGGGAAAAATTGAGTCACGCGCTAACTCCGCCGGGGCGTTACTTTTAGTGCCCCGGAAATATTAGCGCCCCCGCAGCCGAAATTGAGTGGTAGCACCCCAAGAGGGAGGCGTGCGCTACTGGAAGCGCCCCGCCTCCCTCTTGGGGCGCTGCGAGGGAATATCGTAGCGCTACGTGCCGCAGCACCACGGCGCAGTATCGCAGGCCTTCTGCCCCTTCTTAAAGGGGAGGGGCCTTGCGCAGCGCGACCTGGGGCCCAGCTGGGCCACCGGAGATCAGAGTGCTGGCAAAAGAGCCCGGCACTCAAGAGAAATGCTGGGCTCATGGAGCGCAGCTGGCACTCCGCGGGGGGGGGGGGGCAGGTGAGGAGTCCGGGGACGGCAGCGGAGGCAGGTGCTGGCAGACGGCCAGCAACAAAAATGGCCGACGGCACCTCGCCTTTTAATAGCGCTGCCCCGGCCGCAGGTAGGCCCCCCTGACCCTGTCGGACATAGTGTCCGGCGGTAAGTCAGGGGCGCTACCGAAGATTGCAGCAGGGGCGCGAGTGGAGCGCTGCGCATGGCGATGACGTCCTCTTAGGCGCTAACAGGAGGCGCAAAGCAACCACATTTTTCCCCCATAGAATCATAGAATCGTTACAGCACAGAAGGAGGCCATTCGGCCCATCGAGCCTGTGCCGGCTCTCTGCCAAAGCACTTCAGCGAGTCTCACTCCCCCGCCCTTTCCCCGTAGCCCTGCAATATTTTTTTTCTTTCAGGTACTTATCTAATTCCCTTTTGAAAGCCACGATTGAATCTGCCTGATGTGCCTCAATAAGTTCCGAGACTCGATGTTAGCGAAACAAAACAAGGCTTTTATTAACTTAGAAAGTAACACGTAAAAGAGAGAGATGTCTTCCTTCTGGAGGCTGAGGCCAGACTGAGCCAGCTTACAAAAGCGGCCAGGTATGGGCGGAGCCCTACACACAGCACATTCCAGCACATTCCAATACATAATACAATGAGGACTGGGGGAAGGGAAATGACACTGAAACCGACCACAGTCACAGGCAGTGATGAATGGAATATATTTCATCACATTCACCCCTTCTATAGATTTAGTCTGTTCGGGGGTTTGATAGTCCTCTGCGACCGACGTGGTGCCGCGGGTGTCGGCTGGGTGTCCCCGGTAGCCTCCTGGGTCTCTGCCGGGGGTGCCGCCAGGGTTGTTGAAGGGGTAGTTGGTGGGGGTGCCGTTGGTCGATGTTCTTCCGGGGGTGATGAAAGAGTAGTGGGTGGGTAAGGGTTGCTGTGATCGTTGAAAAGAGTAGTGGGTGGGTAAGAATTGCTGTGATCGGTGTCGCTGCTATTGCCGTGGTTGTTGTCGATGCCGGCTGGGGCGACGTCTTTTATGGACACGGTGTCCTCCCTTCCGTCGGCGTGCCGGACATATGCGTATTGGGGGTTGGCGTGGAGTAGGTGTACTTGCTCCACGAGAGGGTCCGTCTTGTGGCCCTTCACATGCCTTCGCACGAATACCGGACCTGGGGTGGAGAGCCATGACGGCATGGATACACCTGAGGTGGATTTCTGGGGAAAGACAAACATACGTTCATGAGGCGTGGCATTAGTGGCCGTACACAATAGCGACCGTATCGAATGGAGCACATCCGAGAGGACTTCCTGCCAGCGGGAGATAGGGAGGCCCTTGGTCCTTAGAGCTAGAGTGACTGCTTTCCATACTGTCCCGTTCTCTCGCTCCACCTGGCCGTTACCCCGGGGGATGTAGCTGGTGGTACGGCTCGTGGCGATCCCCTTGGACAGCATGTACTGGCGTAGCTCTTCACTCATGAAGGACGCCCCCCTATCCGTATGGATGTAGCTCGGCATACCGAACAGGCAGAACAGGCTGTTGAGGCATTTAATGACCGTGGCGCTGGTCATGCCTGGGCAGGGGAAGGCGAATGGGAACCGGGAGTATTCATCCACAATGTTCAGGAAGTAAACATTGCGGTCGACGGACGGGAGGGGGCCCTTGAAATCTAAGCTGAGCCGCTCAAAGGGCCGTGTAGCTTTGATTAAGTGGGCTCTATCTGGGCGGTAGAACCGAGGCTTGCACTCAGCGCAAGTGCGGCAGTTCCTGGTCAGAGACCGAACTTCCTCAATCGAGTAGGGTAAGTTACGGGACTTTATGAAGTGGAACAGCCGCGTGACCCCTGGGTGGCAGAGGTCGTTGTGGAGGGTCTGTAGCCGATCCCCGGTGGCGCTGGCACACATCCCTCGTGAGAGGGCGTCAGGGGATTCGTTAAGGGCCCCTGGCCGGTAAATGATGTCGTACTCGAAGGTGGAGAGCTCGATCCGCCACCTAAGAATCTTATCATTTTTAATCTTCCCCCTCTGTTTATTGTTGAACATAAACGTTACCGACCGCTGGTCGGTAAGTAGGGTGAAGCGTTTGCCAGCTAGGTAGTGGCGCCAGTGGCGCACTGCATCCACGATGGCTTGGGCCTCCTTTTCCACGGAGGAGTGTCTGATCTCGGGGCCTTGGAGGGTCCTCGAGAAGAAAGCTACGGGCCGCCCCGCCTGGTTGAGGGTGGCCGCCAAGGCGAAGTCAGACGCATCACTTTCCACTTGAAATGGAGTGTTCTCGTCCACTGCCTGTAGCGTGGCCCGCTCAATATCCTGCTTAATGCTTTTGAAGGCGGCGTGGGCCTCAGCAGAGAGCGGAAAAGAGGATGCTTTCAAGAGGGGGCGGGCTTTGTCGGAGTAGTTGGGGACCCATTGGGAATAATAAGAAAATAACCCCAGGCACCTTTTCAGGGCTTTGGGAGTGTTGGGCAGGGGCAGCTCCCGTAGGGGGCGCAATCGGTCGGGGTCTGGTCCGATTTCCCCATTCTCCACCACGCTGCCTAGTATGCAGAGGCGCGTGGTGTTGAAAATGCACTTGTCCTCGTTGTAGGTGAGGTTGAGTTTTTGTGCGGTTTCCAGGAACCTCTCGAGGTTCGAGTCATGATCCTGCTGATTGTGGCCGCAGATGGTGACGTTGTCGAGGTAGGGGAAGGTTGCCTGCAAGTGGTGGTCATCGACCATGCGGTCCATCTCCCTCTGAAAGACCGAGACCCCATTCGTCACCCCAAAGGGGACTCTGAGGAATTGGTAGAGGCGTCCGTTCGCCTCGAAGGCGGTGTACGGGCGGTCCTCTGGTCTGATAGGGAGCTGGTGGTACGCTGACTTGAGGTCGATGGTGGAGAACACCCGGTATTGGGCGATTTGGTTCACCATTTCTGATATGCGGGGTAGCGGGTAGGCGTCTAGTTGGGTGTACCTGTTGATCGTTTGACTATAGTCGATCACCATCCGTTTCTTCTCGCTACCCCTTACCACTACCACTTGGGCGCGCCATGGGCCGTTGCTGCGTTCAATAATGCGCTCTTTCAGGAGCCTGTCTACCTCGGTCGCGATAAACCGCCTGTCCTCCCAGCTGTACCTCCTGCTTTTGGTCGCTATTGGCCGGCAGTTAGGGGTAAGGTTCGCGAATAGCGAAGGTGGCTTTACCTTCAGGGTAGCCAGACCGCACACTGTGAGGGGCGGCTGGGACCCACCATACTTGAGCGTGATGCTTTGGTGGTTGCACTGGAAATCCAGGCCCAAGATCACGCTCGCACATAGGTTCTTCATGATTAACACTTTAAAATTATCGTATACAGTTCCGTTAACGCCCAATTGTACCGTGCAGTAACCCAGAATGGTCGATGTCTGGGTTTTATCAGCCATAGAGATGGTACCCTGAGTAGGGACCACCTTTAGGGAGAGTTGCTGTGCCAGTTCAGGGTGGATAAAACTCTCCGTGCTTCCACTGTCAATTAAGCATTTAACCCGGCACCCGTTTACCTCGATGTCCACCATTGATTTGGATAGCGGGTGCGGCCTGGTCTGGTCCACTGTGACCGATGCCACTGTAGGGCCCTGATCGATACAAGATGGCGTCCACGCTGTCTGCTCATAAGATGGCGGACCCCACGAGGTCGGGCAAGATGGCGTCCAAGATGGCCGCTCCCACGGCGCACATGCGGCGGTTGCGGGTTTTCCGGCGGTTGGTTTTCCGGCGGGGTTCCCTCTGCACACCTTCCCGAAGTGCCCCTTCTTACCGCACTTAAAGCAGGTGGTGCCTTTCGCCGGGCACAGGTTTCTGGTGTGCTTTGGCTGCCCGCAGAAGTAGCAGTTGGGTCCCTGACGCGTCGCGGCTGTCGTAGGGCTTCTGGGGGGAGAGCTGGGCCCCGCCGGTGTCGGGCTGCCGGGCGGGGAAGATGCCTTCCAAGATGGCGGCGCCCTCGGTGCGCACGTGGTGGCGTGGACGGCGCGGGCTGAAGAGTAGGCGTCCGAGTTTCTCTGGGCCACATCCAGGGACCGCGCGGTGTCCGCAGCCTGTTTCAGGTCCAACCCCGTTTTTTCCAGCAGTCTTTGCCGGATGTAAGTGGAGCTGAGGCCTGTGATAAAGGCATCGCGAACAAGCTCGTCGGTGTACACTGCGGCTTTTACATCTCGGCACTTACAGTCTTTGCCAAGCATTTTCAGGATGCTTAGGAACTCCTCCACCGATTCCCCAGGTCGCTGTGCGCGAGTAGCGAGTAGATGCCTCGCATACACCTCATTCGTAGGCTGCTGGTAATGCGCCTTTAAGATGTCGCAGGCGGCCAGGTACGTATCGGCATCTTGGATGAAGGGGTAAACCCGGTGGCTTACCCAATTCCGCAGAATTCCGAGTCTCATCCTCGCAGCGTCCGTAGCGTCTTTGACGGCTGCGGAATTGTCCAGGAAGAATTCCATACACTCAAACCAGTGTCCGAAGCGTGCTGATGCATCCGGAGCATGTTGATCCAAATCCAAACGTTCGGGTTTCAGGAGTTGGTCCATAGTGTTGAAAAATAAGTTAATAAAATTGATGTGCCTCAATAAGTTCCGAGACTCGATGTTAGCGAAACAAAACAAGGCTTTTATTAACTTAGAAAGTAACACGTAAAAAAGAGAGATGTCTTCCTTCTGGATGCTGAGGCCAGACTGAACCAGCTTACAAAAGGGGCCAGGTATGGGCGGAGCCCTACACACAGCACATTCCAGCACATTCCAATACATAATACAATGAGGACTGGGGGAAGGGAAATGACACTGAAACCGACCACAGTCACAGGCAGTGATGAATGGAATATATTTCATCACACTGCCTCCACCACCCTTTCAGGCAGTGCATTCCAGATCCTAACCACTCGCTGCGTAAAAAAGTTTTTCCTCATGTCGCCTTTGGCTCTTTTGCCAATCACCTTAAATCTGTGTCCTCTGGTTCTCGACCTTTCCGCCAATGGGAACAGCTTCTCTCTATCTACTCTGTCTAGACCCCTCATGATTTTGAACACCTCTGTCAAATCTCCTCTCAATCTTCTCTGCTTTAAGGAGAGCAACCCCAGCTTCTCCAGTCTATCCAGGTAACTGATGTCCCTCATCCCTGGAACCATTCTTGTCAATCTTTTCTGCACCCTCTCTAAAGCCTTCACATCCTTCCTAAAGTGCAGTGCCCAGAATTGGGCTCCAGTTGAGGCTGAACCAGTGTTTTATAAAGGTTCATCATAACTTCCTTGCTTTTGTACCCTATGCCTATATTCATGAAGCCCAGGATCCCCTAAATTTTTTTTAATCACTTTCTCAACCTGCCCTGCCACCTTCAACGATTTGTGCACATATACCCCCAGGTCTCTCTGTTCATGCACCCCCTTTAGAATTGTATCTTTAGTTTATATTGCCTCTCCTCGTTCTTCCTACCAAAATGTATCACTTCGTACTTTTCTGCGTTTAATTTCATCTACCACGTGTCCGCCCATTTCACCAGCCTGTCTATGTCCTCTTGAAGCCTGTCACTATCCTCCTCACTGTTCACTATACTTCCACATTTTGTTTCATCTGCAAATTTTGAAATAGTGCCCTGTACACCCACGTCCAAATCACTAATGGCCCAGATATTCCGACCCCTGCGGGTGTGTACGCGCTGTGTATCCACCCGTAGGGACATTGGAAATGCCGGTTTCAGGCATGCACAGCGCACGCGCTGAAAAGCGGCATTTCTGGTCTGTCGAGAATGCTCTTCACAGATCGGACGCCTGCCCTGGAGAAGGGCCTCTGTGGGGGGGAGAGTTCCGCTTTTTGCAGAACCTCCGCCCACAGAAAACCCTTAGAAATCTTATGCCTGGTAATAGCAGCATAAGGCCTGCTTTTACCAGCATAAGAGTTGGAAAAAAGTTTTAAAAAAATGTTTTCAGTCATTTATCATTTAAAAATACTTTAAAAAAAGTAAGTTTATTTTAGCCCTGTAAAAAACTTTAATTATTTTTTTCAAAAAGTTAAATTTTTGTTTAATCTATTTAATTCATTGTAATTTCAACTAATTTTAAAAATGTGATTTAAAAAAAAAATTATTTAATGTTTTAGCGTTTTTGGTGTGATCTCCGTTCATATATTTGACAGGTCTATCTGTCAAGTGTATGAAGGGAGATTCCCTTCTTTGATTGGCTCCCCATGGCCCACGTGATCCCAGGGATGCTTGTGAACCGCATGCGCCCCTGGGATACGTGGGCCCTGCGCACTTGGAGTTGGAGAGGCCCAGGATCGGAACTATACGCACCTCAGGAGCCCTCAAAGTAAGTGCGTAGATTTTTTCCAGATCAGAGGCTACCGCACATGGGAAGCCTCTGATCAGAAAATACAGCCCAATATAAAGAAATGATGTGGAGATGCCAGTGTTGGACTGGGGTGGACAAATGTGAGAAGTCACACAACACCAGGTTATAGTCCAACAGCTTTATTTGAAATCACAAGCTTTCGGAGCACTGCTCCTTCGTCAGGTGAAGTGAAAAGATGCATATAGGCACAGCATATATAGTCAGAGAACACTGCCAGATGATTACAGGTAATCTTTCTAACTGTCCTTTATCACACCTCGGCAGAGAGATAATCACAGCAATCAAAGGAGTGAATGGTGTCCAAACAGGTCAGTCAGGAAAACATTACATCAAAGAACAATGAGGTGGGGTCACAAGAGGTCAAATGTTACAGATGCTGGGGTCTGTATGAAAAACAAAAAACAAAAAAAGAGAATTTTTTTTTTGGCTGGAAATCACAGCAGGTCCGGCCACATCTGTGTAGAGAGAACAAGCCAACGACGACTCGAGTCTGGATGACTCTACGTCAGGTGGGGTTACATGTAACGTGACATGAACCCAAGATCCCGGTTGAGGCCGTCCTCATGAGTGCGGAACTTGGCTATCAGTTTCTGCTCGACGATTTTGCGTTGTCGTGTGTCTCGAAGGCCGCCTTGGAGAATGCTTACCCGAAGATCGGAGGCTGAATGTCCTTGACTGCTGAAGTGTTCCCTGACTGGGAGGGAACACTCCTGCCTGGCAATTGTTGTGCGGTGTCCGTTCATCCGTTGTCGCAGTGTCTGCATGGTTTCGCTGATATACCATGTTCCGGGGCATCCTTTCCTGCAACGTATAAGGTAGACAACGTTGGCCGAGTCACAGGAGTATGTACCATGTACCTGGTGGGTGGTGTCCTCACGTGTGATGATGGTATCTGTGTTGATGATCTGGCATGTCTTGCAGAGGTTGCCGTGGCAGGGTTGTGTGGTGTTGTGGTCGCTGTTCTCCTGAAAGCTGGGTAATTTGCTGCAAACGATGGTCTGTTTGAGGTTAGGCTGCTGTTTGAAGGCGAGTAGTGGAGGCGTGGGGATGGCCTTAGCGAGGTGTTCGTTGTCATCGATGACATGTTGAAGGCTGCGAAGAACATGGCATAGTTTCTCCTCTCCGGGGAAGTACTGGACGACGAAGGGTACTGTGTTGGTTGTGTCCCGTGTTTGTCTTCTGAGGAGGTCTATGCGATTTTTTGCTGTGGCCTGTCGGAACTGTCGATCGACGAGTCGAGCGTCATATCCCGTTCTTACGAGGGCGTCTTTTAGCGTCTGTAGGTGTCCATCACATTCCTCCTCGTCTGAGCAGATCCTGTGTATTCGCAGGGCTTGTCCATAGGGGATGGCTTCTTTAACGTGGTTAGGGTGGAAGCTGGAGAAGTGGAGCATCGTGCGGTTGTCCATGGGCTTGCGGTAGAGTGAAGTGCTGAGGTTTCCATCTTTGATGGAGATTCGTGTGTCCAAGAATGAAACCGATTCTGAGGAGTAGTCCATGGTGAGTTTGATGGTGGGATGGAACTTGTTGATGTTATCGTGTAGTCTTTTCAGTGATTCTTCGCCGTGGGTCCATAGGAAGAAAATGTCGTTGATATATCTGGTGTATAGCGTTGGTTGGAGGTCCTGTGCAGCGAAGAAGTCTTGCTCAAACTTGTGCATGAAGATGTTGGCGTATTGGGGTGTGAATTTGGTCCCCATGGCTGTTCCGTGTGTTTGGGTAAAGAACTGGTTGTCGAAGGTGAAGACGTTGTGATCAAGGAAGAAGCGGATGAGTTGTAGGATGGCGTCTGGAGATTGGCTTTTATTGGTGTTGAGTACTGAGGCTGTCGCAGTGATGCCGTCATCATGGGGGATACTGGTGTAGAGTGCCGAGATGTCCATCGTGGCAAGGAGTATTCCTGGTTCAACTGGTCCGTGGGTGCTGAGTTTCTGTAAGAAGTCTGTAGTGTCGCGACAGAAGCTGGGGTTCCCTGTACGATGGGTTTCAGGATGCCCTCAATGTATCCAGAGAGGTTCTCACACAGGGTTCCGTTGCCTGATACGATAGGACGTCCAGGTGTGTTGGCTTTGTGTATCTTTGGGAGGCAGTAGAAGTCTCCCACGCGGGGAGTACGTGGGATGAGAGCGCGTAGGGTGCTTTGAAGGTCTGGATCGAAGGTCTTGATCAGTCTGTTGAGTTGGCGGGTTTGTTCTTTGGTCGGATCTGCAGGTAACTGTCTGTAGTGTTCCTGATTGTCCAGTTGTTGGTATGCTTCTTTGCAATAGTCCATTCTGTTCTGTATGATGATGGCTCCTCCTTTGTCTGCTGGTTTGATGACGATGTTGCAGTTGGTCTTGAGAGCGTGGATGGCATTGCGTTGTGCTCGGGTGACATTCTGGACTGTCTTGTGAGTGCGTCTGATGAATCTGGCATTGATGCATCTCCTGACAGCTTGAGCATACATGTCAAGCTTAGGGCAGCGACCCTCCGGAGGGGTCCAATTTGACTCTTTCTTCTTCGGTTGCTGCACTGTGGATCCCTCTGTCTCCTGTTCATGATCATTGATTGTCTCATTGGGTTCGCTGCTGACATCTTGGGATTTGTGGAAGAATTCCCGGAACCTCATTCTCCTGATGAATTCCTCTGTGTCTGCCGTGAGACTGATGGGGTCCATTTTGGTGGTGGGGCAGAAATTGAGCCCTCGGCTGAGAACTTCGATTTCGTCTGGTTGAAGGGTGTAGTCGAACAATTTGACGATGGAAGCTTGTAATTTCCAATAAAGCTGTTGGACTATAACCTGGTGTTGTGTGACTTCTCACATATATAAAGAAAAGCAGTGGTCATAGTACCGATCCCTGGGTAACACCACTGTATACTTTCCTCCAGTCCGAGAAACAACCGTTCACCACTACTCTCTGTTTTCTGTCACTTAGCCAATTCCGTATCCATGCTGCCACTGTCCCTTTTATTCCAAGGCCTTCAACTTTGTTGGCAAGCCTATTATGTGGCACTTTCTCAAAAACCTCTTGGAAGTCCATGTACACCATGTCAACCGCATTGCCCTCATCAACCCTCTCTGTTACCTCATCCAGAAACTCAATCAAGTTAGTTAAAAACGATTTGCCTTTAACAAATCCGTGCTGGCTTCCCTTAATTAATCCACACTTGTCCAAGTGACTGTTAATTTTGTCCTGGATTATAGTTTCTAAAAGCTTCCCCACCACAGAGGTCAAACTGACTGGCTTGTAGTTGCTGGGTTTATCTTTACACCCTTTTTTGAACAAGGGTGTAACATTTGCAGTTCTCCAGTCCTCTGGCACCACTCCCGTATCCGAGGAGGATTCACAGTTGTGTGTAGCTGTACCATTTTTTTCCACTTCAACCTCATGCTGCACATGAAACAAATCAAGAAAAGAAAATGAACTTTAACAGCTGTTTTTTTTCTATGAACTATCTAATTCATTTCTCACTAGAGGGTAGGTTTTTAGTGTCTTCCCATAGATACTCAAGTGTTATCATGGGCTGGGAGCAATCAAGAGGCTTATCCAATCATGATGCCCAGTGGCACTCTTGCTTTTTTGATACATCATAGATAAGTTACTATTGATGATATTGGCAGATAAACACAGAATGTGATTATGGGACAATCCTCCTTTACTTACTTTAACAGACATGTTAAACCATTTGAAGTAAATGGGTTAATGCTTCATTGAATGTAGCAGACAGAGGTATGAATATGCTAATGTATTAACTAATACTGTAATTTCTACTCTTGAGAGTCAGCTGTGGCTCGGTGGGTAGCGCCCTCGCCTCTGAGTCAGAAGGTTGTGGGTTCACGCCCCACTCCAGAGACTTGAGCACAAAATCCAGACCGACACTCACAGTACAGTACTAAGGGGAGCGCTGCACTGTCAGAGGTGCCGTCTTTCAGCTGAAACATTAAATTGAGGCCCTGTCTGCCCGCTTGGGTGCAAAAGATCCCATAGCAGTATTTCGAAGAAGAGCAGGGGAGTTCTCCCTGCTGTCCCGGCAGCAGTAGGCAGAAGTTCCATCCACCCTATTGAATGCCTGAAGTCATGAACAGGACCTAGCTGGTGTGTTGGCATTCCCTGCAGGTGTAGTAGATGCTTCTGCCTTCTATGCTCCGAGCCACCTAGATACTGGCAGGGTGCCAGCGTAATACTGGCATCTCGCTCAAAAGATTGGCTTAAGTGGGGAATATGGGTTGGTCCCGGCCCAGTGTGGAAAAACTCAAAGATTACAGGCAGCTAGAATTGCATTGGGTCTTTTAAAATGAAGTCGAGTTCCACCCTTCAGCCCCAAGCACAGGTGCCCACACTTCTGCTATGTAAATGTCCTGATGCTGGAATCTCTGGTCAGGCTCTCCTCCCACTGGCAGCATTGTGCATTTTGCTTTGCCATGCTTATAGTGGCAGAGTGGGAGTGAGGAAATGTAGGCTCCATGTAACTTGGGGAAGGAAGCAGGCATTGAATAAACTTTGAGACCATCTCATGAGAAAGAAGAGTTGTTGAAATGGGTTACAAATTTCTCACTAACTTTTATACATTTCTCTTGATGTCCATTCCTTCCTCAACCAACACCACCAAAGACACATCAGCTGGTCATTTATCCCATTGCTGTGGGCTACATTTTTCGACACGGCAACAAGTACAGTTCTTCGAAGTTATTCATTGCGTGGGAAGTGCATTCCAAGATGTTTTTGAGAGATGTGAGGAAGCACTACACAAACTCATACCTTTTCTAATGAGTATAAAAAGTAGCAATCGGTACATTGTTACTTCAGCCAATAAAATTCAGTCAAACAAAACAAAATTGAAAAGACTGGGCACTAAGGGGAATTGTATGCATACCAATGGTGAACTAGAATTGTGCAATAAATAGGCAGCTGAGTTGCATGACAGCACCTCCCAAACCTGTGACCACTACCACCTAGAAAGACAAGGCCAGCAGGCGCATGGGAACACCACCACCTTCAAGTTCCCCTCCAAGTCACACACCATCCTATCTTAGAAATATGTCGCCGATCCTTCATCGTCGCTGGGTCAAAATCCTGGAACTCCCTCCCTAACAGCACTGTGGGAGTACCTTCACCACACGGACTGCAGCGGCTCAAGAAGGCGGCTCACCAGCACCTTCTCAAGGGCAATTAGGGATGGGCAATAAATGCTGGCCTTGCCAGCGACACCCACATCCCATGAATGAATAAAACAAGTGAGAATTTGTTTGACTTCCAGTCTACAAGAATACGTGTGCTTTTCTGGACAGCATTGTGATTGGCGCTGTGATCCATTATTCTAACATTTCACCTGATTGGAGATGACACGCCAGAGTCTTGGGGCTGGATTTTGTCAATGGGGACGTGATGGAGGCGGGACTCCCACTTTTTGGGTTGTAGTCCCGCCTCCATTGATTTGTGGCCAACCCACACGATTTTCCCTTGATTGACTTTGTTAAGCCCGCCCAGCGGGCTCAGCAGGCCAATTAAGGGACACCCGGTTACAGGTAACATCAGGGATTGACATTTCATCTGTCAAGAGCTTTTGACAGATGAAATATCAGCGTTCGACAGCTCTGTGAAGCTGTCAAACACTGACAATCTGACTTCTAACTTGAGTCCTTCTCCACAGACTCAGTTAGAAATCTCTCCAGAACAGAAAGCAGAATGCTGCAACTTTTGACAGCTCGCGGCCATTCTGCTTTCTGTGCCACTGAGATGAGGGACTCCTGAGACCTGAAGGAAGGAAGGCTGCATTAGTAAGTGAAGGTTAATAAAACTTATTTAAACACTTTACACACACCAAATGCACTTACCTCTTCACTCATGCACCCATCACTCACCTGGACACCGGACATCTCGACCCCTCCAAGCCCTTCAGCCCGACGGTCCGCCTCGCTAACTTGCTGTGGTTTGGAGCCGTCGGGCAGCCCACACTTCAGGGCTAAAAGTAGGGATTAGGCCAAAAACTGCCTGTTAACTACCTGTTAACAGGCAGTTAATTGGCACTAATCCCCTTCCCGCCTCGGGGAGGCGGCTCCCAGCACAGGTCGGGTACCCGCCTCCTGGAAACAGGCATGGAGGCGGGTTGGGGGCGGGAAGGGTTTGTGCCCCCCGATTCTGCAATTTCCCCCCCACTCCCGCCTCCAAACCCACCTCCACGGGGCTTGGAAATTCGAGCCCTTAATGTATTTCCTAATTCTTTTAGTAACTGGTATATTAATTTAATTTTGTAAAGATTCTGGCATCGGAATGAAATACAACTGTATATATCTGCTCCTAACTTAATGAACTAGGTCTCCAGCCACTGTTTCAGATAATGTATAATGAAAGCTTCAGTCAATTTAGTACAATAATCACTGTAAACAAGAAACAAGTGATTCCTTTTCTCCGATCAAGTGCACGGTCAGCAGTTACAAGAGGTTATTCTGAAACCAATCTGGATCTCTGTAATTTATTCCGTTAAAATTAGATTCCTCAACTAACTTTCTTCGCTATCCATTGCAAATCCTTTTACTAACGCAATAACCCATCTCCCCGCAGCAGTATTGTCCAGTTGATAAAACTCACCCCTTCGTTTAGGAATAAGTCATACAGACCAGAAGATCCCAAATTCAATTATTGGCCTGTGCTGCATTAGCTGATCTTGGGTAGGGTAGCAAGTACGATGCTACAATTCACCCCTGTGCCCCTTTGACAGGGAGGGGAAACACTGTATGTGATTGCTCCATGTGCAGAATAGGCATTTGGAGGAGGTACTGGCGCATGCCAAAAAAAGCTGCTGTGGAATCAAATCCCAGTAAGAGTTGATGGCCGCTAAATTCGGCTCCGTGGAGCCTGCTTTTTTTGCGCTATGGGTGTTTTTTCGGGTCCAAAATGCCGTCCATGGCGCGCACACTTCTGGTGCAGGCTGCGCCGGTAGTCATTTTGGGTGGGTAGGTCGTTAGCGCAGGCACTGGGAGCATGCGCCGGACATATGCAGAGTAGGCAGATTGTGACGTCAGCCGGCATGTAACGTGATTTGATGCCAGCGCTGCCATTTTCAGCCTCACCTCTCTTAAAGACGCACAGCTGAACATGCGTTCAGCCGCAGGAAGGACCGCCCGCCAGCAAGAGCGCTATTTAAAGGGATCATCACCTGCTTTCAGGTTAGTTGCTGATTGGATGTCTACCGGCTCTTGCTGAGTTTGTAGAAGTGTTTGTTATCTTATTTGAAGTTGGTGAAGTCTCCAGGGAGTGGTGTGGCAGGTTACTTCAAGACTTCTGCTCAGACCAGTTGCTCCTAGACATGGGTGCAGTAGTTTGTAGCCAGCTTGTTCTGCAAGGGAGAGGGAAGTGTGTCAGTGAGTGTGGTGAAATGTGTTTGGGTGATGTGCCTGTCATGGTTGAATAGCTGGCCGTGTGTGCAAGTTGTGAGATGTGGATGTGAGGCTTGCAGCAGTGCTAAGTGTGTGAGGATGAGGTAAAGCTATGAATGTGAGGTATGAGTCATGATTGATAGAGATTGTTGGCAGGTAAGTGAAGGGGTGGTGGTGAATTGAGCAGTATCTGAGCCTAGTGGTTCAGTTGTAAAGATATGACATTTGAAGATGAATTCACTGACCACGCCCACTTGTGTGAACTTCTTGCGGCACTACATCCAGGTCCTCGGGGCTATGCTGCTGGTATTGACTGTGATGGCTATCTGCTCTCACTGTCTTCTCACAGTTTCGGGCCCTCTGTGGATACTGGACACCTCTCCTCCTGTCCACCTCCTGCACCAGGGCCTCGGGTGCTGCATCAGAAAATCTGGGCGCCCTTTCTCTGCCATGTTATTGCCATCTTCATGCTTCCTGTGGGTCACACGCTCCTCTACAACGACTCCCAGTATTTGCTGCAGCCAGAATGCACCTCCTCTTTAAGAGGTGCAGGCTGGCTTTAAGAAGTGCAGACTAGCTTTAATTGGTACTAACCTCGCAGGAACTTGGGCCCCCTGCTGAGGCATGCAGTCACTCAGCAGCATGTTCAGCACTAGGCTGCACACCACTATCATTTAAAGTAGCAGGCAGCACAGAGTTTGCTGTCTGCATTACTTTGAACGGGCCCGGGCTGCTCGCACATCTCAATCCCCACGCCCGTTTTCTGGGACAATTGAATTTTTAGTCCGATGTCTTCAGTCAGGAAAGGAAAAAAAAACTCCTCAGCTCTACATGATATGAAGGCGGTCAAGAAGGCAAACGGTATGCTGGCCTTCATAGCAAAAGGGTTAGAATACAGGAACAGGGATACCTTGCTGCAGCTGTACAGGGCACTGGTGAGACCACACCTCGAGTACTGTGTACAGTTTTGGTCGCCTCATCTGAGGAAGGATGTTCTTGCCATGGAGGGGGTGCAGCGGCGATTCACCAGGCTGATACCAGGAATGGCGGGAATGACCTATGAGGAGAGACTATGTAGTTTAGGGATGTACACACTGGAGTTTAGAAGATTGAGAGGGGACCTCATAGAAGTGTATAAAATTCTGACAGGTCTAGACAGACTGGATGCAGAAGGAATGTTTCCCTTGGCGGGTGAGAACAGAACTAGAGGACATAATTTAAGGATAAGGGCTAAACCATTTAGGACAGAGATGAGGGGGAATTTCTTCACTCAGAGAGTGGTGAACCTGTGGAACTCATTGCCACAGAGGGCAGTGTACGCCAGCTCATTAAATATATTTAAGAGGGAATTAGATATATTTCTACGGGCAAAAGGGGTTAAGGGTTACGGAGAGAAGGCGGGGACGGGATACTGAATTAAAGGATCAGCCATGATCTCATCGAATGGCGGAGCAGGCACGAAGGGCCGAATGGCCTACTCCTGCTCCTATCTTCTATGTATCTATGTATCTATGAATATTGGGCTGGAATTTGCTGAAAATATAACAGGGTGTGAAAAACACTCGCCATTATTGATGTGTGAGTCGCCCAGCAACTTGCGGCGAGGAAGATATACCCTGAGAATTGCAAATCGCCACAAGTTGCTGGCCGACTTGTGCCGCTCCGCCGTTAGCCTCGTGATAATTGCACCTCGCCCTTAATCTCCTCATGAGTTTCATGAAGTTGCTGCATTTGCACATTAATTGCCCGTTAAACCTGCCACAGAAATTTAAGTCTAATCTATAATAGTGCAAGTACCGCTCGATCAACGTGATAATTGCCAACCAACAACCTCTCTGACCCAGATAGTGAACAATGAAAAGTGTGGAATCTCAGTCCTTCAGGGATAGAATTGTTGTTGGAGATTTAAAAAAGAGTAAAATTTTAAATTTACATTTTTTTTTCTTTTCCTATCTGTCTCTTTTTTTTGCTCTGCCTCTTAATTCAATATTTATTTCCCAAGGGGGGGATTTTAACCCCCAAAGATGAGGCGGGGGGTTAAAAATGAAAAAATCTGTTACCCGACACTAACATGATCCAATTTCAGAGGGGTCCAGACACCCAGGATCAACGCCTCAAGTTTGTCACAAGAGGGTGATCCTATTTTGTACAGGCTAAAATAAATATGGAGCCAAGCAAGCCCGGCCCCACAGGGACACATTCAAGTCTCCCTCACCACCCCCACCTTTAAAGAGGCAAGACCACTAATATGTGTAGGTGGATTGTTATATCCATACTGATTTTATAACAAAATTTGAAAAATTATATCGAAACGGTTCACTCTAACCAGTGAAGCAGGTTGACAGGAAGGGTGGCTGGATCAGGACACTGGACTCATTTAAGGAATGGCCAGTTTAAGCAGACAGTAAGTTTGGTATTATAGAAGAGGTTTGTGGTAGAATTCAGCAGGTCCATCCTTAATAATTTCTCCACGTTACAAATGCGTCTCTTGCCTCTCAGTGGTTTTCACCGAGCCCCTGATTGATTGATTAATTTAACACAGTTTTGGCTGATTATGTTATTCAGTTCAGTTCAGTTCAGTTCAGTTCAAATGCTTTATTGGCATGAAAGTTTACAGAGAACCATATTGCCAAAGCTTACATTGCAAAAAGGTACAGTTTTCCAACATTCTGTAGGTGTCAATCGATTTGACATTTGTTGGGTATATACAATATTACTTTTAAACAATATTAATTTTAAACAGTCTTTCTACTTCATTTGGTACGTTCAATATTAATTTTAAACAGTCTTACTTTTAAACAGTCCTCAGGTTGTGACATGTTGTTACATATTTAGCCCCAAGGTATGGTCTGTCTCCTTCTCCTAGGACTAATCTCAATTTTGACAGATCATCCAATTCCTTGAAATCTGGGGTTGTTTGGCTTAGCTTGTTGAATAATATGTTTCTTGATGTGTTGAATTTTTCGCATTTTAGGAGGAAATGCATTTCTGTTTCAACCTCGCCAGCCAGACATTGATCGCATATTCTATTCTCTCTAGGCTGCCAGGATTTCTTGTATCTGCCTTTTTCAATTTCCAGTTGGTGGTCGCTTAGTCTGTACCTGGTGAGGGTCTGTCTCTGTTTTGTGTCTCTGATGGTCGTGAGGTAGTCTGCCAGTTTATATTCTCTTTTTAGGGCCCGGTAACATTCTAATCTGCTTTGGCTTTCGGTTATTTTGTTCCAATGTTCCAGGTAGGTTTCTTTGCATTTTTTAATGATTTGGTTCACTCGGATTGGTGTTTGGACGGCTGTGTTGGTCTGGGGCTGGTCAGGGTCCGGCTGAGTACTTAGTTTCAGTAGCAGCTGACTCAGGGGACTCTTTTCTGGGTTTAGCTCTTGTGTCTGAAAGGCTTTGAAATGAAGGGTGTCTGGGGAGCTAGATTTGAGGTGATTTAGGAAGTTTAGTGCTCGTTTTTGGATGTTTATTATCAGTGGGTATCTGCCTAGTTCGGCTCTGCATGCATTTGTTGGCGTTTTTCTTTGGGTGCGAAGGATGCTTCGGCAGAATTCTGCATGTAGGGCTTCTATTGTGTGTTTTTCCCATTTAGTGTAGCTTTGGTGATTTAGCGGGCCCCATACTTCACTACCGTACAGTGCAATGGGCAGGATTATGCTGTCAAAAATTTTGAGCCAGATTTTGATTGGGATTTGGATGTTGTAGAATTTTCTTTTTATTGCATATAGGGCTCTTCGGGCTTTTTCTTTTAGTGCATTCACTGCTATGCTGAAGCTCCCTGATGCTGTAATAGTTAGACCAAGGTAGGTGTAGCTCATAGTGTGTCCTATAGTGGTATCACTGAGGGTAAACTGGTATTTGTTTTCCTGACATCTGGGTCTTTTCTGAAAAATCATGATGTTGGTTTTCTTTAGATTTACTGTTAGAGCCCAATTTTGGCAGTATTTGTCGAGTAGGTCTAGTTGTTGCTGTAATCCCTGTTCTGTGGGAGACAGCAGAACCAGGTCGTCCGCATAGAACAGGGACTTCACTTCTCCATCCAGGAGACGGAGACCTGGTGACTCGCTTTGCTCCAGCATGTCTGCTAATTCATTTATGTATATGTTGAACAGGGTCGGGCTCAAATTGCAGCCCTGCCGGACGCCTCTTCTCTGGGTGAAGAAATCGGTGCGTTTGTCTCCAATTTTGACCCCGCATTTGTTTTTCAGATACATTGATTTAATAAGGTCATAGACTTTGCCCCCTATTCCACACTGAAGAAGTTTATAATAGAGCCCTTCGTGCCATATAGAGTCAAAGGCTTTCTTGAAGTCGATGAAACAGGCGAATATTTTCCCATTTTTTGTTTGGTGTTTATGTTTTTCAATGAGGGTGTGAAGGGTATAGATATGGTCGGCGGTGCGGTGTTTTGGAAGAAAGCCTATTTGGTTTTTTCTGAGGATATTATGTTTGTTAAGAAAATCAAGTAATCTACTATTTAGAATACTGCAGAATAACTTCCCTAGACAACTGTTGACACAGATGCCGCGGTAGTTATTTGGGTCTGATTTGTTTCCACTTTTATATATGGGGGAGATTAGTCCTTGGCACCAGATATCGGGAAAACAGCCTGAGCGTAATATGATGTTGAATAGTTTGAGTATCGCACCCTGCATCTCCATATTGCTGAACTTTAGCATTTCATTTTTGATGTTGTCTGGGCCACAGGCTTTCTTTAGGTGGAGAGATTTTGTTTTTGTGGCCAGTTCTTTCCATGTGATTGGGGAGTCTAGAGGGTTTTGGTTGTCTTTAATTGTTGCTTCTAATGTGTGGAGTTTTTCTGTGACCTGATGTTGACTTGGGTTTGTTTTGTTTTTTGGGATGTCTTTGTAGAGGTTTTCAAAATGTGTTCTCCAGATGTCGCCATCTTGGATTGGTAATGCTTGCAATTGTGTTGTACTCAGGTTCTCTCTCTCTCTCTCACTTTATTGTTTCCAGTGACAGGCTGTTGTATCCATGAAAGAAACTGTGATTTGCTCTGGGCCCCATTTCAGGAAACACTATCTACTCTATTCCAAATTGAGCGAAACTCATTATATCATTTGGAAAATGCATTCCATAAACCTGAAAAAGAATGCCAAATAGTATACCCCTGCAAGGTGCGTTACCATCAATTAGGGAGCTACCACTTAAACCGTCAACTCGCGTCCCTCCATCCCTCACGGATTCCAGGAGTAAGATGTCTGGATTGCTTTCTTAACAACTGCTTCCATAATCAAGTTTCAACAACAACAGCACCTTTTAACGGAATACAACGTCCCAGGCGCTTCGCAGGAGCGTTATCAAAAAGTCACAGCATTTAAGGATCCCAAAACCTGAGGATTGCCATGTTTTTCATAAGTGAGGCGTTGGACAAGACAAAGGAAATAAATGGGTGAGAAAGCGAACCTTTCTAACGAGATATATGGAACGATTATTGTATCTCCGATGAAGAACAGACTGAGTTTATTTAACATTTTTCTTCCCTCCCACATGGCAGCTGTCCATCACTCTGCCAGGGCCATTCACACTTCATCTAGAGCCATCCTTTGTTCCTGTACCTGTCCCATCACCACATCCTCTCACCTTGAATGTCTCTTAATGTCTCTTAATCTCTCCTGCCTTCTATCCTATCACGGACCTTCCCTTTTGTTCTTTCATCCCCTCCCCCTTTTCCCAGCCCCCAACTTGCTTTAAAATCTGTTCCCTTTCCTGCTTTTTTCCAGTTCTGACGAAAGGTCATCGACCTGAAACGTTTAACTCTGTGTCTCTCTCCATGGATGCTGCCCTGGCCTGCTGAGTTTTTCCAGCGTTTTCTGTTGTTATTTTGAGTTTATTTGAGTTGTTTTCGTACCTTTGTGCTGTGCCCTTGGAGAACAGTGCGAAGTAGTGGAAGGATTTGCAGACTGACGGGCTGTAATATGGAAGCTCCTTCTATAACCGTAACCATCTTTAGACCAGCCGATAAGGTGCTTAGTCCTATATGGCGGGAAGGTTTTATGGGCTCCCACAACCCATACGATGAGTATCCTGCTGGATGTCAATCCCGAATTCAGAGCTGGAGATCCAGCTTCCACTTGCCGGGACTGCCTGGAGTGGGGTTCAAACCCTACACCTTCTGACTCGGAGGTGGGAATGCTAACACTAAGAATGTGTTCATAGAAAGAAAAAAAGAAATGAAAGACTTCAATTTAAATAGCACCTTTCATGACTGCAGGACGTCTCAAAATGCTTTACAGCCAATGAAGTACATTTGAAGTGTAGTCACTGTTGTAATGTAGGAAACATGGCAGCCATTGTGCACAGCAAGCTCTCACAAACAGCAATGTGATAATGCCCGGATAATCTGTTTCCGTGATGTTGCTTGAAGGATAAATATTGGCCAGGACACCGGGGAGAATTCCTATGCTCTTCTTCAAAAATTGCCGTGGGATCTTTTATGTCCATCTGAAAGACGGCACCTCCGGCCGTGCAGCGCTCTCTCAGTACTGCACTGGAGTGTCAGCTGGGATTATATGCTTAATTATCTGGAATGGGACTTGAACCCACAACCTTCTGGCTCAGAGGCAAGAATGTTACCAACTCAACCTGGGCTGACACACTCCACTGTATTTGAGTGGAAAGCTATTACACCAAGAAATCAATAAAGTAGTTTTTAACGTGTGTGTATTTTTTGATGAGTATATGCAAAATATATGGTTTGCTTTAAGCATCTATCAGGACCTGTCAAAAGAATATGATTGAGGTTGAATTCTCAAGGAAGTGAGAATACAGAGCTGTTAATCATGGATGTGAAGTGAACCACAGATTGGGGTAAATCTTAACTCTGTGCAATTAGTGCAAAAGTCAATGTAAATAAAAATTCGAGCAAGTTGTAAAACTGATTGCCGATTCACTATCACCGTTTTACACTATTGCACTGTGACTGTGATGGAGAAAGGAGGAACATTGTAAATTACATCAAGACTGGATTCAGGGTGCATTGGCACAGGCCCAGCTAGTTTGAATATTTGTGTTTATTGATTAAAAAAAAACAATGTTTTAAAGTGATTTACTGCTTTACAATTCAATTCCATATCTCTTCAAATTAGTGCGATCTAATTAACCCATTAAAATGAAAAAAAACGTTAATTTGACTGTCCGTAAGCCAGCTGTTACGAGCGTTTCAGAAGGTTTTTCACTGAGCTGATCTGGCCATTCAGATGCAGCTCTGCAAAAGATCCCTGATGCAGTTGCAATAACTAATGTTGAAGTGTACTTGTAGCCTTTAGCTCGTTAGCTGAGCAGTTGGGCTTGTGTACATGCTAGAAAACTGAAAACTCAAAGGCGACGGACTATTCTGCTTAACCCTGCATTACCACTGATGCAAGGCAATGGTGGCTTGAGCCCTTGAGTATGAACTGATTATTTTTAATGAGCAAGAATCTGCGTACTTAAATATCTGGAGTTATCACTTACTGACAGTTTTATTGTGGTTTTCAGTGGGAATAATGTCCACACATTCCAAAGGTTGTTAATCACTGTTGTAATTTGTCAGTGGTGTTCTGGAAACTCTTGTTGCTAGATCAGATGATTTCATGGTCAAATTTTCTTTTTACCCATTTTCCAAGTGAAATTTATAGAGTCCCTGAACCCATTAAAAGTTAAAACTATTCTGCTGTTTAATGGTTTCGTCTGCTTGTTCAGTTTTTGTTAAAAATCTCTGGACATTGAAGTACAGGGTAGAAGTGAATTGTATGTCATCTAGAAAGGTGTTCTTGAGAAATTGAAAAACTTACAGCAGTGATAAATTAGCTTATGCCATCGGTTTTCAAGCTAAGATTTTCACACTTGGGCAGGTGGTCCACAAGGTCATCTGTTTCTTCCAGAAATAGCCAGCAGATAAACCTACAAAATGCTGACCCAAAGAAGCACTGCCAACTCTGACGTATTTTACATTTGGCATTTTCTACAGTAAGATACTTCCTTTCTGGCTGACTTCCGGCAGCAACCTACTACGGGGGCTCGGGTCTCTGTTTTACTTGCACTGGAGGCCATGAGAGGACCAGAACAAATGAGGATGACAGTGTTCACAGTCACAGTCCCAATAGTGGGTACGGTAGCATAGTGGGTATGTTGCTGGACTAGTAATCTAGTAAGCCTGGATTAATAATCCAGAGAATGTGAGTTCAAATCCCACTCACAGATAGCTGGGGAATTTAAATTCAATTAGTTTCATTGTTGGCGGCAGCCAATTTGCGCACAGCAAGCTCCCACAAACTGCATTGGGCCAGAAATTTGGGTCGGAGGCTTCCCGCGGGTGCAAGCCCCCGACCTGCACTTAACTAGCGTGCCGGCTGTTGTGCTGTGGGCCTGCGTGGGATTCCGATCCTGGGCCTGCTCCAACTGACGGCGCGCAGTGCTTGCGTATCCCAGGGGCGCAGTTAGTTTGAAGCGTCCCCTGGGATCACGTGGGCCATGGAGAGCCAATCGTAGAAGGGAATCTCCATTCATAGATTTCACAGGAAGACCTGTCAAATCTATGAATAGAGTTTGGCCCCAAAACATAACTAAAACTTCAAATACATTTTATAAAAAATCACATTTTTAAAATAACTATAAATTACATAAAATAACCATTTTAAACAATAATTTAAATTTTTGAAAAAATTAATTACAGTTTTTAACGGGGCTAAAAATAAACTTACCTTTTTTTAAAGTATTTAAAAATAATAAACCTGTGGAAAAAATGTTTTAATTTTAATTAATTCACCACTTACCTTGTAAAAAGCAGGCCTTGCGACTGCTTTTTAAAAGCGTAGCTCCTGGAGACTTACCCTCCCGGAGAAACCTGGAAAAAAAACGGAAGTTCCAGGCGTACATGCTGCCTCTCCGGCGCACGCGTTCGACCTGTGAACCCCTTCCTTGAAGGGAATGGAAGTTCCGGTTTCCCGCGTATGTGCAGTGCATGCATGAAACTGGCACTTTCGTTGGGCCTACGCGTGAGTACCCAGCGCGTACTCGCCCGTGGGGACCCGAATTTCTGGCCCAGTGTGATAATGACCAGATAATCTCTTTTTTTGTTATGTTGGTTGAGGGATAAATATTGACCAGGACACCGGGGATAACTCCCCTGCTCTTCTTCGAAATAGTGCCATGGGATCTTTTATGTCCACGTGAGGCAAAAAATCCACAGCATCCTAGAAAAGGAAAAAGACTGCATTGGGAAATGTCCCATGCATTAATATACTATATGCTCATCACTTTTTATGTGTTTCACTTAAATTATAGACCACTTTCTCTTTGCGATATATTTGAGGCTTCTTTAGCACCAAGACATATAAATATGCCAAATATACTTTCCCCCACTTATTTCCCCCCCCTTGTTTGCTAGAATATAATGCAGGATACTTTCCTTCCAATTGTCATTATTCACCTCCTATAATCATTTAAGCTCCATCTGCCTTTTCAGTCAAAACAAATCTGTTATTCCAGGCAGCAAAACTATCTTAAGATTTACTTGACAGCCTCACCATTAAGCAGAATTAATGTCCTTCTTCATGTCTTGCTAAACCAGTAGTAGATGTGTTTATTGGCTGCCAGGAACTATTGCACTTGCAATCTTTCAGAAGGATGCTATTGAGAGGGGACTTCTTGGAAGGTAGGTAAGATACTACGCAAAACTACTGTCGGGAAAACTGCTTCAGGCAAAGAGTGATGAGTACCTGGAAATGATTGTCTGGGTAGGATAATAGAGTAAGAAACTGTGGAATCATTGAAGAGGCAGTTAGATGCTGTGAGGGGGCAACCATAGATTACTATATTTCTATATTCTCTTCCAATTCTGGCCTCTTGCACATCCCCGATTTTAATCACTCCACCATTGGCAGCCGTGCTTTCAGCTGCCTGGGCCCGAAGCTCTGGAATTCCCTCCCTAAATCTCTCCGCCTCTCTATGTCTCTCTCCTCCTTTTAAGATGCTTCTTACAACCTACCTCTTTGATCAGGCTTTTGGTCATCTGTCCTGATATCTCCCTCTGTGGCTCGGTGTCAAAAATACCTTTTTTATTGATATCGCTCTTGTTAAGCGCCTTGGGACGTTTTACTACGTTAAAGGCGCTATATAAATATGCGTTGTTGTTATAGAAGGATGAATTTGGATGGGCCACATGGCCTTTGTCATCTGTCCTTGTACCATTATGAATGAAGTATTGCTGTGTATTGGGTCACATATATTGAATATATGGGTAGTGAATCATTAGACTAAATCTTGCTGGAAAAGTAACGATGTGTTAACGATGCACACTGTTATTGATGTGCAAATCACCAAGCAGTTCAGGGGATTAAGAGATGCGCCGTGAGTTGCGAATCTCCACAACTTGCTGGTTGATTTACGCCGCTCCTCCACTTGCTTCCCGCAAATGGTATCTCCCCCTTAGCATCCCCGTTATTTTTAGGAACGTGCTGGATTTGCACATTAACTGCCCATTAAACTTGCTGCAGAAAGTTAGGGCTGGAACTTAACAGCGTAAGTACCTTTTTAACGACGTGATAACTGTTAATGCAATTCCAATCAACCTCTCTGGCCCAGAAAGAGAACAATTTAAACTGTTCAATCTCATTCCTGCATGTAGTAAATTGTTGTTAAAGATTTTAAAAAGGTCATTTAAAATTCTTACATTTTTTTCCTTACTTTTCCTTTCTGTCTCTATTTTTTCCTCTCTCAATCCAACCTTTCTTTCCCTCTCATTATTTCCCTTTCTGTACTTGATATAACTCTAATCCAACCTTCTTTCTTGATCCTCTGTTTCTTTCTCAATCCTTAAACCTCATTGGTTAAGGAGATAGACTGTCAGTCCCGCTGTTCACTAAGGTCCCAGGTGCCCCGTTGCCCGTGTCACGCTGGAAGAACTTGCTCGCACTTCCAGCAAGTTATGGTGCAAATAAATGTACAGCTAAAGGGTGAGGGAAAAGGTCTGACTAACGGTGCATGGCGCGAGATGCCTGACTCCGGCAAGATCTGGCCCATAATGTCCAGTATTCATCAATGGGCAGTGGACAGGTACTAATACTCTGGTAAATAATTTCATTTCATTTCTTACATATATAAAATAGCTTCATTACAGATGCAATTAAGGGCTATTTATATAAAAAATAGTAGATTGTTTCTTATCATAAACTTACTTCAGTCACCAAATATTTAATGAGCACATCTTGAATTTTCTGACCCAGTTATGATTTCCTTAAAACCTCTGTGATTACATTGATGTAGAAACAGTCAAATGTAACTGAGAAACCGGTAATTTAGTAATCGAAATAGCAACAGCAGTGGCCCTGGTAGTCCTCCCATTATCCAAGAGAGTGTGTGTGTGTGATTGCTAAAATAATTCTCAAAATATGAAGCAGCCAGTCGGGTTAACAGCAAACTATTTTGCCAATTGCACATGGAAGATAGCTTTTATCTCTGTCACAATTTTGCTCAGATGGACAAATTGTCATCCACTGCCAATTTCCACCACGCCACCCCACCCACCCCACCCCCACAAGATCTGGTCAATAGACTAAATAGATTAATTAATTAATCCCAGCTGTCAGGCCCAAGGACTGTCACTAACTGCAGTCATCGAGGTGGTCATTTATCAGAATAGAGAATCAAACAAAAAAATCAGTCTCCAATGCATAGATTCTGAATGAATATGAATGAGATGGACGTTGAATATTTCACAGAGAAGTCTTCATCATGCGGTTGCACATTAGTTATAAAGGGTGAATATAAAGATGCAAAGGATCATACAATTTAGGTGTTGAATGTTTGCTACACTCTCCATCTTGGATGACTGCAGTTGTTTGTACCTAGGTGCCTTAATTCTAATGCCGGCATGTTTTTTTACCCTTTTCTTTTGCGCTTTTTTTATTTAAAGAAGAAAAATCCATTCCATGATTGAATATTTTCAGCATTTTGGTGATCAATGTGAGATAGATACGTAAAAGTGTTTTATAAATTTATAATTGACCATCAACTCACAATTTGATTATGGTACGTAAGGGGTCGGCTATTTAGGACTGAGATGAGGAGAAATTTCTTCACTCAGAGGGTGGTGAATCTTTGGAATTCTCCGCCCCAGAGGGCTGTGGAGGCTCAGTCGTTGAGTATATTCAAGACAAAGATCGATAGAGTTTTGGACACTAGGGGAATCGAGGGATATGGGGATATGGCGGGATATATATATACGCCAAAGAACGTCATGATAAATGTGATGGCCTGCTGCAGCATGTTACACACAATATTGAACAAAACATCCGCCTGTGTTTGGCCCATGGGACCAAACAACCGTCCACTGCACAAGAGGCTCCAATTCCAGCATGTGGCAGGTTGATTGTTGCAGGAAGGCCTTCAGCTGCCTTGGCCCCATACTGTGGACCTCACTCCCTAAACCCTTCCCCTCCAGAAAGCCTCCTCCAAACCTACCGCTCCGATGATGCCTTCAGTCATCTCCTTTAACTTTTAGGTTAGGGAGGACCAGGGGGTCACAAATTTAAGTTGTATAAGGCCAGGTCTAGGTTCGATGTCAGGAGGTGGTTCTTTTCCCAGAGAACAGCGGACCTCTGGAACAGGCTGCCATCTGGTGCGGTGGATGCTGATTCGCTGAATTCCTGCAAGCGAGAGCTGGACCTGTTTCTGGCTGGGGCGGAGATCACCGCTTACAGAAGGTAGGCACTGCAGGGAGTTCAGGGCCAGACTGAGCTCCTGGACTTGTTTTGATCGCCTCGATGGTTCGGAGAGGAATTTCCCAGATTTTGTTCCCCCAAATTGGCCTGGGCTTTTATCTTTTTTTGCCTCTTCCAGGAGATCACATGGTTCCAGGTGGGGTGGGGTGTGTATATATTGTGATACACAAGGTATCGCGATAGTGCGGGACAGGGTGGATGGACCAGAGGGTCTTTACCTGTCCGTCATTGTCCGTATGTAACTATTCTCCTCTTACTGCTTGTCATCCAGTTCTTAGCATCTATGAGGTACCTTAAGGGGAAATATGAATGCAATTTGTGATATTGTGCTCCTCCTGAATCCTATGGCCTAGATTTTCCAATTAGTGTTACATTAACCCATTTGTGAATGGCAGTACCAATATCAACAGGTAAACCTTTTGTGTATCTCTATTTGTTGTTGTGTGTATACATGGGTGTGGGTATATGCCAGGGAGTACCAGGGCTGATGGTTTGGAGATGTTCCTATTTACCACTGGGGTTGCAGAGGACCTTTCACCCCTAAGCACCCAACCCTGAGGCAGCAGTATCTGTCTGGAGCTTCCTGAGATGTTGTCCCAACAGCCATGAGGTCAGGGGTGTGGACTGGGCTTGGTGTTGACACTGAAGTGACCTTCACCCTGCTGGAGGCCACTGCAGCACCAGATCGAAGTTGCAATACATGCTTTTGCAATAACCCTCTGCAGGATGGCCTACAGGATAACTCTGAAAGATGAGAATTCACTCCTCTCAGCTTCCTACACTGAGGGGACGGTTTTAACCCTACCCGCCCAGAAGAAACTAGGGCGAGTGTGCAGTTAAAATTGCCCAGTTTACGTACCCGTCAATTGACGGCAGGACCCCAACATTCCTAATTTTAACCTGCTGTACTGAGCAGCTGGCAAGGACACCCGCACAAAGTGGCCAGGACCTTCTTTGCATGGGCACATCGTGTCCTGATAACATCGTTGGGATCCGACTGCAATTTTAACTGATGACCCTGAACAGGAGACATCGCTGAGGCTTCCCCCCCCCCAGTGGGAAGAGGAGCCGGGGCATCACAAAATGCCCAAACAACAGGAAGCTCTCGATTTACCGGCACCTAAATAACCGGAAATCTCTGTTAACCGGCAAAATTCAGGAGTAGGTTCAGGTAAGTTTTACTTCATATTAGTGGCCGTTCCTGGATCTGTGGTCGTGTAACCGGGGACACCTGGATCTGTGGCCGGGGTTCCTGCACCTGTTGCCATGCAACAGGGATGCCTGAATCTGTGGCCGTGTACGGGGCTCTCGTACCTTTTACTATACCTCTCTGTAATCCGGACTTTTTGATAAACCGGCACCACGCCGGTCCCGTCGGTGCCGGATAAAAAAGATTTTCCTGAACTATGTTTTTTCTTCACTTTCCTTGTGGGGCCAAGAGGGGGAGGCGTGCTCCTCTGGGCACCACAAGGAAAGCTTAGGCCACCCCTGCCGTGGACTCCACCTCCCTCCCCGCTCCCCTTTCCCAAATGTCAGACACCCACCCCCCCGACATTCAATGGCCCCCAAAGCCGATCCCACCTCCTATCTTGTGTTGGTGGGTTGCCTCCGGGGCCATAGGATTTTCCACCGCTTCCTGGAATGGGCGGGAAGTCAGCCGGCAGGATTTAATTGAGTTAAAATTGCCTGGGCCTCATTTCTGAGGCAGCGGGTGAGTTTCCAACTCGCCTTGCTACCCACCCTCCCAAAACCCGCCCGGAGATAAAATCTGTCGTCTTCCAAGGCTTCCACAGCTACGGTATGAGCGAGCACGCACTGCACGTGATCTTACTTGCTGAGGCTGTTGCGGTATATGCTACAGTTTGCAGCTTTTGCCTCGGAACTGAGGCCCAGGCTATTTTATCTCAGGCTTCAAGCTAGACATGGTTGCCTTGATTGCCTTCAATGTGTCATTCGGGATGCTTAAGATCTGGGACAGCACCTTTCCGAGCATCCACACTGCCCCTTCCACCACTTCTTTGATAGTCAAGTGAATTGTACGCACCACGCACCATAGAAACATAGAAGATAGGAGCAGGAGTAGGCCATTCGGCCCCTCGAGCCTGCTCCGCCATTTAATGAGATCATGGCTGATCATCCAAATTCAGTACCCTGTCCCTGCCTTTTCCCCATATCCCTTGATCCCTTTAGCCTTAAGAAATATATCTAACTCCTTCTTGAATATATTTAATCAATTGGCCTCAACTGCCTTGTGTGGTAGAGAATTCCACAGGTTCACCACTCTCTGGGTGAAGAAATTCCTCCTCATGGGCCAGAGTCCTCTACTTAAAAGGATCCCCCGAGAGCTGTACTTCCTCTGGCACATCGGGAGACGCTTCCAGCAGCTGGGTTTCTGCTCATCCTCGCTCAGATCCCCAGGAACAATCCCTTGCTGACATCACCTCTCCGATAGCGCTGTTTCCTTTGCTTTGTGAACTCTGTTCTATGTCCCCAACCTGCGAAGTGGGTGGTAAAGTGTGTAGTATTGTGTGCATTGTGGGGAAAAGAGAACATAGAAACATAGAAGATAGGAGCAGGAGTAGGCCATTCGGCCCCTTGAGCCTCCTCCGCCATTTAATGAGATCATGGCTGATCATCCAAATTCAGTACCGTCCCTGCTTTCTCCCCATATCCCTTGATCCCTTTAGCCTTAAGAAATATATCTAACTCCTTCTTGAATATATTCCAGTTGTCATCTATATCATGGTCCTGAGAGGCACCAGAGACTGAACCCCTGGACCCTTGACCGGTGAAGAGAGCGTATCAGACAGCATGAGAAATGGAGAGCACGTGATTATTAACGTGCAATCTTGGGAAATTGATGATGCCTGACTGTGTTTCTGTAATGGCGGCCTGCCGTGAAGCTCACTGCAGATACACTGTGATCAGCATATGGTACTTACTGCCTTGGTTTCATTGGCCACAAATCACTGGAGGACCTATTCCCAGAGGGCCTCACACCCGAGCAACTCCATTAAACAGGACTTTCAGAACAGCACCCGGAAACCTCCCTCGTCTGGCTTCATGGTTGTGCAATAACTTAGCGTAAAAGAAGCAAGAAGCATATTTGTACAAAATGTAAAGGTAGGCAGATGCAGCTGTTTTATATGCCTGAGTCAAGAATAGCCCAGATTCTTGAGAACAGCAGGTGCATACACAGTGTATCAATATGAATCTGCTTTCTCCGTTTCCTGAGGGATAATTGCCTTTGATAGGACAGTGTGTGGCTTCCTAAGACAAGTGCCTTTACAGTGGAAACCAAGCTGACTTGCCCCCTATATATGTGGTTCATTACTCAAGATGCAACATCAAGCAAGAAGATATGAAACTAGGTTTGTGGCCTTGTTAATTTGACATATTAATTAGCTACCCAAAGAGGGACATGATGTAATTGAAACCGCCTATTTATGCAAGTTTCTGTAACGTTAACATAATGGTAATGTAGGAATCGTCAGATCCCTAGCTGAAATACTGAGGTCGAGTCAGTCCGATAATTAAACGAAGTTTAATGTGAACTAAAGAACAAACAATGGAATGCAAGAGAAACAATCAACAGGTCTTTTCTTAAGGCTGGCTTCACGAGGTCTGACCAGGGAACCTCCCAGCCTGACGTCATGACATCATGACATCATCACGTTTCCCGCCGTTCGGGACGTCACGTGACCAACGTGATGACGTCATCGCGCTGGTTCTGGAACTTAGCGAGAACGGGTTATTTACAAACAGTAAACAAACATAGGTGCTGTAGCACTCTGTTAAAGGCAGTTATATAGTCATATACAGGAGTCCCTTGGTGGCTTTGCCACATGCGCCCCCCCAGAAGTGTCTTTAACCACAAAAGTCAATCGCAGAGGAGGTCGGACAAGCCTGTTCAAACGACTCCGATATTCCTGGAATCTCCAACCACCATCGTAGATGCGAAACCGACCTGGGGGTCGTTCTTCCGTTCACGCAGTCGGTGCTGTTGCTTTCTCGTTGCATTAGGCACAAAACTACAGGGAGGACGGCAGCATCTGGCTTTTGGGCTGAAACGGGCGTGATAGTAACAGAGACCGGATGGTGGAGGCACCAAGGCGGGGTTCTTCGGGGCGGGATGCTTCGAGGTGGCGCAGTCCTGCTGCACCACCGCATAAATAGTGTCGGCTTCGGCCGCGAGCGCTACACCGTCCGTAGCCTTCGACCTGGCGAGGGCTGCTTGCACCTGCTCGGGGAGCTGGCTCAGGAACAGTTCCTGGAACAGAAAACACTGTGGCTCAGAACCAAGGAGCGTGAGCATCTGGATCATCAACTCAGACGGCTTGGCATCGCCTAACCCGGGCAGTGTGAGTAAACGTCGCGCGCGCTCCACTTTCGTGAGGCCGAAAACCTGCGTTAGTCGCGCCTTAAGCGTATCATACTTGTTATCCACAGGCGGGTTTTCCAGCAGGCTGATGATCCTCGAAGCCGTCGAGCTGTCCAGTACGGAGACCACGTAAAGATAACGGGTCTGATCCAGCACGATGTTCCGAAGTTGGAACTGAGCCTCCGCTTGGACGAACCAGGAGGCCGCCTGTTGTTCCCAAAATTGAGGGAGCTTCAAGGTCACTGCATTAACATCCATCATGCTGCGTCACGCTTCCTCCGCGAAAATCGTCCGCGAAGCTTCGGGGTCACCACTGTAGGAATTGTCAGATCCCTAGCTGAAATACTGAGGTCAAGTCAGTCCGATAATTAAACGAAGTTTAATGTAAACTAAAGAACAAACAATGGAATGCAGGAGAAACAATCAACAAGTCTTTTCTTAAGGCTGGCTTCACGAGGTCTGACCTGGGAACCTCCCAGCCTGACGTCATCATGTTTCCCGCCGTTCGGGACGTCACGTGACCAACGTGATGACGTCATCGTGCTGGTTCTGGAACTTACCGAGAACGGGTTATTTACAAACAGTAAACAAACATAGGTACTGTAGCACTCTGTTAAAGGCAGTTATATAGTCATACAGGAGTCCCTTGGTGGCTTTGCCACAGTAAAATAGGTTAGTCAGCTTAAATGGCCAGTCACTGACCGGAAAGAAAGAAAGAGAGACTTGCATTTCTGTAGTGCCTTTTTTGGACCACCGGATGTCCCAAAGTGTGTTACAGCCAAGGGAGTACTTTTGGAGTGTAGTCACTGTTGCAATGTAGGAAACGTGGCAGCCAATTTGTGCACAGCAAGCTCCCACAAAGGCAATGTGATCATGACCAGATAATCTATTTTTAGTGATTTTGATTGAGGGATAAATATTGGCCAGGACACCAGGCCCTGCTCTTCTTCAAAATAGTGCCATGGAATCTTTTACGTCCACTTGAGTGGGCAGACGTCGGTTTAATGTCTCATCTGAAAGACAGCACCTCCGATAGCGCGGCACTCCCTCAGCACTGCCCTGGAGTGTCAGCCTAGATTTTTGTGCTCATAGTCTCTGGAGTGGGACTTGAGTCTACAACCTTCTGACTCAGAGGCAAGTGTGCTATCCACTGAGCCACAGCTGACCTGCGCCTTTAGCTATCAGTGAAGATGGTTTTCATTCAGTGTTGACACTCAGCAATTATGAATTAATTGAAAAGTGAAAGACACTAGGGCTTCCGCGCTGTTCTGAGAATAGGGCCATTTTGGAACCACCCAGTGATTGACTGCTTGGCAGCCCAAATCTCTTTATCGCACTAACTTAAGGGAGGAGTGAGAGGGCGCCTACTCTCTCGCCCATACACAGAAATTCATGAGTAAACTTCTGTAGCCTATAACAGAAATACAAGTTAGCTTGGGAATTGTACATTTGAAAAGGGGCTTTCACCGACAGTATGGTTGTGTCTTTGTTATTTTTGTGCATTGAGCAGTTTAGGAGAATTGTGTTCTATTCATACAAAAATTGTGTAAAATATACATATGATGAATGTTTTGCAATCATGGCTTGTCTCAGCAGTATTTTCAGTTCACCTTCTGTAAAGCCAGTCGAATGTACGTGTTGAGAGGTACGATATTATAGTAGCAAGTATGCACGTTTTGATACCTGCCGCAATGCTATTGTTCAACCAGATACTGGGCAGAGCAGAATAAGGTGCACTCCAGGTTGTAGGGAACGCGGGGTCCGCTTACGGTGGTGCTGAACCGGAGACGATATCTAGTGTAAAACGCAAAAATTGTGCCCACACCGGTTTCCATCCGATAAGTGGTGGTGATTTTTTTCCTCTGCTTGGCAAGTGCAGGAAAATCAGAGGCATGAACTCCCAACTCCTGCCACTCTGATTCCTCTACACCCTTAGACGAGAATGCAGTTGAACTGCCTGACTCTAGAATCAGCAGTAGGACGATTTGACCTACAGAAGTACATTTTACTGATTTGAAGAGTTTTTTTTTTTAGTTTTGCTGAAGTGTTGGGGCAACAGAAGTGCTTTTTGAGTTTGGTACGCCTCTGAGGCCACGCTTTGAGAGGTGACACCTGTTAAAGAAAATAATGCCATGAAAATGTGCTAGATGAGAGGATTTAACAATGTAGATATTTAAATGAATTAATAAAAAGGGGCAACTAATTTCCAAGTCATGGACAGCAACATAAGCTTCAAATTGAGGAATAAAACAGATATTGTATTTCCGGAGTAAAGAAAAACTACATTGTAACTAGTTTGTGTTGGTGATTTTCCTGTATACATTTTACTCTTTCCTGTGATATATTTTGATTTCTCAATTATAAAGCTTCCAATATACATGCATATTATCTTTCATAGGCTTGATTTTTCTGACATTTTAATGATGAATATTATAAACTAGAAATATAAAATGGCAGGTATGGCTGCTTCTTAATTCGGACTGTTGTCAGAATGAATGGAAGTGCTGGAGCATTGCTACCGAAATGCTGCTGCTTCTGTCTTCAAAGGGATGTCTGTTTTTATATTTAAAAATAAACCCAAAATAATTAATCCCAGTGAAAACTGTTTGTCCAGCAATGTAAATATTTATGAAATGGAATTGCACAATGGGATGGGAAAAATTCTCAGACAAAGATATTATGGGCCAGAAATTCGGGTTGGAGGCTTCCCATGGGTGCAAGCCTCTGACCTGCACTTACCTAGCGCGCCGGCCGTTGAGCTGTGGGCCTGCGTGGGATTCCGATCCTGGGCCTCCTCCAACTGCTGACGCGCAGTGCTTGCGTATCCCAGGGGCGCAGTTAGTTCGAAGCGTCCCCTGGGATCATGTGGGCCATGGACAGCCAATCGTAGCAGGGAATCTCTATTCATAGATTTGACAGGAAGACCTGTCAAATCTATGAATTAGAGATCGGCCCCAAAACATAACTAAAACTTCAAATACATTTTTTTTTAATCACATTTTTAAAATAACTATAAATTACATAAAATAACTATTTTAAACAATTTAAATTTTTGAAAAAATTAATTACAGTTTTTAATGGGGCTAAAAATAAACTTACCTTTCTTTAACGTATTTAAAAATAATAAACCTGTGGAAAAAATGTTTTAATTTTACTTAATTCACCACTTACCTTGTTAAAAGCAGGTCTTGTGACTGCTTTTTAAAAGCGTAGCTGCTGGAGACTTACCCTCCCGGAGAAACCTGCAAAAAAAACGGAAGTTCCAGGCGTACGCGCTGCCTCTCTGGCGCACGCGTTCGACCTGTGAACCCCTTCCACGAAACCGGCACTTTCGTTGACCCTACGCGTGAGTACCCAGCGCGTATTCACCAGTGGGGACCCGAATATCTGGCCCATTCTTTAATGTCAACTTAATACTCGACCAAATTTCTGCCCTTGTATAAATATTTTGGAATATGTCCATCCTAGTTTTTTTATGACATTTCACTCTTGGGCTGTGGGCAGCAATGGCAAGGGCACATTTAATGCGCCAGCTGATTGTCAAGGCAGGCTTTGTTTGGCAAATCAAGGTTCAAGCTCCTGGAAGTACTGCGGAATGGATTCAAAGCTGACAATGAAGCAGAGATGATAAATGAAAGTAGCTCTAACCTGGGGTGGGGTTGTGGAAAGGGGCATATAGGCCAAATAAGCAGATGGGCTAAGGAATGGCGAATGGATTATAGTCAAACGTGAACCATTAGTTTGAGCTGAGGGAATGGGTAAGAGTGTGGAGTGAATTTTATGGGTAATTTTTTTTTGAATGATCTTGTGTACACTTGAGAGTTTTCTTCACAGTCTTATACTCTAGACTTACTTCTAGACTTGACTATTCCAACGCACTCCTGGCTGGCCTCCCACATTCCACCCTACGTAAACTTGAGGTCATTCAAAACTCGGCTGCCTGTGTCCTAACTCGCACCAAGTCCTGTTTGCCCATCACCCCTGTGCTCACTGACCTACAATGGCTTCCAGTTAAGCAGTGCCTCAATTTCAAAATTCTCACCCTTGTTTTCAAATCCCTCCATGGCCTCGCCCCTCCCTATCTCTGTAATCTCCTTCAGCCCCACAACCCCCCGAGATATCTGCGCTCCTCTAAATCTGCCCTCTTGAGCACCCCTGATTATAATCATTCAACCTTTGGTGGCCGTGCCTTCTGTTGTCTCAGCCCTAAGCTCTGGAATTCCCTGCCTAAACCTGTCCACCTCGCTACCTCTCTTTCCTCCTTTAAGACGCTCCTTACAGCCTACCTCTTTGACCAAGCTTTTGGTCACCTGCCCTAATTTATCCTTATGTGGATCGGTGTCAATTTTTTTTGTCTTAAAATACTCCTGTGCAGCGCCTTGGGACGTTTTACTACATTAAAGG
The DNA here is from genome assembly GCF_052327205.1 of Somniosus microcephalus. Taxonomy (NCBI): domain Eukaryota; kingdom Metazoa; phylum Chordata; class Chondrichthyes; order Squaliformes; family Somniosidae; genus Somniosus; species Somniosus microcephalus. The sequence goes on along the minus strand of NC_140987.1, from coordinate 443,354,125 downwards.
CACTATATAAGTACAAGTTGTTGTTGTTATACATAGCCATGGTGGGAATTTTCTCTACCAGCTGCTGGTGTACAGTCACGTGGGTGAACGTTGGTAGCTGCGAGGAGTTCTAGCCTGTGACCTTGTTGGGTCTTCCTATGAAATGGCGGTGATAATTGGCCATCATCTCGAGCCTGAGCCTTCTCGGACAAAGGCACGCCATCAACTGAAGATATAATTAGCGAGTTTCAACGTCCCAAGACAATGCATAGATGCATTTAATCATTATCTTGCCCATTTAGTACTTTTCTCCCTTTTTGTTAAGTTAACACACTTTAATCACAGTCCTAATCTTCTTCCTTTAGATAATTGCTGAAAGGATTTGCAGTCAGAAAAACTCCTTTATCCCAACCCTTTGCTTTGTGCTCTCGCACCATCTCTCTATCCATGTGGCTAATTAGCATTAATTCCCCATTCCATTATATTTGGCAGAAGTCTTTTATGTGGCTACTTAAGCAATGAATTGGAATATCCATTGGAATCATATTCACCGCATTTCTTTTCTCTGCTGTGCCCTCCAAGAGACAACAGTAAGAGACAGAGAGCCAGACCTTACAGGTTCCAGACAAATGATTTCAGGTTTTTTTCAATCAAAAAACAAATTACTTTTGAAAGTTCCTCCGCTAAACATAAAGGCTTCGGATCCAGCTCCCGTGTCCGGTTGACAGAAATTGCATTCCAAATGACCACAGCTGTCCTCGCTGTATAGCGAGGTTCGGTGTGTAAGGAAGCTTCTTTGACCAGACATGTTGTTCTCCCTCCTGCAGACCTGGAGGGGCAGAGGCAGGGGCAGCCGAGGACTGCTCAATTTTCCGCAGGCTGCCTCCCGCCACTTCCCACTCCCGGTTAAAGCCGCTGTGACCTCGTGCAGGGGAGAAATAAACTCGCCAGCGCCGTTTCCCACTTGCTGCCAGTTACAATCCATCCCCGCATGCCATTTACACCAGAGCGGGAGATATCCCAGGGAAACTTCCAGCGGCTGTGATCCCATGCTTCCTGCGGGCTGCGTTTGTGTGTGTGAGCTGTGTGTGTGTGAGCAGTGATCTGTGTGTGTGTGTGTGTGAGAGCAGTGTGTGTGTGTGAGCAGTGTGTGAGCAGTGTGTGTATGAGCAGTGTGTGTGTGTGTGAGCAGTGTGTGCGTGTGAGCAGTGTGTGTGTTAGTGTGAGCAGTGTGTGAGCAGTGTGTGTATGAGCAGTGTGTGTGTGCGTGTGAGAGCAGTGTGTGTGTGAGAGCAGTGTGAGAGCAGTGTGTGTATGAGCAGTGTGTGTGTGTGTGAGCAGTGTGTGCGTGTGAGCAGTGTGTGTGTTAGTGTGAGCAGTGTGTGAGCAGTGTGTGTATGAGCAGTGTGTGTGTGCGTGTGAGCAGTGTGTGAGCAGTGTGTGTGTGCGTGTGAGCAGTTTGTGTGTGTGAGAGTGAGATGTGTTTGTGAGCAGTGTGTTTGTGAGCAGTGTGAGTGTGAACAGTGTGAGTGTGAACAGAGTGTGTGGGTGAGCAGTTTGTCTGTGTGTGATCAGTGGGTGTGAGTGGTCAGTGAGAGTGTGTGTGAGTGTGAGCATTGTGAGTGTGAACAGTGTGTGAATGAGCAGTGTGTGTGTGAGAAGGTTGTGTGTGTGAGCAGTGTGTGTGAGTGTGAGTAGTGTGTGTGTGATCAGTGGGTATGAGTGATCAGTGAGTGTGAGTGTGAGCATTGTGTGAATGTGAACAGAGTGTGTGTGTGTGTGTGAGAGCAGTTGTGTGTGTGTGAACAGTGTGAGTGTGAACAGAGTGTGGGTGAGCAGTGTGCCTGTGTGTGTGAGCAGTGCGTGTGTGAGAGTGAGCAGTGTGTGTGTGTGAGAGTGAGCATTGCGTGAGTGGGCTGTGAGTGTGAGGAGTATGTGTGTGTGAGTGAGCAATGTGTGTGAGTGTGAGCAGTGTGTGTGTGATCAGTGGATATGGGTGATCAGTGAGTGTGAGCAGTATGTGTGAGTGAGCAGTGTGTGAATCAGCAGTGTGTGTGTGTGAGTGGGCTGTGTGAGTGTGAGCAGTGTGTTTGTGAGTGAGTGAGTAGTGTGTATGTGAGCTGTGTGTGAGCTTTGTGTATATGTGTGAGCAGTGTGTGCTTGTGAGCAGTGCGTGTGTGAGCAGTGTGTGTGTGAGCAGTCCTCAGTGTGTGCTTGTGAGCAGTGAGTGAGTGAGCAATGATTGTGAGTGTGTGTGTGAGTGAGCTGTGTGTGTGTGAGTTGTGTGTGAGTGTGTGTGTGAGCAGCTTATGTGTGAGCGAGTGAGCAGTGAGTGTGTGTGTGAGTGAGCAGTGTGTGAGTGAGCAGTGTGTGAGTGAGTGAGCAGTGAGTGTGTGTGTGAGTGAGCAGTGTGTGAGTGAGCAGTGTGTGAGTGAGCAGTGTGTGAGTGAGTGAGCAGTGAGTGTGTGTGTGAGTGAGCAGTGTGTGAGTGAGCAGTGTGTGTGTGAGCAGTGTGTGTGTGAGTGAGTGAGCTGTGAGTGTGAGCAGTGTATTTGTGTGAGTGAGCAGTGATTGTGTATGCACGAGTGTGAGCTGTGTGTGAGTGTGAGCAGTGTGTGTGTGAGCAATGTGAGTGAGCAGTGAGTGTGTGTGTGTGAGCAGTGTTTGTGTGAGAGTGAGCAGTGATTGTGTATGTGTGAGTGTGAGCAGTGTGTGTGTGAGTGTAAGCAGTGCGTGTGTGTGAGCAGTGTGTGTGTGTGTGAGGGTGAGCAATGTGTGTGTGCAATGTGTGTGTGTGTGTGAGCAGTGAGTGTGAGTGAGAGTGAGCAAAGTGTGTGTGTGTGAGCAGTGTGTGTGTGTGAGCAGTGAGTGTGAGTGAGAGTGAGCAAAGTGTGTGTGTGTGAGCAGTGTGTGTGTGTGAGCAGTGAGTGTGAGTGAGAGTGAGCAAAGTGTGTGTGAGTGAGCAGTTTGTGTGTGAGCAGTGAGTGTGTGTGTGTGTGAGCAGTGAGTGTGTGTGTGTGTGTGTGAGCAGTGAGTGTGTGTGTGAGTGTGAGCAGTTTGTGTGTGTGCAGTGTGTGTGAGTGAACAATGTGAGTGTGAGCTGTGTGTGTGAGCAGACTGTGTGAGTGTGAGCTGTTTTTGGATCCTTGCTCTAATTGTATAATGCTAAAACCTACTTCCACCAGCCTTTCAGGCAGTGCATTCCAGATCATAGCAACTCGGTGTGTAAAGAAACAAATTCTCCTCCGCTCTGGTTCTTTTGCCCATTACCTTGAATCTGTGTCCTTCATGGTTACCGATCCTTCTGCCAGTGGAAACCTTTTCTTCTTATTTACTCTCTCAAAATCCTTCAGGATTTTAAATACCTCTATTAAATCTTCCCTTAAACTTCTCTGCTCTTAGGAGAACAATTTCAGCTTCTTTAGTCTCTCCACGTAACTGAAGTCCCTCATCCCTGGTATCATTCTAGTAAATCTCTGCACCCTCTCCAAGGCCTTGACATCCTTCCTAAAGTGTGGTGCCCAGAATTGGACACAATACTCCAGCTGGGGTCCGACCCCACCCCTTCTACCCTGTGATCTTTGCCCCCCCACTTGATGTGATCTGCTTGGCCTCGCCAACCAAGCCCTGATCTTTCCCACCCTCCCTCTTCACTGCCGTGCTCGGAATCCCCCACCAAGCCCTGATCTTTTCCGGTTGCCCGTGACCGTTCCCAACGGCCCCCACCTGCGACCATCTCCCGCTGGCTTTGCCACTCGGCCAGCCAGCCTATCACTCTGTACGGCAGCCAAGCAGGAAACGGAATTTTAAAAATAACAGCGTCCTTCATTAAGTTCGGCAGGACCTCCAAGTTCCCAGGATTTCTGGGTTCCTCTGTGAAGGAATAAGCAATATAACCTATTCAGAAAAATACATCATTCTATGAAAGAATTCCGGCTTTATTAAAACATGACAAACTGGGTTTGGAAATCTAAAAACCTAACAACGGAGAAGCTGTATTGTTAACAGCATTCTGGCTATGGGGATGGGATGGTTGTTGACACTGAATCAATAACCTTGTTGAAACAGGAGGTTGGAGGCTCCTGACATCTGAATCTTTGGAAAAAAGACAATGGTACACCCTGTTAAGGTGTTCTAAAGTACACTTCGTAAACAGGCACATAAAAGAAGAAACATATGCCTTCGTAAAAATGACATCAAGTAAAAGAAACACCTGTCGTCACATCGTTTTTATGTTAAACTTAGAGCACCTACGGAGGAGAGACACGAGTCTGTGTTACAACCAGCTGAGGTGACTTAAGAATTGCATAGATCACCCTGGTTGAGGTGTTCTAATTTACACTTCGTAAAGAGACACAAACAGAAGGCCTTGGTAGAGATGACAGCAAGTGAAATGCACCTGCTGTTGCATTGTTTTTTATGGTGGGCTTGGGACACCTGGGGTACAGACATAATTCTGTATTGCTACCAGCTGAACTGACTGTAAGAATAGCAGGGGTCAGCAGAAAAATGATTAGAGATAAATAGCTTACATCAGCAGAAAACTTCAAAGGAAATACCACTGAAAAAGGATATAAATATTGAACTTTCAAATGGGATGATAGACTCGCTGTAAAGGGGCAAAGCGGTTCTCGGCTTCAAAGGCAGGCTCTGTAAGTCCACACCTCTTTGTATCTCGGGGATCAAAGGTATTTGATTTTGGCAGATATCCTGGAATAAGACTGAGAACTGTAAAACTGTAAAGAAGTTAAGATCTCTAATAAGAATTGTAAGCTTACTCTTTTTGGAACAGTTAATGTTGCGATTGAAACACCTACTGTAATTACATGTCAGTTCTTTAATAAATCTATATATTTTTAGAATTGTCTCACATAATACTTCGGTATCAAACTCGCAAACTCAATCTCTGTAAGCACTTTGGTGAGGAATTGCAGAATTCTGAGGGAGTTTTCCGGACCCTCATAATATCCGGGACGTTACAGTCTAGCTAAACTTATTAAAAGTGCTATCTGGAGGATGGTAACATCTTCAGGTCATTCCTTTCCTTTAGGGAGAGATAGTCTGGACCTTTAGACCCAGTTAAGCGTCTTTAGGATTCGGCTACCTCAAACTTTAGTTAAAAGTGTACGTCTGAGAAATACGCCTGATCCGGGGTAGCCCTAAAGGAGCTAGGACTAGTAATTATCCCTTCACCCACCCCCCCACCTCCCCCTGAAATCGAGCTCCCCACCCCCCCCCACCCACTCTCTCCCCGTAAAATTCTGGGCCCATGTTTCAGATCGATGACCTTGTGTCAGAACTGGAAGAAGTTAAGTTAGAGACTTAACACTTGCTTGAAATCTGTTAAAATCTCTAACTTCTTCCAGCTCTGACGAAGGGTCATCGCCTGAAATGTTAACTCTGTTTCTCTCTCCACAATGCTGCCCGACCCGCTGAGCGTTTCCAGTGGTTTCTCTTTTTATTTAATTCACTTTCTAGTCTTCAGCCAATTTCTTATCCATTCCCAGGTTTTGCCCTGTCAGTAACATTGTACAGTACATTCTGGAATGCTTACTTTAATTCAATGATATTAACAGTTACAATCGTATCACACTGTGATTCATTTATATCAGGTAAAATTGCACACTGACAGGAAATTAAGTCTTACTAGAAGGCTCCAACTGCTCCTTTTTTGTGTATGCATTTTTCAGAAGATCGTCATGAACCATTTTCCTTCCTTTGACTTGTTTTCTAATTTAACATGCAGTGCAGTTGTCATTTCCCATACGGCGCTTATCTTTAAAGTGACTCTTGTAACAGTCATGTTGAACAGCACTGATTCATTTGTTCCCTGCTAACTTATCTTGGGTTTCCCTGAATTCTATTTTTTATTTGTCCAAGTCAATTGTTTCAGGGAAACTATAGAATGGATTTAAAAATTCTCGAGTTCCAGAAATTTAAAAAAAAGTAAGGCTGCATATAGTGGCACCACAAGTCCCCGGCCAGGATCGAGATGATTGGGTAATTCCCCCATCAGTCACTCCTGGAGAGAGTGACGGGGATTGATTTTCCGTACATAATTGGTATTATGTAACTATCCCCCACTCACTGCATTTTGCTGGTGAAATGATCCCGCTGTACTCCGAAGGCCCTGTTTGCTGTAGTTTCAGTCGTGAGGTGACTGGACAGTAATTAAACACCAAAAGCTGCAGAAACCAGGCAGGCATATGAATAACAGACAGTGCTGTGAAGCGAAATAATCCCGCTGTACTCGGGAGACTCTCCAGTACAGCCCCACCTCCAACTCATTGGCTGACACAGTGGTGTCAATATTCATAGAAACACAGAAGATAGTAGCAGGAGTAGGCCATTCGGCCCCTCGAGCCCACTCCGCCATTAAATGCGATCATGGCTGATCATTCAAATTCAGTACCCTGTCCCTGCTTTCTCCCCATATCCCTTGATCTCTTTCGCCTCAAGAAATATATCCAACTCCTTCTTGAATATATTTAATGAATTGGCCTAAACTGCCTTCTGTGGTAGAGAATTCCACAGGCTCACCACTCTCTGGGTGTACTGGCCTCGCTAGACGTGCTCCTATCTAGTTATCCAGCTTGCGATCTGACGTAACCGGAGCTTATAGACCGATTGTCACCTTCTACAGTTTCATCTGCCCATTTAAGGTCTTCTCCTCGCTGCAAAGCAGTCTCGTTATTATCCTCTGACATGTTGATGTCCGGTAGGTGTGCTCTACGAGGTTAAGGCTTACACTGGGTTCCCCCTGCTCCGCTCTTCACAGCTAGCCGTATTGCTATCTTTTCACTGTACTGGCCTCGCTAGACGTGCTCCTATCTAGTTATCCAGCAAGTTAAACACTTATTCAAAATAATTCCTCGTGAAGCCATTTGCTGTTTTGAAGCTTTACTTGAACAAATCTGTGAAACTGTAAACAAAGACAAAGTATGTTTTGTACATAAACTGAGTACTATACATTCGATATTACATAAGATATAAACATATTTACAACAGTAGAATAGACTAATTGTATAACTAACATTTGGACTAACTTCTGTAACTATCAAATATTAACCTTTTATAAACATAGTGTTATCAAAATACTACTCTGACAACGTTGCTATTATGCTAACAAACAAAGATACTCAGAGATATTGCACTTGGCCTAACATAGAAGATCAGATTACATTGGATTGTGAATCCCTCATGGAATTCTCCATTACTCAAGCCAGGTTCTTCCTGGAATTCTACTTCCTGGGTCACACAGGAAGAAAGGTAGAAAGGTCAAATGACCTCTCACACAGGAAGAAAGGTCAAATGACCTCTCCTCCCATGCAAACACTGCTGACACATAACCACCACCAGAGGGTGCTATCTGCATATAAAATGGTCCATAAGTCCAGAACACTGGGTGAAGAAATTCCTCCACATCTCAGTCCTAAATGGCTTACCCCTTATCCTTAGACTGTGACCACTGGTTCTGGACTCTCCCGCCATCGGGAACATCCTTCCTGCATCTAGTCTGTCTAATCCTGTTAGAATTTTATTCATTTCAATGAGATCCCCTCTCATTCTTCTAAACTCTAGTGAATATAAGCCCAATTAACCCAATCTCTCCTCATACATCATTCCTGCTATCCCAGGTATCAGTCTGGTGAATCTTCACTGCACTCCCTCCATGGCAAGATCATCCTTCCTCAGATAACTCTGTGAAATGAATGTTTCAGGGCAATGTCCTCCAGTTCAATTATTATATTTATTTTTCCTTAAATAACGTCCCAAATTGTATAGGTCGCATTTTTATTCTCATGACACTAATACATAAGCTTGCTTCAACAACAACAACTTGTATTTATAAAGCGCCCTCAATGCAGTAAAACGTCCCAAGGCTTTTCACAGGAGCAATTATCAAACAAAATTTGACACCGAGCCACATAAGGAGATATTGGTCAAAAAGGTAGGTTTTAAGGAAAGTCTTAAAGGAGGAAAGAGAGTTAGAGAAGTGGAGAGGTTCAGGGAGGGAATTCCAGAGCTTAGGTCTCAGGCAGCTGAAGGCACGGCCGCCATTGGTGGAGCGATTAAAATCATGGATGCGCAAGAGGCCAGAATTGGAGGAGTGCAGAGATCTCGGAGTGTTGTAGGGCTGGAGGAGGTTATAGAGATAGGGAGGGTCGAGGCCATGGAGAGATTTGAAAACAAGATGTGAATTTTAAAATCGAGGCGTTGCTTAACCGGGAGCCAATGTAGGTCAGCGAGCACAGGGGTGATGGGTGAATGGGACTTGGTGCGAGTTAGGACACGGGCAGCAGATTTTTGGATGAGCTCATGTTTACGTAGGGTGGAATGTGGGAGGGCAGCCAGGAGTGTATTGGAATAGTCAAGTCTAGAGGTAGCAAAAGCATGGATGAGGGTTTCAGCAGCAGATGGGCTGGGGCGGGGCAGAGTTGAGCGATATTATGGAGGTGGAAAAAGGCGGTCTTAGTAATGGTGCGGATATGTGGTCGGAAGCTCATCTTGTAATGTAATGTTAAACTTGTATAGAACCTTGATTGGACCACACTTAGAGTACGGTGTACAGTTCTGTTCACCATGAGTCCAGTCATACACCATATGTACTCAACCCTGCAACCTTTCGATTCAGGCGAATGTTGTATTTGGAGGGAAAGGGCAACTTTCTGTGAAGGCTCAGCTAAATGATGACTTATGGTCATTAGGGGATGTGCTGTACAAGAATTCTCCTTATTAACATTAGCATTTCTCTTTACTTTGGTGCAGAATCAGTTCGAAAGGCTCCTCCATGGAAACCTTTCAACTAATTATTCATCATTAATAGGAGTCTGTCTCTATGAATGTTCCCCCAGGAAGTCCATGTCCACCATTGTGCCTGCATCACAATTCGAGTTCCCACAGGATCTGGAAGGCAATCTATTACAGCTGCTCTTGGAAGCAAAGGGAATACTGGTTCTACCAATAGCACTTTATAAGTATCCTACAGTGGCAGAGCCCTTTTCCATGACTTGTGCTAGCTCAACTGAGGACTTGGCCAACAGAGGGCTTACTCCAACCTACATTCCCACTATTCCCACATTGCTTCCCCTGCCAGGGCACCCAAGTGTTTTAATAAATTCCATTAAATGGAAGAAGATCACAACAACCTATTCAGCTACTCTGCCGATGAAGAGAGTGCCATAGTCAGTCCAGTTGGAAATTCCTAAACTGATAATGCGGCTGAAGTAAACAATCTACTGTCCTCCAATTTGATTGAAATAGATCCCTGAAAGTATTCGATGGTCCCCAAGAAATCTGGGGCTTTATCCTGTTGTGACCTCAGACCTCCTGAACAAGTTCCTCAGAAAACAAAAGAAATAGGGGGAAAAATTCGGTTGCTTTGCGCCTCCCGTTAGAGGGGCGCTAACGGGGCGCAAAGCAACTAGCGCCCGGGCGCAGAGCCGCTAACGCCTCCCTCGAAATTTAGCGGGAGGTTGAAATTTAGCAGGCGGTTATCGGCGGCGGTAACCGGTAGCCTCCGGCGATGATGTCATCACCATTCGCTGCACCCTGGTTGCAAACTTGGCTCGTGCCTCCTGACCTACGCTACGTCCGACAAGGTCAGGGGGGCGTTCTTGCGGCCGGGGTGGCGATAATTAAAGGGCAGTTGCCGGGCGCCAATTTTCTTTGTGGGCTGCCTGCCAGCACCTGCCCCCTCTGGCCTCCTGCTGCGGAGTGCCGGACGCGATCTGTCGGCCCGGCTCTCCTCTTGAATGCCGGGCTCTTTTGCCGGCACCCCGCTCCCCGGTGGTCCAGCAGGGCCCCCGGTGCACGCTGTGCTAGGCCCCTCCCCTTTAATCAGGGGAGGGAGGCCTGCAATGCCACGGCGCTACGTGCCGACGCGTGTGGCGCTGCTGCACGTAGCACCGTGATATTCAATGGGAACGCCCCAAGAGGGAGGGGGAGCACTGCCAGTAGCGCCCCGCTTCCTGCTTGCGGCGCTACCATTGAATTTTGGGTGCGGGGGCACTAAATTTCCCAGGGCGCCATAAGTAGCGCCCCCGCGAAGTTATTGCCCCAAAGGAGGCGTGACCGAATTTTCCCCCCATAAGATGGTGCCGCTAGCTAGGATATGTCATCTAGGAGACTGGTTGTGCACTTTAAACTTCAAGAATGCTTACGTTTGCATTGCCATCTAGTCTAGTCGCAGTAAGATCCTGTGGCCCCAGCTCCGGCCCACAGCCACCAACACAAGCTTTCATCAACCTTCTGCAGGATATTCTTGAAATAACTACCCTAGTGATGAAATGCTTCTTCAGCACTTGCATGTTTCACCTTCAATAGATAATTGGCTGAATAAACCACTCCATCAAGTAGGTCTGATATCTACTCCCTGTGAGGACTCAATGCCGCTACACCTTTTATTTCATCTGCTCTTCTCCTGCATCAGAATACGGAAAGTGTGCAAAACTTGATGTGTGATTTTGTTTCACAATCCCAAAAGGGTTAAAACCAAATTAAGGTAACTGGACAATGGAGATCCAAACCCTCCATGAGATAATAAATTCTCGATTGCAACCATACCCGAAATTACAGAAATAGAACCAAATTCTCTTTTGTTGTTATGTCAACAATCGTCCTCTCGCTAAAATCATGTCATTTGGGAGAGATTTTGTTTTCTGGTGTCAATAGCTATGAATTCTGACATTCTGGCACTTTAGTTGCTTCACAAGATTTGTAGAGCAAGAGCCTTTATTCAGGTGCTTTGGAGTTTATTTTATGGCCTTAAAGGCCTTTCAATCTTTCTGTAAATGGCAAATCCATTGGTTGTCACTTCGGTGTTGAAGTGTATGCAAGACCTAGAATATTAAACCTTTCATCCTTGACGCTATACTGAGCGCTTAATGCAGAACTGAACATACACCTTTTTGTATGGGCTTATTTTTCTCGGGCTTTATGATGATCCCATTTCTAGCTTCAGTTCTGGTTTTAATATTGCTGAGCTACAAGCTTTTGTAGGCGATCCACAATGTTTTTGTTCAAAATCTATATTTTCAAACTTCATCTGAGATTTCTTCCAAAAGGAAAGTAAGAAAGACTGGGATTTCTACAGCACCTTTCATGACCTCCAGACGTCCCAAAGCACTTTACAGCCAATCAAATTTTGAAGTGTAGTCACTGTTGTAATGTAGGAAATGCAGCAGCCAATTTGCGCACAGCAAGCTCCCGCAAACAGCAATGTGAGAATGACCAGATAATCTGTTTTTTTAGTGATGTTGATTGAGGGATAAATATTGGCCAGGACACCGGGGAGAACTCCCCTGCTCTTCTTCGAAATAGTGCCATGGGATCTTTTACGTCCACCCGAGAGAGCAGACGGGGCCTCGGTTTAGCGTCTCCTCTGAAAGACGGCACCTTTGACGGTGTAGCACACCCTCAGCACTGTACTGGAGTGTCAGCCTAGATTTTTCTGCTCAAGTCTCTGGAGTGGGGACTTGAACGCACGACCTTTTGACTCAGAGGTGAGAGCGCTCCCCAATGAGACACGGCTGAAAAAATTCAATGGCTTTCCATTTTGTCTCAACAGGTTGTAATGTCCAAAATTATTTCCTCCATTGACTTACTTAGAGGTCAAAAGATTCTATTGTTTCATGTTCAGAGTTCTGACACATATATCATTGGGACTAAAGATTTAAATATGTTTATTTAGTAATTTTTAGATAGTTACTTTAAACAAGAATTCTTATGTGGGTAGTAGGGTGTGGATTTTGATAATCAGGGGGCAGTACTGTGTGGCGGGGGCAGGTTGGTAGAGGACCTTTGTCTTACGGATGTTTAGTGTAAGGCCCATGCTCTCGTACGCTTCGGTGAAGGTGTTGACGATGGTTTGGAGTTCGACCTCCGAGTGAGCGCAGACGCAAGCGTCATCTGCATATTGTACTGACAAGGCCTTGGACAACGTGGGCCACTTTCCATACCTCGGAAGCCGACTGTCAACAAGGGCAGACGTCAACGACGAAATCCAACACTGCCTTCAGTGTGCCAGTGCAGCCTTCGGTCGCCTGAGGAAAAGAGTGTTTGAAGACCAAGACCGCAAACCTGGCACTAAGCTCATGGTCGGCAGAGCAGCAGGGATGCCTGCCTTGCTGTATGCTTCAGAGACATGGAGCATGTACAGCAGGCACCTCAAAGCACTGGAGAGGTACCACCAATGCTGCCTCCGCAAGATCCTGCAAATCCATTGGCAGGATAGGCGCACCAACGTCATTGTTCTTGCTCAGGCCAACATCCCCAGCATCGAATCTTTGACCACGCTCAATCAGCTCCGATGGACGGGTCACATTGTCCGCATGCCTGATACGAGACTCCCAAAACAAGCGCTCTACTCGGAGCTCCGGCAAGGCAAGAGAGCCCCAGGTGGGCAGAGGAAATGTTTCAAGGATACCCTCAACGCCTCCTTGAAAAAGTGTGACATCCCCACCAACACCTGGGAATCCCTGGCCCAAGACCGCACAAAGTGGAGGAGAAGCATCCGGGAAGGCATCGAACACCTTGAGTCTCTTCGCCAGGAGCAAGCGGAAGCCAAGCGCAGGCAGCGCAAGGAGCGCACGTCAACCCAAGCACCCCACCCACCCGCCCCTTCAACCACCGTCTGCCCCAGCTGTGACCGAGACTGTAGGTCCCGCATTGGACTCATCAGTCACCTGAGAACTCATTTTTAATGTGGAAGCAAGTCATCCTCGGTTCCGAGGGACTTCCTAAGAAAGAAAGAAAAGGAAAGTAGTGTGTTTATCTTAGTGTTATGAACTGGTAGATTTTTTTTGCCAATCTTCTTCCTCACCTCTCTCGCTGGTGGGATTTGCTTCTATGGGTACCAGCGACCTCCAGTACTTCGCTCATCCGACCATTCTTCCTGTGTGAGCCAAGATAGTATTGACGAGCTGATTGTCCAGGGGCGTGTCACAGCTGAGCTCGATCCTATCCTCAGCCAATGTCCACATGTGCTTCAAGCAGGGGCTGCTGCAGATTGAGCAGGAGTGGGAACTCTGATTACTTTCCTCCTTCTAATCCCTCAGTACTGAGGGCCATTGTAGTGCTATACTCTCCGATAAACTAGCACAGGCTGGGGTCCAAACAGCAGCCTTTCTGTTCTGTACAGCTTGCCGACTTACGCCCTTAACAGCTGGGCCTTTAGGGAGTCCAAGGAACTGGCAGGTTGACCATATGTGATATCACTGAGACTGTTTTGTAATTGAAGGCTCTTCATTGAATATTTTAGACTTATTGTTTGATAGAAAATCATTGATAAATGAAATCTAGTTCTTAGCCCTGTGAAGTAATTACATTGTAAAGCTTCCAGTGGATAAACTGAGTTCAGATCTTTTGTGGTCATTGTAGCGTTCAGGAAAGGTGGCTTTCAAATTTGTTGTTCCTTTTTGTATTCACCTACTTTGCATTTATTGCCTCTCCTTTGTACACTCACGCATGGCTTGCAGTAACTCATTGTAACATGTTCATTTCTCTCTTATTGAAACATACAGGCCTAGAAATTCAGTATAGCCACGTTTGGGGCGCTACAGCCGGGCGGCCGCTAAAGTTTGCGCCCGGCGCAACTTAGCGCCACCTTCGCCGATATTCAGTGGCATCGCCCCAAGAGGTTGCTGCTGCGCTAAAACAGGCGATGCACGACTATCATTAGGCGCTAAGCCGACGGCCCGGGGCGATACCTCCGAGGGCGGGCGCAGCGCAGGTGCGGCGAGTTGCTGATTGAAGGCAGACACTCTGGCGCCGGTGAGCTCCTAAAGGGGGAGGGTGGATTTGTTTGGCTGCCACGCCCTGCACACTGCAGCCCTGAAGCAAGGCCTGCCCACTGCTGCTTGATCTGTACAACGCCCAGGACAATGGAGAAGGCCAGGGAGAGAGCGCAGCGCTTCAGCGAGGGTGACCTGAGGGTGCTGGTTGGCGCAGTGGAGCACAGGCGCCATGTTCTGTTCCCTGAAGGTGGCAGGAGGCCGCTGCCCAGCGCCTATCGGAAAGCCTGGAGGGAGGTGTCAAACAGAGTGACCTCCAACAGCGTGGTTGCCAGGACTCCTGTACAATGCCGAAAAAAGTTCAACGACCTCACTCGGGTTGTCAGGGTGAGTACCCTTTCCAGTGTCCTCCTCATCCCTGCATGTGCACCTCAGTTTATGGGCAAAGGGACCTGAAAGCTCTAATGCCCAGCCCTCATCCAGCAGCTATGGGACTGTCATGAAAATCACTTGCACATTCAGGACTTTACACACTGTCAGGGCTATTCCACCATGGGAGGCAGTGCAGACAAGATCAGGGCTTCACACTGTCAGGGCTAGTCCACCATGGGAGGCAGTGCAGACAAGATCAGGGCTTCACACTGTCAGTGCTAGTCCACCATGGGAGGCAGTGCAGACAAGATCAGGGCTTCACACTGTACTTAAAGGCCGTCCTTTCTCTTACAGGGCAAGGTGGCGCACAACCGAAGGCAGCAGCGTGAGACCGGGGGAGGCCATCCTGACCTCAAACAGCTCTCCGACCTGGAGCAGCGTGTGGAGCACATTATGTCAGGCCGGCTGATTGGCCCCGTTGCCAGTGGAGATGCCGACCCTGTTGTGGGCCCCAATGGTAAGGGCATCACCTTTTTGACCTCTCTCTTTCCACTTGCGCCTCAGAACAGCATCCTTTGCCACTGTCGGACCAATGCAGTGCATAGCAGCACTCATGCCTCCCTCGCTGCCGCCCTGTCCTCACTCTAAAGCAACTCTTGTGCCTCCCTGCTTTCAGATGCTGAATCGCCAGGTGAGGAGGCGGACCCTCAAGCTGGCACTGTGAGTGAATCGGAGGGCAAGGAGGAGGAAGAGGAAGCCGGACCATCAGTGCCACCCTCAGCCGAGGCAGCCCATGGCGATGATGGGGACACGTCTTCCCTGGAGGGGAGCAGGGGGGAAGGGTCGGAGGAGAGTGAAGCTCCGGGGCCCAGCGGGCTGCAGCAACGCGGGAGGGGTGGGGAAGCTCGGCGGCCTTCTCCCCGGAGGGTGAGTGCGGCCTCCAGTCCTGCTACAGTGAGCGCAGAGGAGGTGCGGCTCCTAGCGGAAATGGCCGTCCAGGCTGAGCGCAGGCACACTGAGCTCATGGCTGCAGTGGCAAGGATGCCTGACTCCATAGAGTCACTGTCAAGGAGTGTGCAGGAATTCGGGACAGCACAGGCCAGGAGTCTGCAACAATTCAGTGCAGCACAGGCCAGGAGTCTGCAGGACTTCGCGGCAGCACAGGCGGCTTCTAGCCAAGTGCTCAGTCGTGCCGTGCATTCACTGGCTGGTGTCATGCGGACACAGACCAGGGCCACATGGGCACTTACTGCTGCCACCCTCGCTGGATCGGCCAGGCATCGCCAGGGCACTCGCCGCACCGCAGCAGCCCAGCAGTCTGTGCTTCAGCAGATTGCTGCGCATGCTGCAGTGCTGGCCCGTGCGAGTGCCAATGAATCAGGCGACCAGGGAGTACCTGTGATCTGTCAGGTTGGCAGCATTCCTGCAGCCGAAACTGTCACTCCTCCATTGCAGCTGCCACCAGCCGCTGGACAGACTGCTGCCGCCCAAGCAGAGTTGGAGCAGTCAGCAGCCGGCCCCTCCAGGGCCAGAGCTGGTCCAGGCCAACCCCCAAGGGCATCTGCCGTCTCGCCAACTGACCCTCAGCAGCCTTCCCCCAGCCTTGCTGCAGCCACTGGGGTCCCATTGAGGAGGAGCTGCAGGGCGGGCAGGGGCCAGTCACGGATGCGAAACGCATCACCCTCGCGGGGGAAAAAGTAGAAGGTGTGGCCAAATGTTTTGTTTCACTTGTAAAGGCCGATACTGGTGTCTTTGTTTTACTTGTAAAGGCCGAGACTGGTCTATTTGTTTTACTTGTAAAGGCCGAGACTGGTCTATTTGTTTTTTTGTGGGGGGCTTCTCTCCATTAGTTTGTTATGTGGGAAGGGCACAGAGGTATCAAAGTAATAAATTTTCTGAAATCGCACTGTCCATGCTTTCTTTTGGAAGTCCTGGTTGCCCTGCTCGGCTGAGGGCTTGTGGAGCGGCGACATTCATCTTGTGCCATTGGCACAAGCCATTCCCTGAGAGGGGGCCTAGAACCGATGTGCAATAAGCCGCCGACGGGCGGCCCTTGCACTTTCTGCCTCCCTCCTGTGCTGGTCCTCCTCCTCCTCCGCCTCCTCCTCCTCCTCTGGTGGTCCTCCAATGTCTGGTGGCAGTGGCTGAGTCCTGCGGATAGCCAGGTTGTGCAGCATGCAGCACACGACAACGAAATGGGAGACTCGCTCAGGCGAGTACTGTAGGGCTCCTCCGGAACGATCCAGACAGCGGAACCGTTGCTTCAGGACACCGATTGTTTGCTCAATGATGTTCCTGGTTGCTTGATGGCTGTCATTGTATCCCTCTTCAGCAGGGGTGCGGGGCGCACGGAGCGGGGTCATCAGCCAGGTGCACAAAGGATAGCCTTTGTCCCCGAGAAGCCATCCTCGTGGGTGAGGCTGGGCCTGGAACATGTCTGCCACAGAAGTCTGGCGCAGGATGAAGGCATCGTGGCTGCTGCCTGGAAAGCGGGCATTGACAGCTAGGATGAGCTGCCTGTGGTCACACACCAACTGCACGTTGAGCGAATGGTAGCCCTTCCGGTTGCGGTAATCCTCGGCATTCTCTAGAGGTGCCCGCAAAGCCACATGCGTGCAGTCAATGGCGCCCTGCACCATGGGGAAGCCCACTAATGCTGCAAAGCCCATTGCACGCTGTTGCTGCTTGTCAACGGTCATGGAGAAGGAGATGAACTGACGTCTCCTTCTGAAAAGAGCATTGGTCACCTGGCGGATGCAGCAATGTACCCCAAACTGGGAGATGTTGGAAATGTCCCCAGTAGCGGATTGGAAGGAGCCGGTGGCATAGAAGTTGAGAGAGACCGTCACCTTCACTGCCACCGACAGAGATGTCCTGCTCCTCAGCTGTGGCTGCAGATCTCCGCGAAGCAGGTGGCAGATCTCAGTGACCACCGCCCTTCTGAATCGCAGCCTCCAAACACACTGCTCGTCAGACATGTTCAGATATGAGAACTGCTGGCGGTATACCCTGGGTGG
The DNA here is from genome assembly GCF_052327205.1 of Somniosus microcephalus. Taxonomy (NCBI): domain Eukaryota; kingdom Metazoa; phylum Chordata; class Chondrichthyes; order Squaliformes; family Somniosidae; genus Somniosus; species Somniosus microcephalus. The sequence goes on along the minus strand of NC_140987.1, from coordinate 443,337,024 downwards.
GTAAGGCCTCCTTTGCCGACGCCTGTTGCCCCTTCTCCGTCTGGCCATGACTGGCACTCTCTCACGGCGTCTCTGAGCCCTTTGAATGCAATGGAGAAGCCCAACGTTTCCACCCATTGCAGCCCCCATTATATGTTTCCAATCAATGCTATGGCTCTGAAGTTAAAGACAAGTGCAAAGCTGTGGCCTGAAGCCACAAGTACCTGTGCGAGTGTTGCGCCAAACCAGAAAGCTCTCTACCTTTGTCTCTCTCCAAAGATCTGTCTCTCACAAAGAAGGAGTGTTGCAAAATGGCTGCCATTTCTACTGCAGGAGGAGTGCCCTTTAATTAGCGCCCCCCGCGCCCCGCAGCGACTGGGAACCGTTCCCCTCTACCAGTCGCTAGGGGCGCCAGGCGCACAATAGGCCGGCGCCACTGAATTTCCGGTTTGGGGCGCACAAAGGGCGTTGCTCCATGAAATGACGTCAGGATCCGTGCGCGCAGCTGAGCGCGCGCAAAGGCTTGGCGTCGCTGCTAAATCTTAACTGAAGTTGGCGAGAGGCGCAGATCGCGTTGCGCCCGAGCGCTAGCTGCTTAGCACCCCACATCTCCTCCTCCTAAGGCGCTAGCGGCTGGCGCAAACAACTGAATTTCTAGGCCACAGGATACTGAGAGGGCTCGACAAGGTAGATGCAGAGAGAGTGTTTCCCCTCGTGGGGAAATCTAGAACGTGGGGGCATGGATTCGGAATAAATGGTCGCCCTTTTAGAACTGAGATGAGGAGGAATTTCTTCTCTCAGAGGGTCGTAAATCTGTGGAATTCTCTGCCCCAGAGAGCCGCGGAAGCTGGGTCATTGAATACATTTAAGATGGAGGTGGACAGATTTTTGCAAGGTAAGGGAGTGAAGGGCTGTGGGGAGTGGGCAGGGAAGTGGCTTTGAGCCAAAGATCAGCCATGATCTTATTGAATGGCGGAGCAGGCTCGAGGGGCCAAGTGGCCTATTCCTGCTCCTATTTCTTATGTTCTTATGTTCTCTTGGTTCTTGTAGGGGTAATTTCTGGTCGGCTGCTCTCATGTAATGCTCGTTGTTAGTGTTTTATTGTAATGTCAGCCTCTGAGTCAGAAGATCGTGGGTTCAAGTCCCACTCCAGAGGCTTGAGCACAAAAATCTAGGCTGACACTCCAGTGCAGTACTGAGGGAGTGCCGCACTGTCGGAGGTGCCGTCTTTCGAATGAGATGTTAAACCGAGGCCCCGTCTGCCCTCTCTAAATGATCCAAGTGACTTTAGCCTAGGTCTACCTAGGCCCTGTCTGCTCTCTCAGGTGGATGTAAAAGATCACATGGCACTATTTCGAAGAAGAGCAGGAGAGTTATCCCCAGTGTCTGAGCCAATATTTATTCCTCAATCAACATCACTAAAACAGATTATCTGGTCATTATCACATTGCTGTTTGTGGGATCTTGCTGTGCGCAAATTGGCTGCCGCGTTTCCCACAACGGTGACTCCACTTCAAAAGTACTTTATTGGCTGTAAAGCACTTTGGGACGTCCTGAGGCCATGAAAGGTGCTATATAAATGCAAGTCTATTATTATTGATTCCCTGTAGTGCTTTAGTTACTAGCAGGGTTTGTTGTATATCTTGATATTAGTATTTTGCACAGAATTTGTTTACATTTCTTCCAAATGTTAAGGGGGGGTGCTTTTGTTTCTATGTGTTGCAATGCTCAAGATCATCTTGTTTTCAGTATCAATGCGGACTTAGGTTCTTGTGAGTGCAATTGCATTTGCTTAATGCCCATTACTCAGCCAGTAACATTGGTGTGGACATCGCTGCGACAGCCTCAGTATTCAACACCAACAACAGCCAATCTCCAGACGCCATCCTACAACTCATCCGCTTCATCCTTGACCACAATGTCTTCACCTTCGACGACCAGTTCTTTACCCAAACACACGGAACAGCCATGGGGACCAAATTCGCACCCCAATACGCCAACATCTTCATGCACAAGTTCGAGCAAGACTTCTTCGCTGCACAGGACCTCCAACCAACGTTATACACCAGATACATCGACGATTTGTCCACCCCAGTCCAACACCGGCATCTCCACACCACAGTAACATTGGTGGGTGAGCTGCATTTCCTGGCACACAGGAGTGCCACTTTCCTTGGATCATTGGAGATTAAAAAAAAATTAAAATAAAAAAAAAGTACTTTGCCTTTCTGTCTTTTTTCTCTCTTAATCCAGTCTTTCTTTCCCTTTTTTTCTCTCTCTCTCCACCCGATTTGACATTGAATTCACCCACTCTAACTTATACTTCCTTCTCTGTCATTGCATTGTTTATTTCTCTTTCCTTCAATCTGATTGGTTGAGGAGATAGACAGCTGGTTGCCCTGTTCGCTCAGGTCCCAGATGCCCTGTTTCCCTCACTGCGACGTTATCAGCTCGCACTTTCAGCAACTTGCCACGCAAAAAATTAAAAACCTAAAGGTACAAGGGCAGGTCTAACTAACGGTATAACAACAGAAAATGCTGGAAAAACTCAGCAGGCCAGGCAACATCCGTGGAGAGAGAAACAGAGTTAACGTTTCAGGTCGGAACCCTTCGTCAGAAAAGGGTTTCGACCTGAAACGTTGACTCTATTTCTCTCTCCACGGATGTTGCCTGGCCTGCTGAGTTTTTCCAGCATTTTCTGTTGTTATTTTGGATTTCCAGCATCCGCATTATTTTGCTATCTAACTAATGGTAGATGCCCGCCTACAGCAGAATCTAGGCCAATACTGTAATATTGGTATTACAGTAGACCAATATCTCCTACAACCTCAGGTGGGTCAGCCTTGGGTGCTTACCTTGATTCAAAGTGCCTTTGGTAACCCAGTCCCGGGCATGGTGGGTGGATGGGCTGTACATTTTCCACACATAACAAACCCTTGAGTGGAAGTCTGGCTTGGATAGAGCTATTGGGGTTGGAAGCTTGTGTGCCTAAGGCCATTAGTCACGAGTCCAGATTGTACGTGCATTAGTCTGGGAACTGTCCCAGCCAGAGACTGTGCACTCCATTTTAAACAAAATGGAAACTCTGCTTGTATGGATTTCTCAGTGACTTACAACTTACATAGGATATACAGCACAGAAACAGGTCATTCGGCCCAACCAGTCCATGTGAACTTGTTTCTCATTTGATTCACTGCCATGCCCGTGTTCCTTGAGGAGATTCCATTGGAGTATTTTGTGACCCTTTTACAGTAATTCATTCCAATGTGGTGGAGACCAAATAGAGACAATAACATAATGTATAGCCAATGCTGTTATATGTACCTAAACACAATTCACTTTGTATAGCAATGTTGTGATATGTACATGCTGGGTTGGGTTATTGGTGCAGGGTCCCTTTAAGAGCGTCGGGAACGTGATGACGTTGGTTACATGATGACGTCATGACATTGGTTACGTGATGACGTCATGACGTTGGTTACGTGATGACGTCATAGCCCCTGCACGGGGCTGAGCCTTCAGGCCTCGTGGAGATTGATTAAAGTAAGACACATTTTGTTTTTGCTTAAAGAAAAGTCTCAGCCTGTTGATTTCTGCCGACTCCAACACCAATACATTTCTTTGCCATGGTTACCAGATATACAATGGCTGGAACTTTCAGAGGTAAGAACTCTGCTGCCAGGTGGCGGGTTGGCAATTTAAGTATTATAATGAGGCCTGAAGCCTCTGCTTTAACCTGCTTTGCCGGTTTTACTGCAGTCGGCTGAGGATCCCGGGACTCGGGATTTCCAGTGGCTGCAATATGGTGGCCTCAGCCTCAGGGAGCAATCTTTGTGGGCCAGGAGGAGCAGAAGTGCTTCCTCCCGGCTGCCCCCCCACAAGCTCACCCGTCATCAGCCCGCCCCTCTCAGGGATCGGACGTCGGACACCACCACCCCCCCTCCCCCCACCCCAGGATCGCAACTCGGCCCCGGGGTCAGGGATCGGATGTCAAATTATGTGCAGAAATAGAAATAAATAAAGGGAAAGGAAAATTGGATTAAGAGAGAGAAAAAAGACAAAGGAAAAATAAAAGAAAGTTTAAAATTTTAATTTTAAAAAATTCTCCAACAACAATAAACACTTGAAGGAATGAGACTCCATACTTGTAATAGTTAATTTTCAGTGCCAGGAAGGTTGATTGGCAGTAATTAACACTTATCATGTTATTAAAAGGGTACTTGCGCTTAAAATGGCAAGACTTAACTTTCTGTGACGACTTTAGTTCATATCTACCACGCAAATACAGCAACGTCACGCTATTCAATGCATTTCCATGGTGAGGCAGACAGGGAGTTGCCGTTTTTTGTGAAGTTAATGGCAGAGTGGCACAACTCGGACAGCAATTTTTGGTATTCAGGTTTAACCGTACATCTGCCCCTCGCCTGAAGTTGCTGTGCCATTTGCGCATCAATAAACAGCGAGCGTCATCAGCCTCGCCGTTACTTTGACAGCAAAGTTTGTGCCCAAAATTTGATGATGCGGCGCTTCAGGGCTCGAGCATTATATAGCCCAGTATTTTTTAATTGAGGGCATTTGTTTTGTCGGGAAAGTCTTCATATTACAAGACACAATAGCAAAATACTGCGGATGTTGGAAATCTGAAATAACAACAGAAAATGCTGGAAATACTCAGCAGGCCAGGCAGCATCCGTGCTGCCTGACCTGCTGAGTATTTCCTGCATTTTCTGTTGTTATTTCATATTACAAGACTTTTGCTGCAAGATTATGAAACCAATCTAACCACGTTCGTACAGCATGGAATTCTGTAACATCGCAATAGCTGCATTATATGTACTCTGGTACTTTGAAAAGGTAATGCCATGAATGTGGCATTTCTGATCGAAGCTTGGTAATTGAATTTTTGTTGAAAAAGCGGATAAACTCTACTCTGAAAATATATCTGAGTGAAATGTTATCGATATCCTAATAACACAAGATGACCCAGACTGACCTTCTTTCCTTGTAAGGTAATACCATGCAAATTCATTTCCGCAACACGCTTGCATCTCTTTTATAATAAAATACTTATCTTTTGCCCATCCCTCACACACCACATACTTCTGGAAGGCTGCGCAAGTTAAGGTTGTGCTATCGGTATATTCTTATCAACCTTATTTTGATAGAAACCTTCGACATTAAATTGAAATGACTAAATAGCTCAAAAGGCAAATCAAAGGAGGATGCTGCATTTCAGAACATCCGACAAACAATAGGTGGTAGCCCTGTGATGGTTAAATTGCAGAAGAATCTATAAGAAACACTCACAGTACATGCGATAAAAATCGTTGGCATTCTTTAAAGTGGCAAACTTCCTCAAAGTTAAATGACAATGTGAATGGTATCTTCTCTTCAGGCAGCGGATGGGCGTGAAAAGTTGGTAAGAGTATAAAATTGGTCATCTTTTTCATCCTCTGCATACAGTTAGAATGCCGAGTTAATTTTTTCTTCTTCTTTAAACAGAGGAAATGGGATCCATCACTTCCCCAATTCACACTCCCGTCAAAGTGTTTGCAGCCCAGAGGTAAATGGGCCCGCTAGTTCTTTATTCTGCATTATTAATGGACAACTGTGCAGACTAATTGATCAAGATCAATTGCTATGATTAGTCAACAACTCCATTATCATTTTATTGTTGTATTGTCAGGTATGGTAGCATAGTGGTTCTGTCACTGGACAAGTAATCCCAGACAAGGCCTGGGCTAATGATCCAGAGACGTGAGTTCAAATCTTACCATGGCAGCTGGGGAATTTAAATTCATAATAAATGAATCTGGAATAAAAAGCTTGTGCCAGTAATGGTGACTAACTTTTTGTTCTAAAAACCCATCTGGTTCACGAATGTCCTTTAGGGAAGGAAATCTGCCGTCCTTACCCGGTCTGGCCTATATGTGACTGCAGGCCCGCAGCAATGTGGCTGAATCTTAACTGCCCCTGAAATGGTCTAGCGAGCCACTCCGTTGTATAAGGTGGCTCACCACCATCTTCTCAAGGGCAATTAGAAATGGGCAATAAATGCCGGGCTTGCCAGCGACGCCCACATCCCAGGAACAAATATTTTTAAAATGTGACTACCAGGCTAGTAGAAGACCAACTAGAGGATGTAACGGTTGGAATAGATAAGGGAGAACCAGTGGATGTGGTGTATTTGGACTTTAAGAAGGCTTTCGATAAGGTCCCGCATAAGAGATTAGCATGTAAAGTTAAGGCACATAGGATTGGGGGGTAAGGTACTGTCTTGGATAGAGAACTGGTTGGCAAATAGGAAGCAAAGAGTTGGAATAAACGGGTCTTTTTCCGAGTGGCAGGCAGTGACTAGTGGGGTACAGCACGGATCGGAGCTAGGACCCCAGCTATTCACAATATATATAAATGATCTAGACGAGGGAACTAGATGTAATATCTCCAAGTTTGCAGATGACACAAAGCTGGGTGGGCGTGTGTGCTGTGAGGAGGATGCAGAGAAACTCCAGTATGATTTGGACAGGTTAGGCGATTGGGCAGATGCATGGCAGATGTAGTATAATGTGAATAAATGCGAGGTTATCCACTTCGGTGGCAAAAACAGGAAGGCAGATTATTATCTGAATGGCAATAGATTGGGAGAAGGGGAAGTGCAACGAGACCTGGGCGTCCTTGTGCACCAGTCGCTGAAGGTAAGCATACAGGTGCAGCAGGCGGTTAAGAAAGCAAATGGTATGTTGGCCTTCGTAGCGAGAGGGTTCGAGTACAGGAAAAAGGATATCTTGCTGCAGTTGTACAGGGCCTTGGTGAGACCACACCTTGAGTATTGTGTGCAGTCTTGGTCGCCTTGTCTGAGGAAGGATGTTCTTGCCATGGAAGGAGTGCAGCGAAGATTCAATAGGCTGATACCTGGGATGGCAGGAATGATGTATGAGGAGAGATTGGGTCGATTGGGCTTGTACTCGCTGGAGTTTAGAAGAATGAGAGGGGATCTCATTGAAACTTATAAAATTCTAACAGGACTAGATGCAGGAAGGATGTTCCTGATGTTTGGGGAGTCCAGAACCAGGGGTCCCAGTCTAAGGATAAGGGGTAAGCCATTTTGGACAGAGATGAGGAGGAATTTCTTCACCCAGAGCGTGGTGAACCTGTGGAATCCTCTACCAAAGAAGGCAGTAGAGGCCAATTCATTAAATATATTCAAGAAGGAGTTAGATATATTTCTTAAGGCTAAAGGGATCAAGGGATATGGAGAGAAGGCAGGAACAGGGTACTGAATTTGGATGATCAGCCATGATCTCATTGAATGGCGGAGCAGGTTCGAGGAGCCGAATGGCCTACTCCTGCTCCTATCTTCTATGTCTCTATGTTTGTCATCACAAAGTAAGGTCCCAGTGCCGATACTCAAACCATCCTGTAAACACTCCAGGAATTCCTTCTCCACAGTATTGTTACTAATTTGGTTAGCCCAATCTATATGTAGATTAAAGTCACCCATGTTGACTGCTGTGCCCTTATTGCACGCTTCTTTAATTTCCCTTTTAATGCCATCCCCAACCTCCGCCTTACTGTTTGAAGGTCTATATACCACTCCCACTAACGTTTTCTGCCCCTTGGTATTTCTCAATTCTACCCATACAGATTCCACATCATCAGAGCTAATATCCTTCCTTACAATTGTGTTAATCCCTTCTTTAACCAGTAATGCTACCCCACCTCCCTTTCCTTTTTGCCTATCTTTCCTGAATATTGAATACCCCTGGATGTTGAGTTCCCAATCTTGGCCATCCTTGAGCCACGTTTCCGTAATCCCAACCAAATCATATTCGTTTACCTCTATTTGCGCAGCCAATTCGTCCACCTTATTATAAATGCTCCTCGCATTAAGACACAAAGCCTTCAGGCTTGTTTTTTTAATGCTCTTAGACCTATTAGAATTATTATTTACTGTGGCCACGTTTGATTTAAACCGTTGATTTCTCTGACTGCCACTTTTGTTTTTCTCCTTCCTATCTTTTGCTTTTATCCCTGTTTCCCTTTCCTCTGTCTCCCTGCTCAGGTTCCCAACCCCCTGCCATTTTAGTTTAAACCCCCCTGAACAGTGCTGGCAAACCTCCCCGCAAGGATATTTGTCCCGTTCTGGTTCAGGTGCAACCCGTCCGACTTGTACAAGTCCCACCTTCCCCAGAAGCAGGCCCAGTGATCCAGGAAACTAAAGCCCTCCCTCCTGCACCAACTCTTTAGCCACGCATTCATCTGCTCTATCCTCCTATTCCTATACTCACTAGCACGTGGCACCAGGAGTAATCCTCTGATGGAATCGCCCTATCCTTTTGGGCTAGTTGTTCTAGAATGGCTGTGTGCCTTTGGTAAAAGGGGCTGTGGCCATTGACAAATGTACTCTCCGCATAGAGCTGGTTGTTAGGGAGTTCCAGCTTTATCTGCTTCACCGCAACTTCTAGTTTAACCAGACAACAAGCATTAACTTTCTGTGTACTTAATATTTGGATAGAGCCATTCCAAAGAATGGTTGGAGAATGAGGGCCCAATTCCTGAGACTGAGGAACCATAGGCGCACCTTCAAGTCATGGTAAGCTCTGAAAAGTACGTCCCAAAGGGAAACGGACATAGAGATTGAAAGATACTGAGGTAGACAACCATGCATGTGGGGGGGGAGGAGGTGGGGGGGGTGAGGTGGGTGGAGGGGAGAAGGAAGAAGAGAGAGATGCACATACATGAATGCACACGCATATGCTCCCACCACCCAGGTGAAGATGATCATTGCCCATGAAATTGGAAATGAAGCCTTTACTCTTCACACAGAATTTAGTATCCGTTATACGACCAGCCCAATAATTCACCACTGCTCATTCTTTCATCATCTTCAGAGCATTGAACAACATTGAGCCTATAGCACATAAACAGGCCATTCGGCCCAATTGGCCCATGCTGGTGTTTATGCTCCACTCGAGCCTCCTCCCACCTCTCTTCACCTAACCCTATCAGCATATCCTTCTTTTCCTTTCTCTCTCATGTGCTTACCTAACTTCCCCTTAAATGCATCTTTGCTATTCGCCTCAACTACTCCATGTGGTAGCGAATTCCATATTCTCACCACTCTTCCTCTAGTTTTGGTCTTCCCCACAAGTGGAAACATTCTCTCCACTTCTCAACCCTAACAAACCCTTTCATTATCTTGAAGACCTCCATCAGGTCACCTCTCAGCCTTCTCTTTGCAAAAGAGTCCCTGCCCGTTCAGTCTATCCGGATAGTTATATCAGAGCATGTGCCTGTAAAAGGTATTTTAACCACTTTGTGTTCTCAGCAGTGAAGGATTCTCTCGGGTTTGCTGAAGAGAACCTAGTGACATGAATCAGTCATTCATGAAAGAAAGACTTATGAAATAATACTGGACGGCCTATGGGTGGCGCTGTCCAGGGTGAGTATAAATACTCAGGTACGGGCCCAGCTTGCTCAGGACATTCTTAACAGGAACTAGTGAAGGACACAATTGGATCTCCATGTTGTAAAACAGTTGATTAAAGCTTTGTTTAATGCTTAGACCAAGTGCCTAGTAGTTTTCTTATGTCACCTTGTATAAAAAAAAATCTTAATTAATTAAAATAACTGATTTACGAAGACCTGTGAGCGAGGGAAAAGGAAACACAATGGACGTTGTGGTGTATGTAACCGTTCCACCTTTAAGAGAACTATTTTAAGAGATGCACTGCTTTATCTTGGCTGCTGTATACTGTAATACCGGTGGTGACCACACCGGTATATAAGTGCTGTGTAATGATTTATTGGGCAGTTCAGCCTGACCTCTGACTAGTAAAGACCTGTTGAATTTACTCTTGTGGTCTGTGTGCAGTGATTCTTATTAACAATAACTAGAACACACAGACTTAACAGTGGCGACGATGACGATCTTACCCTGCGGCAGAGATATATCCAAGGCAGTTTAACGGGCGTCGAGAAGAGGCATCCGCCCTCATCAACCTGCTGAGAAAAGACTCGGGTCTGAAGAGCAAGGAAGAATCCTGACACGAAGCCTTCCATCAGCAACAGGCAGTGATCATCCCTTCTATCACGGTGGTGGGTAAGCCGATCAGCGACGAGCAGCAAGTCGGCCACGTTGGCTGTGAAGTAGGGGAGGGAAAAACGGAGGATATAAGGGCAGAGAACTCGACCACGGCCAGGGAAAAGAGCCGGACAGAAGTCGGGGCCAGAGGCGCTGAGACTGGGGCAGCGTAAGGCACGGGAGCCGCGGTGAATGCAAACGCAGCCGGTGTAAAAGACCGGGCTGCAAGCGGGCTGGGAGACGCAACAGCGTCGAGAGAGAGCTCGACCGCGACCGGGGAAAAAGGCCGGGCAGCTACCGAGGCCGCGAGGCGCGGGATAAAATTTAAAAAAAACGCGGAGAACTCAGCCGCAGCCGGGGGAAAGGACCGGACTGCAAGAGGGGCTGGGAGGCACGATTTGAGAACCGCTGGGGAGGGCGAACGCAGCAATACGGCAATCGCCATTACAGCCAGCGGGGGAGAAAGGCAAACGCGGGAAGCCACCATTTTCGTAGGCGGGGGAAGAAGACAAGCGCGGGAAACCGCCATTTTGAAAAAAAAAAAATTCTTTTTGTTTCTCAAGAAGATTGTGAGGATGTCTAAGTGTGGTAACATCAACGATTTCGATCCCGATGTTGAAGATTGGGCCACGTATGTAGAACGCATAGAGATTTATTGTAAGGCAAATAAAATATCAGATGAAGATAAAGCACTAACCTTACTAAACTCAATGGGTGCGAAGACATACGGGCTATTGAAGCATCTTCTATCACCAGCTAAACCGGCGGATCAGGCTTTCGCTAATATTGTTGCTGTCCTGAGAAATCATTTGAACCCCACACCGCTGATGTTAGCGGAACGATTTAAATTTTATGCGAGAACGCAACTGAAAGAGGAAAGCAACGCGGAGTATTTAATTGAACTGCATAAGCTAGCGAAATACTGTCAGTTTGGGGAAAGACTGACAGAGGCACTGAGAGACAAATTCGTGTGTGGATTGTCGAAAGAAGGAACACAAAAGCGGCTGCTTGAAGAGAATGATCTTACACTTGATAAGGCTGTCACTATTGCAGCATCGCACAAAGCCGCAGCAAGAGGCACTGCGGAAATGCAGCTGAAGGCAGCGGTACTCAGCGTAGATCAAATGGCTTTGGGTACAGCGAAATGTTATCGTTGTGGAAAGACAACACACGATCAGAACCAATGCTGGTTTAAAAATCAGGAATGTAGAAAATGTGGCAAGCTTGGTCACATAGCTAAAGTATGCCGGTCAGGAAAGAAGACCAGCAACAAAAAGTCACCGCAGGAAAAGTGCAGAAAGGTACATAAGGTGGCTGAGAAGAGTTCGGATGAACAGAATTCGGATTCAGACTCCAACAGCAAGGAACTGGGTAGTCTGAGAATTCACAATGTGAGTAAGGAGGCTGACCTACAAACTATCTGGGTCACACTTCAGATAGCAGGAGTCCAAGTGAAGATGGAATTGGACACCGGATCGGCGTTGACGGTCATGAATAAGCAAGATTACAAAAGGTTATTCACACATATTCCCCTACGGGATACGGAGATAGTATTGCAGACATACACGGGGCAAAGAGTATACCCCATCGGAAAGATAAAAGTCAAGGTGGTACACAAAGGCAAAGAACACCAAGGAATGGACTTATATGTACTACCTGAGGGAGGTCCACCACTTCTGGGATGGGAGTGGATCAGGAAAATAAATATGGACTGGCACTCCCTAAAAGCAATAACGGTAGACTCCGGAAAAAAAGATGTCAAACCTGAACGATTGTCCAGAATATTGGATGAGGTTAAAGAGGTGTTCCAACAGGGACTGGGAACACTGAGAGGAATTACGGCAAAAATCAAGATTGCAGAACATGCAAACCCAAAATTTTTCAAAGCCAGACCGGTACCTTATGCAATACGACCTGCTGTGGAAGCTGAGCTGGAAGGGCTAGAACGTTCAGGAGTACTGTCTAAGGTGGACTGGAGTGAGTGGGCCACGCCCATTGTTCCCGTCATGAAGCGTTCATCGAGTAACAAGCCAGGGGAACCGGGGAAGGTCCGCATCTGTGGAGACTTCAAGATCACGGTTAATCCGGTGCTTTACACGGTGCAATATCCGCTTCCGCGGATTGAGGATATCTTTGCTTCATTGTCTGGCGGGAAACACTTCACCAAGATAGACCTGGCGCAAGCGTACTTACAGATGGAAGTTGAGGAAGAGTCGCGCCAGTATCTCACAATCAACACGCACAGAGGCTTGTATCGATATAATAGATTGGTTTTTGGAGTGGCTTCGGCTCCAGTAATTTGGCAGAGGGCCATGGAGCAGGTATTACAGGGAATTCCAAGCACTCAATGTTACTTGGACGATATCCTGACTACAGGAGATGACGATGAGGAACACCTTGCAAATTTGAAACTGGTGCTCACCAGATTGAAGGAATATGGACTTCGAGTTAATCGCCAGAAATGTGAGTTCTTTCAGAAACGGATCTCATACTGTGGTCATGTCATTGACCAGGAGGGGCTGCACAAGTCACCTGACAAGATCGAAGCTGTTGTGAAGGCTCCCGCTCCGGAAAATGTATCCCAGTTGAGGTCGTTCCTAGGGTTGATTAACTATTACCATAAGTTTCTGCCAAATCTATCCACGGTGCTGCACCCGCTGAACGCTCTTTTACAGAAAGAAGTACCATGGAAGTGGAGCGAGGACTGTAAGAAGGCCTTTCGCAAAAGCAAGGCATTGATCACCTCAGAGGAAGTGTTGGCTCACTTCAACCCAACGCTACCTATTCGTTTAGCTTGTGATGCTTCTCCTTATGGTATTGGAGCAGTACTCTCACACAAGTTGCCAAATGGCTTGGAAAGGCCAGTCGCATTTGCATCCAGATCATTGACCTCCGCTGAGCGCAACTATGCTCAGATAGATAGGGAGGCTCTCAGCCTTGTGTGGGGAGTAAAGAAGTTTAATCATTACCTGCAGGGCCAGAAGTTTACACTGCTGACAGACCACCAGCCGTTGGTATCCATTTTTAACCCTAAGAAGGGTGTTTCGGTGATGACAGCACAGAGGCTCCAGAGATGGTCCCTTTTCCTAGGGGCACATCAATATCAGATAGAATTCAAAGGTACAAAGCAGCATGGTAATGCTGATGGGCTGTCGCGCCTGCCACTACCTACTGAGGAGGAGGCACCGACGGTTGACCTGGTGGAGTTATTTCACTCGACCATCATCGAATGTTTACCTGTCACCAATGCAAATATTGAAAGGGAGACTAGGAATGACCCGACACTGTCCCGGGTCTACGAATTGACAGTAAAGGGATGGCCAGCCCATGGTGATCCACTGTTACCGGCATTCTCGGCAAGACGAGAACAGCTGTCCATCTGTCAGGGAACATTGATGTATGGAACAAGGGTGATTATCCCTCCTAAGTTAAGAGAGAGTTCTAAAAGAACTACATGAAGGTCATCTGGGGGGAGTCAAGATGAAAAGCCTTGCTAGGGCTTATGTGTGGTGGCTGGGTATCAACCAACAGGTAGAGGATCTGACGAAAAGCTGCTCAGGGTGTAAAAAGTCCAAAATGCACCTCCAATTGCACCGCTGCATCCATGGGAATGGCCTTCAACCCCATGGCAACGTGTACATATTGACTTTGCTGGTCCATTCATGGATTCCATGTTTTTAATTGCGGTGGACGCACATTCTAAATGGCCAGAAGTGATTAAAATGACTACCACTACCTCGGAGAAGACGATCGCGGTGCTAAGAACGATATTTGCAAGAAATGGATTGCCAGAGCAAATATGTTCAGACAACGGACCACAGATCGTGTCAGAGGAATTCTAGAAATTCCTGAAGAAGAATGGGGTGAAACATTATACCTCTGCCCCATATCATCCAGCTACGAATGGGCTGGCCGAGAGGTTTGTACAGACGTTCAAAAAGGCAATAAAGGCCATGAGCGAAGATCAGATTCCACTGCAACACAAGGTGGACAATTTCCTACTGGCATATCGAAACGCCACCCATGCAACAACAAACCAAAGTCCTGCCATGATGTTCTATAACAGGAGGTTGCGGTCCAGGTTGGACTTGTTAAAACCAAATGTGCGGAGGGAAGTCGAAAACAAACAGTTCCAGCATATCAATAACAAGCCCACTCGGAGTTTTGAAATAGGACAACCGGTGTTAGCCAGGGACTATAAAAACGAGAAATGGCAATCTGGAACAATTTGGGCCAGACAAGGACCCCTGATGTACACGGTAGATGTTGGTGAAAATGTAATGCGACGTCACGCTGACCAACTGGTGGGATCGAGAACAAGGGTCAAGCCCATGGTTACGACTGAGACAACCGTGGAGGAAGTTAGTGAACCTGAAACATCTACCTCAGAAGTGAATATACCTGATGATGATGTCCTATCCATAGGGGATCAACTAGATGAGTCACCCCAGCAACGAGAACCAGAGACCCCTGAAAGGCGTTATCCGTCTCGGATCAGGAGGCCTCCTCAGAGACTGAATCTGTGAACTGTTTTTACATGAAGTTGTGTATATATGTTATTATGTTATGTTTAATGGGGAATATATACTGTTAAGCTAAAAAGGGAGGATTGTGGTGTATGTAACCGTTCCACCTTTAAGAGAACTATTTTAAGAGATGCACTACTTTATCTTGGCTGCTGTATACTGTAATATACCGGTATATAAGTGCTGTGTAATGATTTATTGGGCAGTTCAGCCTGACCTCCGACTAGTAAAGACCTGTTGCATTTACTCTTGTGGTCTGTGTGCAGTGATTCTTATTAACAATAACTAGAACACACAGAGTTAACAGACGTGATTTCCCCTACCTCGGCGGGTCCGGTGCGGGCGAAGCTGGTAGCGGATCCCGACCTCGCTGCTGGCTCCAGCACGCTCTGTAGAGTGATTTTACATTGATTGGGCTTGTTAAGCCCGCCCAGCACATTTGCCAACCAATTGAAGGAAGCAAGTCTGATGACGTCACTTGATGGCACGTCATCACCCGGTTTCCTTAAAGGGACCATGCGCAAATTGATTTTGACAGTTGTGCTGTCAGTGTTCAACAGCATTGAGGTGCTGCAAACACCGACAAGCAACTGCACAAAGGCACAGGGCTGCACCCAGGCTCTCCCATGACTCCCTCCATATGCTTATGGAAGTAGTCACAGCACACAGGCAGGTCCTCTTCCCTTCCAATGGGCGGAAGGAAGAGCCCTCCCCAGGAGACCAACGCAGCCTGGTTGCACATTGCACAGGAGGGCACAAGCAGGGATGTCGTTAGGAGGACCAGGCTGCAGTGGAACAAACCTTTCAATGATCTCAGTAGATCATGAAACATTACTTCAAAGCCACACTCAATCTCATCCTGCTGTGCCACTCATCATATCCCCATCACTCTGCCTTCCCTACCCTACTCCTGCACATCCTTACTCACACCAACTTACCTTGCACTTCCACCCATCCCTCTCTATCTACATTATCACATCCCCATCTCACTAGCCACCCCTCACACTCACCCTCATCCTAGTCCAATCATACCAACTAACAACACACAAGGGTGGGCACTTGGGTGTTTTAGCCAATGGTTATGTGAAGTTTCTGTTAATGTGGTGTCAAACATTGAAATCTTTATTTTCAACGCTTTGTGTTCTTGGACAGATTTGTGTGCACATTTGGAAGTGGCTTAGTGAGTTGCAGTGAATGGTGAGACATAACAGTACCCCCCACAATGCTGATGCGTGTGAAAGGAATGGCTTGGGCATTGTAGGGATGCTTTATGGGTATTGGTGTGGGGTGGTGCCAACCTGGCACATCATGTGGCAGCCAGGGTGTACAGCGCCCAGTGAAGTAAATCTGGACATGATGAGGTCATCCCTGGCTTCCCGGGCAGCAATGTGGTCGGGTACTGATGCCCTGTGTCCTGTGCAGCATCAGTTGGTTGCAGAGAAGGTGGTTGATGATGTTGTTGGTGCTGCTGGTGTTGGAGCTGATCGTGGTGGGATTCTGAGGACCAAGGTGAGATAGTTTCAAGGGCACCGATGCTGATGGAATAGATGGCAGATTAACTTGAGATGACAGAAGTGATCTGTCAATGGTGAGAGAGGTTAGTCCAACTGTTAAGTCCGTGAATGATTGAGGCATGGACTAGCAGGAGAGAAAACAAACAGATCTTTACTGGTGAAAGGCATTAACGAAACTAAACAACAGAGGCTCTCTAACGCCTTTTATACAGGGGTGGTCACTGCCGGTACTGCAGTCTGAGACCAGTTATTCTCTTAAAGGTACATACACAACAATTCCTCCCCTTTTAGATAAACAGTACATAACATTCATTTAACAACTAATGATAACGAATTACAATCACAATTACTGTTGCTAGATACAGTGGTTAAGTTTAAGCAATTATAAGTTCAGTCTTTGAGGAGGCTTCCTGATTCTGTCTGGATAATGCCTCTTTGGGGTATCAGGTTCTTCTGGCAATGTTGAGTCGGAATCAATGTCGTTGTTTGGTTCATCTGCTTCCAATATTACCGGTTCTGCGGTAGCTGCAATTGGAACGTCGATTTCATTACCAGGTGTATCAGATCGTGGTGTGGAGTTGACGTTTTCCAGTGACTCTAGAATCTGGTCAGCATGTCGTCTTACAATGCTCTCCCCAACGTCCACGGTATACATGAGAGGTCCTTGTCGTGTACAAATCGTTCCTGGCTGCCATTTCTCAGTGCGGTAGTCCCGGGCCAAAACTGGTTGACCTATCTTAAAACTCCTGGTCGGCCTTTCATTCATATCCTGAAACTGCCTGTTCTCCACATCTCTTCGGACGTTTGGCTTAACCAAATCCAAGCGGCATCGTAGTCTTCGATTGAAGAACATCATGGCTGGAGTTTGGTTGGTAACCTCATGTGTCGCATTCCGGTAGGCAAACAAGAAGTTGTCCACCTTGTGTTGTAGGGGTATATCTTCATTACACATTGCCTTGATAGCCTTCTTGAATGTTTGGACAAACCTCTCGGCCAATCCATTAGTGGCTGGATGATATGGGGCAGATGTGTAATGCTTAACACCATTGTTCTTTAAGAAACTCCGGAACTCTTTAGACACAAACTGTGGTCCATTGTCAGAGCAAATCTGTTCAGGCAGCCCATTCCTGGCGAATATGGTTCGTAAAACTGTGATAGTTTTTTCCGTGGTGGTTGAGGACATTTTTATTACCTCTGGCCACTTTGAATGTGCATCCACCGCAATTAAAAACATCGAGTCCATGAAGGGACCAGCAAAATCAATGTGCACCCTTTGCCATGGAGATGAGGGCCACTCCCATGGATGCAGAGGAGCTTGTGGTGGGGCGTTTTGGACCTTCTGGCATCCTGCACAGCTCTTGGTCATCTCTTCGATTTCTCTATCGATTCCCGGCCACCACACAAACGCTCTGGCTAAGCTCTTCATTTTTACCCCACCCAGATGACCCTCATGAAGCTCATTGAGCACTCTATCCGTCAACTTAGGTGGAATTACTACTCTGGATCCACACATCAAGGTTCCTCTGCACACTGACAGCTGTTCTCTTCTCGGCGAGAATGCTGGCAGCAGTGGTTCGCCATGTGCTGGCCATCCCTTCACCGTTAAATCATAGACCCGTGATAGTGTCGGGTCATTCCGTGTTTCCTTTTCTATGTTTGCATTCGTCACAGGGAGACATTCGACTATGGTCGAGTGGAATAACTCCATTGGATCCACTGCAAGGCCTTCTTCTTCCACCGTCGGCAACGGTAGACGTGACAATCCATCAGCATTTCCATGCTGTTTAGTTCCTTTCTACTCGATGTCATATTGGTGTGCCCCTAGGAAAAGGGACCATCTCTGCAGCCGTTGTGCTGTCATTATCGGTACGCCCTTCTAAGGGTTGAAAATGGAGACAAGAAGTTGATGATCGGTTAGTAGAGTAAATTTTTGACCGTGATTGAACTTCTTCACCCCCCACATTAGGCTGAGGGCCTCTCTGTCAATCTGGGCGTAGTTGCGCTCGGCAGAAGTTAACGAGCGTGACGCAAAAGCTATCGGCCTCTCCGTACCATCAAGGAATTTATGTGACAGTACCGCCCCAATGCCGTAGGGAGACGCATCACACGCCAGCCTGATTGGCAGTGCTGGGTTGTAGTGAGCCAATACTTCCTTTGAAGTGATTAAGTCCTTACTCTTCTGAAAAGCACGCTTACAATCATCGCTCCATTTCCATGCTACCCCCGTTCGTAGCAGGGCGTTCAGTGGGTGCAGAATTGTCGACAAATTCGGCAAAAACTTATGATAGTAATTCACCAACCCGAGGAATGACCTCAGTTGCGACACATTTTCAGGCGCTGGGGCCTTAACAACCACTTCAATTTTGTCAGGGGACTTATGTAACCCCTCTTCATCAATCACGTGGCCACAATACGATATCTGTTTCTTAAAAAATTCGCACTTGGGGCGGTTGGCTCGCAGCCCATGTTCCCGTAGTCTAGTGAGCACCTGTTCTAGGTTGTTAAGGTGTTCACTGTCATCTTCACCTGTTACAAGGATGTCGTCCAAGTAACACTGAGTCC
The DNA here is from genome assembly GCF_052327205.1 of Somniosus microcephalus. Classification (NCBI taxonomy): domain Eukaryota; kingdom Metazoa; phylum Chordata; class Chondrichthyes; order Squaliformes; family Somniosidae; genus Somniosus; species Somniosus microcephalus. The sequence continues at coordinate 443,318,359 of NC_140987.1, read as the reverse complement.
CCGGAATCCCTTGCAGGACTTGTTCCATCGCTCTTTGCCATATCGCCGGAGCCGATGCTACTCCGAATACCAATCGATGATACTGGTAAAGACCTTTGTGAGTGTTTATCGTGAGATACTTCCTAGAGGACTCTTCAACCTCCATCTGCAAATATGCTTGTGCTAGGTCAATTTTTGTAAAACGCTTCCCTCCAGACAGCGAGGCGAAGATGTCTTCTATCCTTGGAAGAGGATATTGTACTGTGCGAAGGACAGGGTTCACCATCACCTTGAAATCCCCACAGATGCGAATCTTCCTTGGCTCTCCGGACTTATTGGTTAACGTTTTCTTCATGACAGGAACGATGGGTGTCGCCCACTCGCTCCAGTCGACCTTAGACAACACACCCACCTTCTCCAGATTCTCCAGCTCTGCCTCGACGGCTGGGCGAATTGCATATGGTACCGGTCTCGCTTTGAAAAACTTGGGAACTGCATTCTCTTCTATTTTTATCGAGGCAGTTACGCCTTTAAGCGTGCCCAGTTCTTGTTGAAATACCTCTTTGGCGTTAGCTAAGATTGTTGACAATCGTCCAGGAGTGACGTCTTCATCTTTTTTACCATCCACCGTCATTACATGAATGGAATGCCAATCTAAGTTTATCTTCCTGATCCATTCCCGTCCCAATAACGGTGGTCCACCATTTGGCAGTATGTAGAGATACAATTTCCGTATTTTCTTGCCATTGTATTCGACAGGCACCCTTATTTTTCCTCTGGTGTATACTTTTTGCCCCGTATACGTCATCAAGACGATGGATGTCTCTCTCAAGGGTACGTGTGAAAATAGCCACTCGTAGTCTCGTAGATTCATGACGGTTAGCGCTGATCCTGTATCCAATTCCATTTTAACTTGGGACCCTGCTATCGTGAGAGTGACCCAAATGGTTCAGTGATCCTCTTTTGCGATTACATTGTGAAGTTTGAGACAGCTTAGTCTCCTGTTTCCGGATTCACTATCGCTCATCTGGTCTTCGGAACTACTGTCCGTCATCTTTTGTACTTTCTTGTACAGTTCCTTAGTAGCCTTTTTGTTGTCGCTGGTCTTCTTCCCAGACCTACAAACTCGTGCAATGTGTCCAATCTTCCCGCATTGTCTGCATATTTTGTCTTTGGACCAGCAGTCCTTTTGGTCATGGTTAGTTCTGCCGCAGCGATAACATTTTGCAAATCCCCGTGTCATTTCGTGGGTGCCGTATTCCTGTGGTTTTTGTTGAATTTCTGCAGCTCCCCTGGCTGCTGCTTCATACGATACTGCCACGCTGAAAGCCTTATCTAGCGTCAGCTCTTTTTCTGCGAGTAACTTCTTCTGTGTTCCTTCACTCAGGAGTCCACAGACAAATTTGTCCCGTAGGGTATCTGCCAGTCCTGCTCCGAACTGGCAGTGCTTTGATAGCTTGCGTAGTTCCGTAAGATATTCAGCATTGCGCTCATCTTTGTGCTGAGTTCTCCTGTGGAATTTAAATCTTTCTGCTATCAACAGCGGTGCAGGGTTTAAGTGCTCCTGTAGAACAGCAACAATTTCGTTAAAACTCTTCGCCTTCGGTTTGGCTGGAGTAATCAGGTCCCGCAATAGGCCGTACGTTCTAGCGCCCATTAAGTTTAACAATATCGATGCGTTTTTCCCCTCCGCTATATCGTTTGCCTCGAAATATACCTCGACTCTTTCCACATACGTGGTCCAGTCCTCTAATGTATTATCAAAAGCAGTGATACAGCCAGTCTTCGGCATCTTGCAAAACTAAAATGGCGCCTCCCGCGCTTTGCCTTCTTCTCCGATTTAACAAAATGGCGCCTCCCGCGCTTTTCCTTCTTCTCCGCTGTTGTTACCGCTGCTTTCCACGGTTTCTTGCACGTATTCTTTTTCTTTTATTATTTTCCCGTCGTGGAGCGGACCCTCTGGGACACTTCCCTCCCTCTTCTGAGGTCCGAACGCTGCCCAGCTTCGAAGCACCAGCCGCGCCTTGTATGCTCCACCCTCTCTCTCTCTCCTTGCTTCCCGACTCGCTGCCCGGCCCCGTTGAAAGGCCACCTGATCGAGCTTCAGCCCGCCGCAGCCCAGGAAGGATCAGAGCACTACCTGCCACCAGCCCGATTAGCTGGGAAACCACAGACCGAGGAACCCAGCCTGGCCCTGGACAGTCTCTCCTGCAAGTTTTGAAATCGATGATTGACGGTCGACGCCCGTTTCTCGAGTTTCAATGGCCTATTTTTTTTTCTTCTTTCTTCTGGCTCCGACCTTCGTCGGAGCTGCTGCTGAGTTGCAGGTAAGTTCGTTTCTAACTCGTCGCCAGTGTTAAGTCCGTGAATGATTGAGACACGGACTAGCAGGAGAGAAAACAAACAGATCTTTACCAGTGAAAGGCATAAACGAAACTAAACAAGAGAGGCTCGCTAGCGCCTTTTATACAGGGGTGGTCACTGCCGGTACTGCAGTCTGAGACCAGTTATTCTCTTAAAGGTACATACACAACACCAACGAGGTGATACTGGATAGAAAGTTTGCTCCAAACACTTGCAACTTGCATAAAGCTCAATCTGTCTTCCAAATGCAGTAAGCAACAGCTTCTGAGCTTGCAAAGTGAACAGCTGTGAGATGGGAGCTTATATAGCACATTTGCAGCTGTCAAGTAATGATCATACAACTCCTGACCTCCTTACCTGACGTGATCTCCGTGCAGCATGGACCCTGTGGGCGACCTGGTAAAATGATAAGGTAAGCTCAAAATACTTTTCAATGGGCGATTAACAAGGTCATAATGACTTGAATTGCCTCCCCGACATCTGGGAAAGTTGTGTGGCGGCAGGTGGACAGCGGGGTCCCGACCCGCTGTCAAAAAAAAAAATTCCCACCCAACCCGCCACCAAACGCGCCCACTCACCCCCCAAAATATTCCCCCCAACCACTTAGAGTCATTAAAAGGACTCTGTCACTGGAAAGACAGAGAGCATAATTGAAAGGTTGAGATGGTTGTCACATTTGTGCGGTTATATCTTTTTTGCTGTGCAACAAAATTGAGTAATGGCTTTTGACCACAAACCATATCTGAAATTAACTAGAGTTCAGGAGTAATGATTCTGGTTTTCCATTAAAGATGCAGAAGCATATTCATCATGTGTCAGCTGTGGCTCAGTAGGTAGCACACTCACCTCTGGGTCAGAAGGTTGTGTGTTCAAGTCCCACTCCAGGGACTTGAGCACATAAAGCTTGGTTGACAGTGCAGTACTGAGGGAGCGCCGCACTGGCGGAGATGCCATCTTTCGGATGAGATGTTAAACCGAGGCCCTGTCTGCTCTCTCAGGTGGACGTAAAAGATCACATGGCACTATTTTGAAGAAGGGCAGGGGCGTTCTCCCCGGTGTCCTGGCCAATATTTATCCCTCAATCAACATCAGCAAAACAGATTATCTGGTCATTATCACATTGCTGTTTGTGGGAGCTTGCTGTGCGTAGATTGGCTGCTGCATTTCCTACATTACAACAGTGACTACACTTCAAAAGTGCTTCATTGACTGTAAAGTGCTTTGAGACGTCCGGTGGTCGTGAAAGGCGTTATATAAATGCAAGTCTTTCTTTCTTTCTTTATGTATCTAAGATACATATTACAGGGGTAATTTCTAATTGCATTCCTGACGAGGAGCCTTGCCTGCTTGGTGCCCATACTGGAAACCCAGGTGCACACTGTGCACAATTTTCTGACCATTATTTTAAACCAACGCATAATGATGCGTAGCATGTATCCAGATTTCCAATGTGCACTGTGACACTTCCTGTTGGGAGTGTGAAGTCAACAGTAACTTAAAAAAAATAGCATCCTGTAACGAATCACAGAAGGACAATGTTTCAAAAAATGGGCGAGGAACAAAAAAAGTAGTTATTCGGAGGGGTGCCCAAAAGCTTTATCAAAGAGACCAGTTTCAAGGTGGGACCTATCGGAGGAGAGGGCTACGGATTGGTTTAAGGGAGGGAAATCCACATGTGGGGCCTCGGCGGCTGAAGGCACAGCCACCGATGGTGGGGCGAAGGGAGGGAGGATGTTAAGAGGTTAGAATCGGAGGAACAATGTTCAGAGTTGGGGGGGAGATTGCAGGGCTGGAGGAGGCTGCAGATATAGGGTGGAGGATGGAAAGCCGGGTCAGGAGAGCGTTGGAACAGTCGCGTCTGGAGGTGACAATGGCATGGACGCGGGTTTCAGCCGCGGATGGGCTGAGGTAGGAATGGAGTCAGGCAAAGAAATTAAGTTGGAAGTTGGCATTTCTTGAGATGGAGATGACTTGGAGTCAAATAGGATAACCTTCCTCATTTATATAGTTGGAAAATTACCCATTTTATGTACAATTGTGAATAAATTAAATCGACAAAACAATTTCCTGAATTGAAACTATTCTCTGTGCTTTTCCAGTTTAAATTGCCAAGCTATTTAATTTTTAGTTTGAATATGGGAACGGTGTATTGTGGATTCCATACGGACAATATCTTGGCCACAAAGGATTTGGTTCTGAATTTAAAACATAAAATAAATATGGATGAACTGTATCTATTATTATATTTTATATATTGGGTTGATGATCATGGTGTCATGGGAGTTGTTTGTAACGTAGAAGATGCAAAGAAATTACTTTTGTGGAGATCAGAAATGGTTTTAACCCTTTTTTTGTATCAAGTTAGTAAATGAAGAGCAAAAAAATGGTCTTATCTATTGCTGTAAATGGCCAAAGGCAATGAAACATATTGCTTGTTCAAGCTTTTATATTGGGAACTGCATAGGAAGCCAGCTAACACAGTGAGAACCTAGCCAATTGGAACCAGAAGGTCTTGGCTGTCTTTTTTTCCGTACTTCGACTCTTAAATTACAAGCCCTGGAAAGATCTGGACAGCTGTGTTAATTTTGTGTGGGCTCATGTCTTCTTGAACCATGAAGATTGTTGAAGCTATGTATGTTTGCCCACATAATTACACTGGCATTTTATTCTTGTGTAAATCACATGTGTGGTACGCAGCCTGATGCATTCAGCCTATTATGTTGGGGGAGTCCGTTCTGCCATCATCTTGGCTTGAATTTTGCATTCATTTTCTTCCTTGACATCTGTAGGGGGTTTCTCTTGCTCTTTCTGGTCTCCTGCCAGGCTTCGTGCAATAATTACCCTTGAGTGGTTCGACCCACTCCCCCCTACGGTTCTAGACCTTGGACTTAGGTGCAGAGAACAGTAGTGCAGAGAAAGAACTCAATAGACCAGGTTGAATAGCACGAAATGGATGCTTTTATTTTTAAACAGTTTGAAGCATTACAAAATACATGTCATAGGCACAGATTAAAGTTACTACAATCATGCACAAATTTATGAACTTGACTCTATGGAAATGGGGAACACACGGCACATCGAAAAAGGGGAAACACATTACGATTTCCCTTAACTCCCTCCCCTATACCTAAACTAAGTTTCGACCTGGGGAACTTGGGATCATGCTCACCACTCTCGAAATCGCGAGAAAGGGGGGGTTCGCAGCCTTTTTGGCACCGCTTTCCGTCGTCACGTGGATTTGGAAACTTCTGGCGCAGTCGATATTCTCTCCTCCCTCGAGGCGGTGGGGTAGACCCAGCCTCGATGAGCGCTCGTTAAGGTTGAGATCCACTAAGTCAATTTGGGTTCATGGAGCAGACCCAGATGCAGGCTATGCACTTGGGAGAATCTTGTGGCATCGATCGCCGATTCTCCAGAGGGTTTCTTCTCCGTCGGCCTGGGTCGTCGATGATCTCCCGACCCCAGTACCCGGGCCACCCTCGTCGTCTTCTCGTCGTGGCCGAGCCTTGTTTGGCTGAACACCGACCACGTTGTCCTTTTACCGAAACCGTCCGTCTTTAAAAAGACAAAAACGTTTTCATCGATCTGCCGAAGTGGAAGAGGCGCCGATCCGGGCACCGTCCGCCCTTCTTTCGTTCCTCGTAGAAGAAAGTTCTTGAAGAAATGGAAGCCTGAAGTCGCCCAACAAGAAACCGTGGCAGTGAAGAAGAAGTTGTTCAAGTAACCCAAAGTCCGAAGTACCTTAGATGGACTTTCAATCCATAGTTATACTCTTTTGGGACAGTCTTATCTCCCGCCAAATCATAGTCCTGTCTTTGTATTAATTTCGGCGGGCAGAAATCTCTGCAGGGGCGCTTTGTCTTGTAACGGAGCCGGTGATAACTTAAACTGGCCTTCCTGGCCGATAATGTCTTTCAATGTCTTTTGCATTGTCACCGTGGCTCGGTTCGCATATTGATCGGTCCGGACATTTTCCTTGATGGCTGCTAAACGGTTTTTCCTTTGTACGATAAATGGGTATAAGTGTTTTTACATTGTCCGCCCATATCTTGATGGGCCCCATCCTGTACTTATAATCCATTGAATATGTATGCTGTTGCTCTGAGTTTCGGTTCCCAGAGACTGGCTTTCGTGGGCTCACTGTCTTCAATCCACAAGCCTGTCTGGCTTGCAGTAACAGAAATAAAATGGTTCATAAACTGATCACGGGGCCTGGCGGCCATTTTGTATGCCCTTTTATCAAAGGTTTTTCTGTGCAAGCTTACTTTGGTCAATAAACAGTCTTATTTTATCCAGTTTTCTTGCGTGAATTTTGCTGAAAATTGCGAATCTTACACATCTAGCAGCTCCCTTTCTTCACTTGCTCTTTAATGAAAACTTCTTAATTTTTTTCTCAGTTTCCACAAGAGGGAAAGGGGCATTTCCTTTTTAAGAAATCTGTCATTTGTAGACCGAGAGGACCAATCTCAATTGCTTGATGTCTATGCCAGTCAGTAAAATTCTTCTCTGAAAAGATATCCAAGGAAACCATTGTTCAGAGGGTATTGTTATCAATCCTATAAAGCCTACAAAGGACTTGTTTTCAATGTACCTCTTTCCATTGTCTCATATAATACAACGCTAAGATTTTCTTCTGTGCGGCAACCTTGAGGTACCGCTAAAGGTATGAGAATTGCCAGTAAAAACAGAACATGTTAGCAATATAAGAGAAGGTCATTCAGTGACTGAAAAAGAAAGATGGCTTAATAGTTTGGGTGGACTCTTCCACAGAACCACCTGAGGTGATCCTGGTCAGAGGCACAGAGATCGAGGAAAGCCTTTCATTTTGCCAGCGCCAAAAATAAAAGTGAGCTTCAAATTAATTTGATGAAACAATCAGAATCTGTAAACTCTTCTGATGATCTTGTAGGTAAAGGCATTGCCTAGTGTTATTGCAAGCTAGAAAGACCAGATGGTCCCAGGCCTGATTCCTTGGTTGTTGCTGGGTTAACTGGTTTCAGCTGGTATGAATTCATGTAGTGCCAATATCATGCTTAGCTGCAAAAAGTGGCATGATTTAATAGCAATGGTGAGAATGAACTGAAAGACATGCAGCAGTCATCTTTCACCCCCTTTTACTGACGTGGTTCCAAAAGCCTACAGTGCATTCACCAACAAAAAACTCATAGGGCTGGATTTTCATTCAGGTGCGGGTTGGTGTCGTGTAATCCGCATTTCGTGTCATCCACACGAATCTAAATGGATGTGGGAGATTGGTGCAATTTTAACTTAATTGTCCAATTGATTTCCAACGTGCGGGAACCCTTGGCAAATGAGTTTCTCCTGACTGAAAGTTGCCTCCGATGACGTCATCATTGCTGCTGCATTTAAGGTCTACAGCAAGCCTTGCTTCTTCTGCAGACTGCCAAGCTTTTTGACTGTGGAGTGAGAGGGACCTGGAGGCATCATGAGCAGCGGGAGACCCAGGTCAGCTCCTCATTTTGACGAGGTGGCCTTGTAGGCTTTAGTAGATGGGGCTGCAACCAACAGGGAGGTGCTCTTCCCTTCTACAGGGAGGAAGAGGCCTCCCAAGCTGACCAAGGCAGTGTGGATGCAGGTGGCTGAGGAGGTCAACTCCTTGGGAGTCACCCGCAGAACCTGGATTCAGTGCCGCAAGAGATTTCATGACCTTCTCCACACTGGAAAAGTGAGTATGATTTTCCCATCACCCTCAATCTGAACCCATTGCCTTTCCTCACCAGCACTCAGCTTCAGCAATCTCTTCCTTCACATCCCACTTGACACTGACATCCATGCCCCCTTACCCATTCCCTTTCTCTCTATGGTCACATTCACATAACTATTCGACTATGCAGCCCTCACACTCCCTATCACTCTGATGCTTTGCAAACAACTAATAACACACAGGTAGGGCCCTTGGTCTTGCCACCTCACTCCATCTTTGTCTCCTTCTAAGTATCGATGCTATGGAATCTCTACACTCACTCCTTCATTCTCACTTTGTTGCAGCATTGCGCAGATGTCACTCACTACCTCTCGCGAAAGTCGGAGCTGCCTTTGGCACTGCTGCTCAGACATGTTGAGGTAGCTGACCCTGTGTCTGTAGACCCTGTTTGGGGGGCATCTCCTGCGCTGACGGGCTTCCAAGTGCTGGCCCCTTCTGGCCTGTGCAGCTTCAGGTGGGTGAGCAGCAGCCTGGCGCTCCTGTTGCTGCTGCTGCTGTTGGTGCTGCTGTTGTTCCTGGTTCTGCTGTTGTTCCTGGTTCTGCTGGTGCCGCGGCTGTTGCTCGAGCTCATCTAATGCCCAGAAAGGAAGGAAATAAATGGCTCCCATGCTTCTGGTATATGCCTCAGTTGAGGAAGCGCTCAGTGAAGGTGGCGAGAGGGGTTTCCCAGGAGGTCACACTAGAGATGGGTGTCAGGCTCCAAACTTCCACAGCTATGGTTATGCCTTCTAAAAGTTCCCCCAGACCTGAGACAACAAAGTTCTGCCACCTGTAAATGATGGCTGATCAAATCTCCTCTTTAATGGTTGACCTGCAGCTGATAGTCAGCAATCCAATAGTGCTCCCGCCAGGTTTCACCATCGTGTTTCCCACCAGGCGTGTTTCACATGGGAAAAGGGTTAAATTCGCAACGGCCTTTCAAAATAGGATTATAGAGGCTATTTAGTGCTTGTTAACGGCCTTAACGACCTATCCCGCCTGTTGGAGGCGGGAAGGAGTCGGGACGGAGTCCGAACCATTAGACACGACTGAGTTAAAGTTGCTTGGAGTCGGGAACCAGGCCGGGGGTGGGGGTGTGGTCCTGACCGCCAGTTTTTGCAATTTGAACCCCCCCCGCACGCCTCCAATCACGCCTCCACAGCTCAATGAAAATCCTGGCCATATACTCTCTCTAATCTAACAACATTTTCCAACACCATTTTACAATTCAGTCAGACATGAAACCTGAATGTTAAGATAGTAAAAATCTGCCCAATTGTTTTTATTAGTCATTAACAAAACTAAAGGTGAAACATTTTGAGCAGTCAAAATTAATTTAAAAATTCAATATGTGAGGAATAAAAGGTGAATAATTTAAATAAGTACAACTTATTCCTTGGAAAGTAAGAAACTAAATGAGATAGAGGAGCATACCAACAACAACAACTTGTATTTATATAGCGCCTTTAACATAGTAAAACGTCCCAAGGCGCTTCACAGGAGTATTTTAAGACAAGAAATTTGACACCGAGCCACATCAGGAGAAATTAGGGCAGGTGACCAAAAGCTTGGTCAAAGAGGTAAGTTTTAAGGAGCGTCTTAAAGGAGGAGAGAGAGGTAGCGAGGCGGAGAGGTTTAGGGAGGGAATTCCAGAGCTTAGGGCCCAGGCAACAGAGATCTGGGAATACAGATACCTGTACATGAATAGTTAAACGTAGCAAGAGAAGTTGATAAGATCATTGAGTCCAATTGAAGCACCAGGGATCATTGCAAGAGGAATAGAATACAAAAGTAGGGAGGACATTTTAAATTTATATCGAACTTTGGTTCAGTTACACTTGAAGTACTGTGTGCAGTTCTGGTCTCCGTCCTACAAAAGGTATATTAAAGCCCTGGAGAAAGTGCAGAAAATATTTACATGGATGTTACAAGAAGAAAGAGGATTCAATATGAGGAAATATTGAGCAGGCTGGGGCTCTTTTCGCCTATAAAAGAGACCCCAAAATTACGAAGGGATTCGAGAGGGTGGATGTGGAGAAATTGTTTCCACTTGTGGGTGAGTCCAGAACAAGGGGAACATAAATACAAGAGAGCCACTAACGGATCAAATAAAGAATGTAGGTGGTATTTCATTTAGCCAGAGGGTGGCGAGAATGTGGAACCGGATGCCACAGGGAGTGGTTGCAGCAACGAATATTGATGCTTTTAAGGGGAGGCTTGATGCATACACGAGTGAGATGGGAATAGAGGGATACAGGGGCCAGGGCAGCAAGAGGTCATTCGAGTGGGAGGAGGCTCGTGTTGTGTACAAATACCGGCATGGACCAGTTGGGCCGAATGGCCTGTTTCTGTGCTGTAGATTATATCGAATTCTATTTTTGCAATATCTATGTGACGGTTGAAAGCTGTCCGTGGATGATGTGAGACTGCTGTGGTTCATTATTTAAAGAGGGAGAGGGTTAAGTGGGTTAATGCGGTTCAAAACTAATTGTGCCATACTACAGAGTTCAGACTATAAATTTGCCCACAGTAGATACTGTAGAAGGAACTATTAAACACGCCTCTTATTTACTCGATAAGCATAAAGCGAAACCAGTAAATAACAGGAATAAAACTTTCCGCTAATTGCGCGTGGAAAGGACTGTACAATCAACGATACTTTAAAATGTAAAAGCATATTTAATGTGCAGCACAAATAATGTAAAACAGAAAAAAAGTACACCTAAAGATACAAGGTTAATGCAGAAAAGTAAATCTCACAATAGTACCAAGTGAGGAAAATATTGCTGAAGACTGTTTGAAGAAATAGTTAAAAACAAATAACTCAAAATGTGAGGCATAAAAAGTGTACACAGACACAGAATAATCGAAATAAGAACAACATTTACACTTAAAGCTTTGTGTGTGCAGTAACATTAAATAAACATGGTCATGGTTCGTTAACCAAGGACATAATTTCTTTGCAAAAACACTTCAGGGGCATTGTGAAATGTCAGATAATACCAGCTTCCAAGGGGCCGAGGGATGTGGGCAGCTTTAGTGTTGTAATGTTAGTTACTGTGCAGCAGTCAGTAATGAACAACAAAGGCCTTGGCGATTAAATAAATGCGTCACCATCTTGATGCTACGCTTTGTCTGTCGATCATAAAACAAGACCGAGGCGGCAATTAGAGACCTTCTCATAATTCAAGATTGGTACAGGCTCGCGAATCATTAACCATACATCTTCCTCCTCAAAAGAAAAGTTAACCTTTATGTCAAAAACAAACTATAAATTCTAAATAGCCCAACAGTTCAAGTATAAGCAGTTCACAAAGACATTGGTGCATAAAATCATTGTTACCTATTTTTCTGCCGCTACTAGTTAGGGTTGTGGTCTTGATCTGTCTGTTGCTGGTTGGAACCCTACCACACAAAGTGTGGTAGAAGTTTGGAACTCTCTTCTGCAAACAGCAATTGATGCTAGATCAATTGTTAATTTTAAATCTGAGATTGATAAATTTTTGTCAACCAAAGGTAGATATCAAGGGATATGCGCCACAGGCGGGTATATGGAGTTAGGTCACTGATCAGCCATGAGCTCATTGAATGGCAGAACAGGGTCGAGGGGCACAATGGCCTCTCCTGTTCCTAAATTTCTATCTGGGGGTTACTATTGCTGTGTTAGATTTAGTTCTGCTTCAGTGTTTCACTGGTGATTGGCTATGGTATTTGCTTCTGTTTTTAGATGTGGTTTGTTGGCTGTCTGGATCATCCACGGTGCGTAATCTGTTCCTCGGGTCTCTCTGGAAATGGCGGCTCCATTGTTTTAGTAGGAGTCCCCAGTGCCTTCTAAAGAACTCGCCGTGCTCAGTTCTTGTATAATAGGATCTGATGTCAACGATGAAGTCCAACACCACCTTCAGTGTGCCAGTGCAGCCTTCGGTCGCCTGAGGAAGAGAGTGTTTGAAGACCAGGACCTCAAACCCGGCACTAAGCTCATGGTCTACAGAGCAGCAGTGATACCCGCCCTGCTGTATGCCTCAGAGACATGGACCATGTACAGCAGGCACCTCAGAGCACCGGAGAGGTACCACCAATGCTGCCTCCGCAAGATCCTGCAAATCCATTGGCAGGATAGGTGCACCAACGGCAGTGTTCTCGCTCAGGCCAACATCCCCAGCATCGAAGCTTTGACCACGCTCGATCAGCTCCGATGGATGGGTCACATTGTCCACATGCCCAATACGAGACTCCCAAAACAAACGCTCTACTCAGAGCTCCGGCACTGCAAGAGAGCCCCAGGTGGGCAGAGGAAACGCTTCAAGGACACCCTCAAAGCCTCCTTGAAAAAGTGTAACATCCCCACCGACACCTAGGAATCCCTGACCCAAGACCGCACAAAGTGGAGGAGAAGCATCCGGGAAGGCACCGAACACCTCGAGTCTCTTCACCGGGAGCAAGCAGAAGCCAAGCGCAAGGAGCGCACGTCAACCCAAGCACCCCACCCCACCCGACCCTTCAACCAGCGTCTGCCCCACCTGTGACAGAGCCTGTAGGTCCCGCATTGGACTCATCAGTCACCTGAGAACTCATTTTTAATGTGGAAGCAAGTCATCCTCGGTTCCGAGGGACTGCCTAAGAAGAAGAGAAGAAGAAGAATAGGATCTGACATCCATTTGCTATTGCATTTTTACTGGATTCAGTTCCCTTCGAGAATGGCCTTCTCAGCATTTTCTCAGGGTCTTTTGCGATCTTATCATTCTTTGCCCTGCTGTTTGAATTGATACCGTAGTGAACTGGTGATACGACTTAACTCATCTTGCAAACTTTTGGAATTCCCTTGAATTAAATGGTGGCCACATATCTGATATATCCTTATTTGAAATACAAAATGAGCTTTCATCCTGGTTAAGGCTTTCCTTTTCTTAAATCAGTGAAGCTGTCAATCTCAAAAAAAAAATAGAATAACAGTCAGAACATCGAAGATAATATCTCCGATCAGCTTCAAACAGATCCTACTCTCTTTTTTTCCCTAGGCTTTTTCTGGTACTTAATGTTTAATAAGCGATCCTTTTACTGTTTAACTTAAAATGACTTGCTTGTATACACCTAGATAAGCAAGTCGTGATGTCCTTCTTTACCAGAGGCCAATACATCACTTTTCTAGCTCTCTGAAGGCACCTTGAATTTTTGATGTAGTTTGAGTTAACTCTGTGTTTTGTCTCTCCCCTCATGCATGACGGTATGAAACCTCAAACATGTTTGAATATCAGTGTTTGCTCAATTCATCTCTGATATTAAAATATACAACAATTTGGAGTTTTGTTGCTCTCGTGCCAGAGATTCCCTTTGCTTAGTGTCACCTTCAACAAATTCAAGATGTCTTCTACTCCAGTAGCCCAATGATTTCTGTCATTCCATTCTCAGATATGGGTAAGTGTTTACTGCATACTGACATTTAAGATTTAGGAGCAGGAGTCAGCCATACGTCCCCTCGAGCCTGCTCCGCCATTCAATAAGATCATGGTTGATCATCCACCTCAACTCCACTTTCCCGCCCGATCTCCATATCACTCGATTCCCCTAGAGTCCAAAAATCTATTGATCTCAGCCTTGAATATACTCAACGACTCAGCATCCACAGCCCTCTGGGGCAGAGAATTCCAAAGATTCACAACCCTTTGAGTGAAGAAATTCCTCCTCATCTCAGTCTTAAATGGCCGACCCCTTATCCTGAGACTATAGAAACATAGAAAAATAGGAGCAGGAGTAGGCCATTCGGCCCTTCGAGTCTGCTCCGCCATTCAATATGATCATTGCTGATCCTCTCTCATTTTATATTTATTTTGTGGTTTCTGAGCATGTGAAAAAAGAGGGATAGGGCTATAGTGATAGGGGATTCAATTGTAAGGGGGATAGATAGGAGTTTCTGCGGCCGAGACCGAGACTCCAAGATGGGATGTTGCCTCCCTGGTGCAAGGGTCAAGGATGTCTCGGAGCGGGTGCAGAGCATTCTGAAGGGGGAGGGGGATCAGCCAGTTGTCGTGGTACATGTAGGTACCAACGATGTAGGTAAAAAGAGGGAGGAGGTCCTACAAGCTGAATTTAGGGAGTTAGGTGCTAAATTGAAAAGTAGGACCTCAAAGGTAGTAATCTCTGGATTGCTACCAGTGCCACGAGCTAATAAGTTTAGAGAGAGTAAGATAGATAAGCTAAATACGTGGCTTGAGCAGTGGTGCAAGGGAGAGGGATTTAAATTCCTGAGGCATTGGAACCAGTTCTTGGGGAGGAGTGACCTGTACCAAGGGGACGGTCTACACCTGAACTGTGAGGGAGCCGATGTCCTCGGGGTAATATTTTCTAGGGCGGTTCGGGAGGATTTAAACTAATTTGGCAGGGGGATGGGAACCTAGGTAGTGGAAAAGAGGGAAGTCATATGAAGTCAGAAATAGATGGTAGAAAGGTGAGAAACAATAAGCAAAGGAGAGAAACACAAAGGGCCAAACTAATTCATAATGAGAGTGTGAAAAAAGCAAGCCTGAAGGCTTTGTATCTTAATGTTAGAAGCATTAGGAACAAGGTGAATGAATTAGTTGTGGAAATAGAGGTAAACAAGTATGATTTGATTGGGATTACAGAAACGTGGCTGCAGGGTGGGCAAGGCTGGGAACTTAACATCCAGGGATATACAATATTTAGGAAGGATCGGCAAAAAGGTAGGGGAGGTGGGGTAGCATTGCTGGTAAAGGAGGGGATTAATGCAATGGAAAGGAAGGATATTAACTCGGATGAAACGGAATCTGTATGGGTAGAAATGAGAAATAGCAAGGGGAGGAAAACGTTAGTGGGTGTGATATATAGGCCTCCAAATAGTAATATGGAGGTGAGGGAAGGCATAAAAAGGGAAATTAGAGAAGCGTGCGATAAGAGCACAGCTGTCATCATGGGTGACTTTAATTTACATATTGATTGGACTACCCAAATTAGTAAAAATTCTGAGGAGGAGGAATTCCTGGAATGTTTTCGGGACGGTTATCTGGACCAATATGTCGAGGAGCCGACTCGAGATCAGGCCATTTTAGACTGGGTATTGTGCAATGAGAAGGGACTTATCAGCAATCTTCTTGTACGAGGCCCCTTGGGTCAGAGCGATCATAATATGATCGAGCTCTCAGTCGAGATGGAGAGTGAGGAAATTGAATCAGAGACTAAGGTCCAGAACTTAAATAAAGGGAATTACGAGGGTATGAGACGGGAATTGGGTAAGATTGATTGGGTGGTGTTTCTGGGGGGATTGACAGTGGATAGACAATGGCAAGCATTCAAAGATAGAATGGAAGAATTCCAGAACATGTTTATACCGGTTTGGCATAAAAATAAACCTAAAAAGGTGACTCAACCGTGGATAACGAGGGAAATTAGGGACAGCATAAAATCAAAAAAAAGGGCATATCAACTGGCAAAAAAAAGCACCAGACCGGAAGATTGGGGGCAGTACAGGATACAGCAAAAGAGGACAAAGGGATTAATCAGGAAGGGGAAAATAGAATACGAAAGTAAACTTGCAGCAAACATAAAGACAGACTGCAAAAGCTTTTATCGGTATATCAGGAGGAAAAGACTGGTAAAATCCCAAGTCGGTCCCTTGCAGTCCGATTCGGGAGAATATATAATGGAGAATAAGGAAATGGCAGACCAATTAAACTCATACTTTGGTTCTGTATTCACAAAGGAGGACACAAATAACCTCCCAGGAATATCGGCAAACATAGGGACTAATGAGAGGGAGGAGCTGACAGAAATTAGTATCTCTAGGGATATGGTGTTGGGTAAGTTGAGGGGACTGAAGGCCGACAAATCCCCGGGGCCTGATAAACTACATCCTAGGGTACTTAAGGAGGTGGCCCTGGAGATAGCAGATGCTCTAAGGATCATCTTCCGGAACTCCATTGACTCGGGAACAGTACCCGTGGATTGGAGGGTAGCTAATGTTACCCCAATATTTAAAAAGGGGGGTAGAGAGAAAGCAGGGAATAATAGACCAGTAAGCCTTACATCGGTTGTGGGCAAAATGCTAGAGTCCATTATTAAGGATAAAATAGCGGAGCACTTGACAAATGGGGAAAGGATCGGACAGAGTCAACATGGATTTACAAAGGGTAAATCGTGTTTGACTAATCTGCTGGAATTTTTTGAGGAGGTAACTGGTAGAATAGATGGGGGAGAGCCAGTGGATGTGGTGTACCTTGACTTCCAGAAAGCCTTCGATAAGGTTCCACACAAAAGATTATCATGCAAAATTAAGGCTCATGGGATTGGGGGCAAAGTATTAACGTGGATAGAGAACTGGCTGGCAGATAGAAAACAGAGAGTTGGAATAAACGGCTCGTTTTCGGAGTGGCAGGCAGTGACCAGCGGGGTGCCGCAAGGATCTGTCCTGGGACCCCAGCTGTTCACAATATATATAAATGATCTGGATCAGGGAATTGGATGCAATATTTCCAAATTCGCTGACGACACTAAACTAGGAGGAGGGGTGGGCTCTGATGAGGATGTCAGGAGGCTACAGTGCGATTTGGACAGGTTGGGGGAATGGGCGGATACGTGGCAGATGCACTATAATGTGGATAAATGCGAGGTTATCCACTTTGGGGGTAAAAACAGGAGGGTAGATTATTATCTAAATGGCAATAGATTGGGAGATGGGGAAGTGCAGAGGGACCTGGGTGTTCTTGTGCACCAGTCACTGAAGGAGAGCATGCAGGTGCAACAGGCGATTAAGAAGGCAAATGGTATGTTGGCCTTCATATCAAGGGGGTTCGAGTATAGGAATAGGGATACCTTACTACAGCTGTACAAGGTGCTGGTGAGACCGCATCTGGAGTATTGTGTACAGTTTTGGTCGCCCCATCTGCGGAAGGATGTTCTTGCCATGGAAAGAGTGCAACGGCGATTCACCAGGCTGATACCTGGAATGGCGGGAATGACCTACGAAGAGAGATTAAATAGTTTGGGCTTGTACTCACTGGAGTTTAGAAGATTGAGAGGGGATCTCATCGAAACATATAAAATTATGGCAGGCCTGGACAGGCTGAATTCAGAGAGAATGTTTCCAATGGCCGGGGAGCACAGAACCAGGGGCCACAGTCTAAAAATAGCGGGCAAATCATTTAAAACAGAGATGAGGAAGAATTTCTTCACTCAAAGAGTGGTGAGCCTGTGGAATTCCCTGCCACAGAGGGCTGTGAAGGCTAATTCAATAAATATTTTCAAGAGAGAATTGGATATATTTCTGAAGGCTAAGGGGATTAAGGGTTACGGAGAAAAGGCGGGGACGGGGTACTGAACTGGTAAGATCAGCTATGATCTCAGACGAAGATCAGCCATGATCTCATTGAATGGCGGAGCAGGCTCGAAGGGCCGAATGGCCTACTCCTGTTCCTATCTCTATGTATCTATGTAATATCATTTCCTCATCAGATTTGTTGGCCACGTGACATAGGTATAGAAGTATAGAAGATTAACGGGTGAGCTAATTGAGGAAGGAATATTGTGTTTGTATAGATCAGAGATTTCTTACTGTAACAATAAGGAATACATATTACATTACATAGAAATGACAATGAATTTATACACACAAGCGGGCCGCTCAGCCCAACAAGCCTCCTCCCACCCTCCTACATCTAATGCTATCAGCATAGCCTTCTGTTCCTTTCTCCCTCATGTGTTTATCGAGCTTCCCCATGTATGAATCTATGCTATTTGCCTCAACTACTTCCTGTGGCTAGCAAGTTCTATATTCATGGAACAATATTTCAGTTAATGACTGATGTATTCAAAGTACCTTGTTACCCAGCAGTTACTCAGGCTGATCAATAATGTGATCAACTTTCCACCAACCAGGGAAATGCAAAGTGGGGTCATGCGTTAGCCTGGAAGCTCCGACTGTAGCCCGAGTTGTTGGAAGCATGTAAAAGAAAATTGTTGGAAGCAACATTTCAGTCATGTATCGGGTGGAACTTGTGGTGAGGCGGGGAAGAGAGAATTGAGTTGTGTTATGCGCCCAAAAGCAGGGTATTAATCAGGATTGGAGAGGAGATTAAAGTGCAAATGAGGCATCAAACTAGAATGGATAAGAAGAACTTAATAGGGCAAAGATAATTGAGGCGGTGAAAGTTGGCATAGAAACAGAATTCTCCCCTGCACAGGGAAAGAGGAGATATGAGTTTAGGTGCAAAAATCTGTTTGGGGAAAGCAGAGGTGACAGAGCAAATGATTTAGTAAAGCAGCTTGATCCTCTTTAATCTGTGTGGCATTTGAGATGCCGTCTAGACTGGTGAATTAAGTGGGTTCGGGCATATCAGCTACAGTTCATATATTGTTTTCAGGGCTGTCCTTTCTGCCGGAGAAAAGATTTGTGACCTTCACAGGAAATGTGACTTAAGTGGATCTCCCTGCACCATGACTGGTAATTTGACCTGTCCTGTGAGACTGAGACATACAGCAGTCCTAAGAAAAAAACTATTTTAATCGGCACTGTCATCATCCTGTTGTATGCTTGAATGGCTGTGACACCACTGATAGTCCTAATTTAATCTTCCCTTGTGAGGACTGCTGCTAGCAGTTGGAGAGAGTTGGTTTCACAGTGTTATCGTATCCAATCGAGAATTATTGGGCTGTGAAGACCAGTTTCTGTGCACTGTGCTGAGAAAGGATTAAACATGCTTCATATCACATGGCTTACTGTTTACTTGCTGGGATCTTCGACTTGGACAATAATTGCCTTTAGTTTAAAGCTGTAAAAATACAGCCACGTAAACAGATGTATTTGATTATATCATCATGGTCTTTTGCAGGAGAGCAATCAACCTTTGATAATAAACATGTTGAACAGTCTGTCTTATTATGTGTGAGCTCTGTTTAGATAGTGCAGTGTGGCAATGGAAATAGACAGATTTGTGTACGCGTGTGTTTGATAGCAATTGCTGTAACTAATGGAAATTATTATTCATTTAGGTAAGTGGATTAGAATGACCTACAGATTAAATGACATTTAAAATTAATTAGTAAAATGAGTAGCGTAGGAAAGTACTCAGCCAGCCTTATTAAACATGTCACAAAAAAGTGCACTGTACCACCAGTGTCACCAAATAATTCATTGACCTATAAAGTTATGCGCCTCGAATGCTAAAATCATGTCATAGGCTATGAGTGCATGCATTGGACCTGGAAAAGCTATCAATTCAGTCAACTGAAGGAGGACTTGCCGGATGAGTTTTCAATCGAGGCCTGTTCTAAGTTCCCAACTGCACTATGGGGAAAGGGCAAGGGAATGGGAATAATTGGATAGTTCTTTCAAAGAGCTGGCACAGGCTCCTTCATTCCATGGTCCTCTGTACGAATATCGCGTAACTGGATGTGCTGTGTCATTTGTAAGTTGTCAACTTCCAAGTCATGGGGACTTTAGTACACTGTAGGGGTGTGAAGAAGCAGTTCCAAGACAAGGCCAGACACGATCAATAGGAAATTTTGTAGCTTCCAGGTGATGGAACATCTCATTCTACCATAGTGGGGGGGGGGTGGTTCTACAAACTGATGAGGATCATCTTTATGAAAGTTCAAATGCCAGAAACCAACATCACTAAAACAGACTATCTGGTCATTATCACATTAGTATCTGTGGGAGCTTGCTGTGCACAAATTGGCTGCCGTGCTTCCTACATTCCAACAGTGACTACATTTCCAAAAGTACTTCATTGGCTGTAAACCACTTTGGGACGTCCTGAGGTCGCGATAGGCGCTATATAAATGCGAGTCCCTCTGTTGTTTTGAATCTAGCTCACAAAATTTCAGAAAGATTGGTGATGCTGTGCAGTGGGATGGAGTCGCTCCTCCTAACTGGGTAA
The DNA here is from genome assembly GCF_052327205.1 of Somniosus microcephalus. Lineage (NCBI taxonomy): Eukaryota > Metazoa > Chordata > Chondrichthyes > Squaliformes > Somniosidae > Somniosus > Somniosus microcephalus. The sequence continues at coordinate 443,298,424 of NC_140987.1, read as the reverse complement.
TATTTTTGGGCTGCTAAACGATGATCTCTTGTGGGGTGGATATCCGCGGCTGCCCCACACCCCTTGTTGGGAATGGAAGTTTTGTGCCCTGTCCCCTAAATCTCACCCTTTCCTTGCAGGGACCAGTTTCTGCAACTATGATGGTTCATGCAGTCACTGCAGCATTTATACAGACTTGTTAGGATCTATTGTATGACCTTCATATAGAGTTACGTCCTTAGAAACATAGAAACATAGAAGATAGGAGCAGGAGTAGGCCATTCGGCCCCTCGAGCCTGCTCTGCCATTCAATGCGATCATGGCTGATCATCCAAATTCAGGACCCTGTTCCTGCTTTCTCCCCATATCCCTTGATCCCTTTAGCCTTAAGAAATATATCCAACTCCTTCTTGAATATATTTAATGAATTGGCCTCTACTGCCTTCTGTGGTAGAGAATTCCACAGGTTCACCACTCTCTGGGTGAAGAAATTCCTCCTCATTTCTGTCCTAAATGGCTTACCCCTTATCTTTAGACTGTGACCCCTGGTTCTGGACTCCCCGACCATCGGAAACATCCTTCCTGCATCTAGTCTGTCTAGTCCTGTTAGAATTTTATAAGTTTCAATGAGATCCCCTCTCATTCTTCTAAACTCCAGCGAGTATAAGCCCAATCGAACCAATCTCTCCTCATATGTCATTCCTGCCATCCCAGGTATCAGCCTGGTGATCTTCCATCTGCTCCCCCTTTTTGGGATAACTTAAAGATGGCTACTTTCAGAGGTGGCATTACATTCTCAATTGATGGTGGGATTGTTTATGCAATTTTATTCTTCCCGCCTGCAAACATTTTCCCTCTTTAAAGGTGGTATTTTTTTGGTATCTTTTAGATCCAACATTTTTTGTCTATAACAACGCACACTTATTAAATATCTTTAACAAAATTAAATCACCTTAAACACTCACTCCCTCCACCACCAGCGCGCCGTGGCTGCAGTGTGTACCATCTACAAGATGCACTGCAGCAACTCGCCAAGGCTTCTTCGGCAGCACCTCCCAAACCCGCGACCTCTACCACCTAGAAGGACAAGGGCAGCAGGCACATCGGAACACCACCACCTCCAAGTTCCCCTCCAAGTTGCACACCATCCTGACTTAGAAATATATCGGCGTTCCTTCATTGTCGCTGGGTCAAAATCCTGGAACTCCCTCCCTAACAGCACTGTGGGAGTTCCTTCACCACACGGACTGCAGCGGTTCAAGAAGGCGGTTCACCACCACCTTCTCAAGGGCAAGTAGGGATGGGCAATAAATGCTGGCCTTGTCAGTGATGCCCAGATCCAGAGAATGAATTTATGACAAAAAAAATGTCCTATGGAGGCACAAATAACCAGACACTCGGCAGTGATGGGAGAAGGGTGAGAGTTAATCCCCAAAGGCAAGATCAAAGAAGTAAGTTTTGAGGCGGCTTTTGAATGAAGCAAAAGTAGTATCAAGGTGGAAGAGTCGAGGGAGATTGTTCCAGAAATGTTTTTATATTCATTCATGGGATGTGGGCATCGCTGGCAAGGCCAGCATTTATTGCCCATCCCTAATTGCCCTTGAGAAGGTGGTGGTGAGCCGCCTTCTTGAACCGCTGCAGTCCGTGAAATGAAGGTGCTCCCGCAGTGCTGTTTGGGAGGGAATTCCAGGATTTTGGCCCAGCGATGACGAAGGAACGGGTGATATACTTCCAAGTCAGGATGGTGTGTGACTTGGAGGGGAAATGCAAGTGGTGGTGTTCCCACGTGCCTGCTGCCCTTGTCCTTCTAGGTGGTGAAGGTCGCGGGTGTTGCTGTCAAAGAGGCCATGGCGAGCTTCTGCAGTGCATCTTGTAGGTGGTACACACTGCAGACACGGTGTGGGAGGGAGTGAATGTTGCAGAGGTAACATGGGGGCAAGGTTGTAGAGAGTCTTGTAGAGGAGAACAGGATTTTGAAATTGATGTGTTTGGGGATGGAAAACCAATGAAGATTGTTGAGGACTGTGGTGCTAGAGGAGTAGAACCTATTGTGAAATAGGAAGCAGATGGTAGAGCTTTGGTCAGTACAGGGCAGAACTTGGAGGCCTGCTACAAGCAATATTGGAGTAATGGTGACTGAAGTTGACAATAGCATGGAAAAAGATTTTAGCACCGTAGCAGTGAGATCGAGACAAGAGTAGGCCATGTTCTGGATGAGGAAATAGGCCATCTTACTCTAATGAAAAGGCCTGAGGGTTTGGCTTTGTTTCTCACCCATGTGACTTGGTCTTTGAGCGTTTTCCTGAGCTGTTAATGTTGAAACCAGTTACAGTTTATATGCGGGTATAAAGGTTGGTGGACCATGGTTTTCTTTTGCCTCTATTCCAGTCTAACTAGGTTGGTTGATGCTAGTTTCTGTTGTAAGGGACTACCAACTTCTTCTCCTTTTAATACCCTCCTTAAAACCCATCACTTTGACTGAGCTTTTGCTCAGCTCTCCGAAGCCTCCATTGCCATAGTGCCTTTATTTATTGGCCCAGAATTTGCAGTGGGTAATCACGGTGAATGAACAGTACTCGTTGTTATTAGCCCTTTGAAACTGACCGCAATTTCAAGATTTAGCGCAGGCGCATCATAACGTGGAAATCCTAAAGTTGTCGACAGTCATTCCTTGCTCTGACACTGGCTGCACTATGGAAACACACCCCCACCCCCCGACCCGATAGCTGAAAATCAGTATAATTATGGAAATCAGTGAAACAGACGAAAGCTTCGGCTTTTCCGTGGTAATATCGCTGTTAAATACCCCATTAAAAGAAAGAAAGACTTGCATTTATATAACGCCTCTCATGACCACTGGATGTCTCACAGCACTTTACAGCCAATGAGGTACTGTTTGAAGTGTAGTCACTGTTGTAATGTGGGAAACGCGGCAGCCAATTTGAGCACAGCAAGCTCCCTCAAACTGCAATGTGATAATTGTAACATTTGCATATTGAATTATCATTGGCCCGCAGGCATCTGTAAGGAATACCTATTATATTCACATGTGATCACATGCTGAGTTGTCATTGGCCTGCAGGCATCTGTAAAGACTGCTATTGTTTAGAGGGCCCAGGGGCCCTGTCTCCATCTTGTCCACACGGTGCTGTACTGCTGTGGGTCAGATCAGACCTGATGCTTCATTAAAATAGTTTAAACTGTAATACTCCGTTGTCCTGCAATTTATTAGTTTTGTACAAAGTGTGCAAAACAAGACAATAATGACCAGATAATCTGTTTTTGTGAAGTTGATTGAGGGATAAATATTGGCCAGAACACCGGGGAGAACTCCCCTGCTCTTCTTCAAAATAGTGCCATGGGATCTTTTACGTCCACCTGAGAGAGCAGATGGTGCCTCGGTTTAATGTCTAAAAGTTAGATCATCTTGGATTAGGTGTAACTGGGGTTTTAACAGCATATTGACTGCTGATGTTATGGCCCTGAAAAACTAATTTCAATTTTGTGGAGTGTCAAATTTATCCATTTTCAAAAAATAACATTTTTAAGAAACTTTAATTAAAAAAAAAAATGTATCCATCTTTATTTCAGGTTTACCTTTTCCCCACGTAAGAGCCCCAATCTTTGTTTTGCTTGCTATAACATTTAAAAAAAAGTTAGAATAAAATGAGCTTACTCACTTCCTGGTTCTCGGTCTGTGAGAATTCTGCATTGTGATTGGCTGGATGCTTAGACAGCTTGATGACATCAGAGCAGCTCGCGTTAGGGAGTCCCCATTAACTTGCACTGATTTCAACTGAACGTTGGAAAAGCAGAACTTCTTCGCACAGAGATCGTGCGACCTTTGTGGGAAGCTTACCTTGGAGCCCGCCGCGAATGCCTTTGCATCACCGCTGACTGCAAATTATGGGGCATTATCTTCGCGCCTCTGTGTAGCAGATTTTTCCACTTTAAAAGTGCTATATAAATTGTTGCAACTGGTGTTGTCATAATCTGCCCATTTTAACCCTTTTAGCCCTATTTTTACAGGTGGTTCTGTAAAAAAGGAATATACCAGAGGCAGGATGGCCCAGTGCATTTGTACAGCTTAAATCTGGCTCGACAGATTGGATAAAAAATCTTACCTTTGTACCTTCAGTTCCAGTAGCAAATTAAGTTCAAAGCACCAATTGGGATTGCGCTGATAGTTGTACACCAAGACATTATAAGATTGACTGGGGTGGGAAATGGAAAATTCACATTGATTCAGTAAGACTGTTCTTTTGAGATTGAAATAAAGATATATTGAGGCTGGCCAATCGAAGTTCACCGTACAGATGACTCTGCTACACTTGACACAGGCATTGTGTGGCTAAAGTAAGGATGTATTTCATTCCCCAACATTAACATCCCTCCCATTAGCGAAATAATACTTCACAAGAAAGCACCTTCCTTTGGTTGCCATGTAAAGCACGTGGTGACGCTAGTGGTACAAGGCGCTTTTTTGTAGCATCTCTGTAACCAGACCTCTGTCCTTTTCGTTTTCTCCGTCACTGTACTTTCCCATCCTGCTAAGAGGAAGAGCCTGTCTATACCACTATTGATATGGATGATGGAGGTGTGTGACCGTGATATGAATTAATTTCCGTCTCTATCTAAAAAAAACATCTTATCCATGGATACTCCATCCGCTAGCTGGCTAACCTGACATAAGCTCTTTCTGTGGCGGTGAAGTTAATCTGCTACCATTCTTGGTTATACACCTTGGTACATAAATGAAATATACCACAAGAATAGATGTTCCTTCCTCTTTTAAATTATAAAATGCAGAAGACTCAATTATTGGGTCATTGTCTGTATCAATATGTGTCAGTTGTGGTTTGCTCCAGTGCTTTCATCCTGATGTCTCCCACTTAACATTGCGGCTCTGCTCACCTCTGTGGTGATGTTAAAGAATACAAGCCTGAATTTTCTTGGGGTGTGGGATTGACCTAGAATTCAACCAACAGATTGGAGTGGAAAGATGCGCTCGGACCTGGTAATGCTTGGTGTCTAACTTGACAATAATAAAGGAGGGGGATTTCCTCTGGGGCGAGGGTTGAGCAGTCATTGCATCTGCCTCTTTGCACCTTGACATGTGTGAAGGAGGTCGGACCCACAGGACGACATCCTCGAGATTATCGCTGTTCCTGTCCACCTGTGCACTAAAGGTACTGGACACATATCAGCATTCAGTAGAAGGGAGGGTTTTCTTCTTCTGTGCTCAACAGATCACAATTTTCTGCTCATTCACTTTAAAGGTTGGAAAATTTGGGGGCTAGTGAATGCAGAGACGTTAAACCCCAACCGCAGGTGAGAGGGTTCGAGTACAGGAACAAGGATGTCTTGCTGCAATTGTACAGGGCCTTGGTGAGACCACATCTTGAGTATTGTGTGCAGTTTTGGTCGCCTTATCTGATGAAGGATGTTCTTGCCATGGAGGGAGTGCAGCGAAGATTCACCAGACTGATACCTGGGATGGCAGGAATGACGTATGAGGAGAGATTGGGTCGATTGGGCTTATACTCGCTGGAGTTTAGAAGAATGAGAGGGGATCTCATTGAAACTTATAAAATTCTAACAGGACTAGACAGACTAGATGCAGGAAGGATGTTCCTGATGGCCGGGAAATCCAGAACCAGGGGTCACAGTCTAAGGATAAGGGGTAAGCCATTTAGGACAGAGATGAGGAGGAATTTCTTCACCCAGAGAGTTGTGAACCTGTGGAATTCTCTACCACAGAAGGCAGTTGAGGTCAATTCATTAAATATATTCAAGAAGGAGTTAGACATATTTCTTAAGGCTAAAGGGATCAAGGGATATGGGGAGAAGGCAGGGACAGGGTACTGAGTTTGGATGATCAGCCATGATCTCATTGAATGGCGGAGCAGGCTCGAGGGGCCGAATGGCCTTCTCCTGCTCCTATGTTCTATGTTTCTATGTTTCACTCTTGCATTTTCAGAAATGATGTGTACTCAGTATAATCTTCCTGTCCTGTAAATGCATAATTAATTGGCACAGATGGATGACTTTATTGTTGAAATACGTAACATAGCCAAGGTGCTGCCATTTTTAATTACAGCCTCAGTCTGAAGAGGATAGATGGCAGGTGTACAGTTTCTGATGTGATTGAATCACAAAGTATTAAAAGTTGGTACATTTAGGGCAGCACGGTGGCATAGTGGTTAGCACTGTTGCCTCACAGCGCCAGGGACCCGGGTTCGAATCCGGCCTCGGGTGACTGTCTGTGTGGAGTTTGCACATTCTCCCCGTGTTTGCGTGGGTTTCCTCCGGGTGCTCCGGTTTCCTCCCACAGTCCAAAGATGTGCGGGTTAGGTTGATTGGCTATGATAAATTGACCCTTAGTGTTAGGGGGATTAAATACGTGGGGTTACGGGGATCGGGTGGGATATGTGTTGGTGTAGGGGTTACAGGGATCGGGTGGGATATGTGTCGGTGCAGGCTCGATGGGCCGAAATGGCCTCTATCTGCACTGTGGGGTTTCTGTGATTCTGTGATTCTGTGATTTAGTCACCATATTCTGTGTTTAATGTAAACCAAGTGAGGGGAAGGAGGGAAAGTAAAACAACAACAACAACTTGCATTTATATAACGTCTTTAAAGTAGCAAAACATCCCAAGGTGCTTCACAGGAGCAATTATCAAATGGAATTTGACACCGAGCCACATAAGGAGATATTAGGGCAGATGACCAAAAGCTTGGTCAAACAGAGGTTTCAAGGAGCTTCTTAAAGGAGGAGAGAGAGGTACAGAGGCCGAGAGGTTTCGGGAGGGAATTCCAGAGCTTAGGGCCCAGGCAACTGAAGGCACGGCCGCCAATGGTTGAGCTATTAAAATCAGGGATGCTCAAGAGGTCAGAATTGGAGGAGTGCAGATATCTCGGAGGGGCTGGGGCGAGGGTTGTGGGGCTGGAGGAGATTACAGAGATAGGAAGGGGCGAAGCCATGGAGCGATTTGAAAACAAGGATGCAAATTTTAAAATCGAAGCGTTGCTTAACCGGGAGCCAATGTAGGCCAGCGAGCACAGGGGTGATGGGTGAACGGGACTTGGTGTGAGTTAGGACGCGGGCAGCCGAGTTTTGGATGACCTTTAGTTTACATAGAGTAGAACGTGGGAGGCCAGCCAGGAGCGCTGATGGTAAAAGTATTTTTAAGTGCTTGACATTTTCAAAAATTGCATGGGTTCTTGGCCTGTTCGCAATATTTACCAACCTGGTATGTATCCATCTAATGTGATGAAACCTGTTCATGGTTACAAAATGAAAAGAAGTGTTCACGGTAGACTAACAAAAATGAAGTAGTTAGGTTTAAGTCTGCATCTACACTAATTATGTTTCTCCTGACCACCAGCTATATGTTCTGGCACTGAAACATTTCCTACTGGGATGCATGACTTAACAAACTTTTGTCATCACTGTCACTTCAGATCAGCATTGTCCTGTCCTCTTTCCACTTACATAAGACACTTTGCAATTGATGGCTGTCAAAAAAACATGCTTAGGTAGCAATTTAGAAAGGCTATTGGAAGAGCAAGGTTACAAGCCTATGCAGGTAACAGTGGTGTATCTGATTTGAGATTTGTCATTGTTCATATAGTTTAATGACTAGAGTTACACAGCGGGGGCGATTTCGTGAATGGGGACGCGTTGGAGGCGGGACTGCTGCTTGTCGGGTTTCAGCCCCGCCTCCATCGATTTGTGGCCAACCCACGCTATTGTCCCTTGATTGACCTTGTTAAGCCCGCCCAGCAGGCTTAGCAGGCCAATTAAGGGGAAGCCGGTTGCAGAGCACGTCAACGTATGACGTTCCGTCAAAAAGTTTTGACAAATGAATTGTCATCATTTGACAGCTCTGTGAAGCTGTCAAACAGTGACATTCTCTGCAGTTTGAGGAGGTCTTGCGTACAAGACCTCATCAACCTTCTTTCTTTTACAGAAATGAGATGTTTGTTGCATCTGAGAATGCAACGGCCATCTCTCATCTGCAACACGGAGGCCCGAGACTCTCCGCATACACACCGACTGAAACCTGCAGGAAGAAACAAAGGTAAGTACACTTTTAAAAACACTTTGCACTTACCTCAGATACTCACCTCTACACTCTTGCACCCATCACTTACCTTCACACCACACTTTTGCACCCCCCCCACCCCCTCCGCAGACCCACTACTCGCTGAGCTGAGCTGGCAGGTTCTGGAGCCTTCAGGAAGCCCGCACTTGAGGGCAAAAAGGGGATAATCCTCTTAACTGCCTGTTAACTACCTGTTAACAGGCAGTTAATAGGCTTTAATCCCTTCCCACCTCCAAGGAGACGGGACCCGGCGCGGGGCGGCTACCCGCCTCCTGGGAAGATGGCATGGAGGCGGGTTGGGCACCCGCCCCCAAATTCTGCCATTTTCCCGGCAGTCCCGCCTCCCCAGGGCTGGCAAAATCACCCCCAGCGTTTTAAATGCAGCAAGCGTGGATCTCCTGCGATGTCGCTCAAAATGAAGATCACATAGGTGAGAATGAAGCACAAGCAGGAGGACTGGAGCAGTCAGATTAAGACCTCGATGAGGGATCATTTCCTCCAGTTTAATGTTGGCAAAACGACAGCCACTCTCATTGGTTCCCACTAGTAACTGCGTGCATCCAGGAAATACCAGCTAGGAAGACAGAGCTGAACCTCCAAATCCTAGGGAATGGCTAGGCTTGTCATAGTCATAGAGTCATAGAGTTATACAGCACAGAAAGAGGCCCTTCGGCCCATCGCGTCCGCGCCAGCCATCAAGCCCTGTCTAATCTAATCCCATTTTCCAGCATTTGGTCCGTAGCCTTGTATGCTATGGCATTTCAAGTGCTCATCCAAATGCTTCTTGAATGTTGAGGGTTCCTGCCTCTACCACCCTTTCAGGCAGTGAGTTCCAGATTCCAACCACCCTCTGGGTGAAAAAGTTTTTCCTCAAATCCCCTCTAAACCTCCTGCCCCTTACCTTGAATCTATGCCCCCTTGTTATTGACCCCTCTACTAAGGGAAAAAGTTCCTTTCTATCTACCCTATCTATGCCCCTCATAATTTTGTACACCTCAATCAGGTCCCCCCTCAGCCTTCTCTGCTCCAAGGAAAACAACCCCAGCCTGTCCAGTCTTTCTTCTCCAGCCCAGGTAACATCCTGGTAAATCTCCTCTGCAATCACATCCTTCCTATAGTGTGGCGACCAGAACTGCACACAGTACTCCAGCTGTGGCCTTACCAGCGTTTTGTACAGCTCCATCATAACCTCCCTGCTCTTATATTCTATGCCTCGGCTAATGAAGGCAAGTATCCCATATGTCTTTTTAACCACCTTATCCACCTGTTCTGCTGCCTTCAGGGATCTATGTACATGCACACCAAGGTCCCTCTGATCGTCTGTTAGTCCGTCCAAAATGCATCACCTCACACTTTTCAGGGTTAAATTCCATTTGCCACTGTTCCGCCCATCTGACCAACCCATCTATATCGTCCTGTAGTCTGAGGCTTCCCTCCTCGCTATTTACCACCCCACCAATTTTCGTGTCATCTGCGAACTTACTGATCATACCCTTTACATTCACATCCAAATCATTAATGTAGACCACAAACAGCAAGGGACCCAGCACCGATCCCTGTGGTACCCCACTGGACACAGGCTTCCAGTCACAAAAACAACCTTCCACCATCACCCTCTGCCTTCGGCCACTAAGCCAGTTTTGGATCCAATGTGCCAAGGCACCCTGGATCCCATGGGCTCTTACCTTCCTGACCAGTCTCCTATGCGGGACTTTATCAAAAGCCTTACTGAAATCCATGTAAACCACATCCACTGCACTACCCTCATCCACACACCTAGTCACCCCCTCGAAAAATTCAATCAAATTGGTCAGACATGATCTTCCCTTGACAAAGCCATGCTGACTATCCCTGATTAATCCTTGCCTCTCCAAGTGGAGACTAATTCTGTCCCTCAGAATTTTTTCCAATAATTTCCCTACCACTGATGTTAGGCTCACTGGCCTGTAATTCCCTGGTTTATCCCTACTACCCTTCTTGAATAATGGTACTATGTTAGCTGTTCTCCAGTCCTCTGGCACATTCCCTGTGGCCAGAGAGGTTCTGAAAATTTGTGTCAGAGCCCCTGCAATCTCCTCCTTTGCCTCACATAGTAGCCTGGGATACATCTCGTCCGGGCCTGGGGATTTATCCACTTTTAAGCCTGCTAAAACCGCTAGTACCTCCTCCCTCTCAATGCTAATATGTTCAAGTATATCACAGTCCCCCTGCCCGATTTCTATGTCTACATCGTCCTTCTCCATAGTGAACACAGATGCAAAAAATTCATTTAAAACCTCACCTACATCATCTGGCTCTACACACAGCTTGCCACTTTGGTCCCTAATGGGCCCTACTCTTTCCTTAGTTATCCTCTTGCCCTTAATATACTTATAAAACCCCTTAGGATTTTCCTTTATTTTGCTCGCCAGTGTTATTTCATGGCCCCTCCGCGCTCTCCCAATTTCTTTTTTAAGTATCCCCCTGCACTTTTTATACTCCTCTAGGGCTTCCTCTGTCTTTAGTCCTTTGTATCTGCCAAAAGCCCCCCTTTTTTTCCTAATCCATTCTCATATATCCCTTGACATCCAAGGTTCCCTGGGCTTGTTGGTCCCACCCTTGACCTTTACGGGAACATGTTGCCATTGTACTCTCTCAATTTCTTTTCTGAAAGACTCCCATTGCTCCGATGTGGATTTTCCTTCAAGTAGCTGATCCCAGTCCACATTGGTCAGATCATGCCTTATCATATTAAAATCGGCCTTCCCCCAATTTAGAACCTTTATTTCCGGTCCATCCTTGTCCTTTTCCATGACTACCTTAAATCTCACCGAATTATGGTCACTGTCACCAAAGTGCTCACCTACTAACACTTCTACCACTTGCCCGGCCACATTCCCTAGAATTAGGTCCAGTACCACCCCCTCTCTTGTAGGACTTTCTACATGCTGGCTCAAAAAGCTCTCCTGGATGCACTTTAAGAATTCTGCACCCTCTAAGCATTTCACACTCTGACTATCCCAGTTAATATTGGGGTAGTTGAAATCCCCCACTATTATTACCCTATTATTTGCACACTTCTCTGAGATTTGCCTACATATCTGTTCCTCTATCTCCCCCTGACTGTTAGGGGGCCTATAGTACACTCCTAGTAAAGTGCTTGCCCCCTTTTTGTTTTTAAGTTCAACCCATATCGCCTCCTTAGAGGAACCTGTTAATATATCATCCCTCCTCACAGCAGTAATTGACTCCTTAATTAATATTGCGACACCCCCTCCTCTTTTACACCCCCCTCTGTCTCGCCTGAAGATTCTATACCCCGGAATATTGAGCTGCCAGTCTTGCCCCTCCCTCAACCATGTCTCCGTGATAGCAACAATATCATACTCCCATGTGTTCATCAACACCTTCAGTTCATCCACTTTATTCGTAAGACTCCTTGCATTAAAATAAATGCCATTCAGCCTTGCCCTACTCCCTTGTGCCGTTACATATTTGCTCTGCCTTCCAGTCTGACTTGTTTTTTCCTCTATATTTGGCTGTACATCACCCCCTATTATAGCTCCATGTTAGGGGGCCTATAGTACACTCCTAGCAAAGTGCTTGCCCCCTTTTTGTTTTTAAGTTCAACCCATATGGCCTCATTAGATGAACCTGTTAATATATCATCCCTCCTCACAGCAGTAATTAACTCCTTTATTAATATTGTGACACCCCCTCCTCTTTTACACCCCCATCTGTCTCGCCTGAAGATTCTATACCCCGGAATATTGAGCTGCCAGTCTTGCCCCTCCCTCAACTATGTCTCCGTGATAGCAACAATACCTATGTGGTGCAGGGAGCTTTTAACATTTAGAGGTTAGGTTTATGTGAAAGCACACCAATCTGTTTGTAAAGAATTGTGTCATTTATTATGTATTCATTGTTGGGGATATATTACGTAGAGGATTGAAAAAAACAATGTGGCTGCTGAAAAGACTTCGAAAAAATAATTCGAGCAATTTGGTCAGTTTGATGGTAGTGCCTAGTTCCAGACTGGTAGCTTGAAAAATAAGTCACCAGTTTGATTGTCATTTTGCACAACCATTGGCTTGTAACTGTTGTGGTACCTTTTCCTACCAATCTAACGAGAGTTGGATGTTTGAGCAGATCTGAATGGCTAACTGAACACATAATAGTTATTTAAGGCAATCAGTCAAGTGTGATAAATCTTGCACCCTGGGCGTGATTCCAATCTAGGTGTGACATATTGGTTTATGATGTGACGCAAGACGGTTATACGGACAGACGTACGCATGATGTGACGCAAGACACAGACAGACAGACATACGTGCACTTTCCAAAAGCAAGATACTGCGGATGCTGGAAATCTGAAATAACAACAGAAAATGCTGGAAGTACTCAGCAGGCTAGGCAGCATCTGTGGAGAGAGAAACAAGAGTTAACGTCTCAGGTCGATGACCCTTCGTCAGAACAGTTCCAGACAGCTAGCTTGAAAAGTAAGTCACCAGTTTGGTTGGCTTTTTTCACGACTGTTGGCTTGTAACTGTTTCCTACCAGTCTCAGGAGAGTTGGATGTTTAAGCAGATCAGAAATGTACACAGTGGCATAGTGGTTAGCACTGTTGCCTCACAGCGCCAGGGACCCGGGTTCAAATCCAGCCTCGGTTGGCTGTCTGTGTGGAGTTTGCACATTCTCCCCGTGTTTGCGTGGGTTTCCTCCGGGTGCTCCTGTTTCCTCCCACAGTCCAAAGATGTGCGGGTTAGGTTGATTGGCCATGATAAAAATTGGCCCTTAGTGTTAGGGGGGATTAAATACGTGGGGTTACGGGGATAGGGCTTGGGTGGGATGGCTGTCGGTGTAGGGACCGGGTGCTAGGGTTTGGATGATCAGCCATGATCTCGTTGAATGGCGGAGCAGGCTCGAAGGGCCGAATGGCCTACTCCTGCTCCTATCTTCTAGGTTTCTATGTTTACTTCTAGTTTCCCTATCTTGATTTTCTGTATTGTGACCGCAGGTAGTGGCTGTGCAGCTACTGATTGTATGATGGAAAGGGAGCTTCACTGGAAAGAATGTGTGGATATATAAAAGGAAATGATATGCCAGGTTTGACAAAAATATTGGGCTGTATTTTGCGACCCCTACAGGTGCGTACGAGGTACGCACGCGCCCTTTAGGGGCCGCGCGAGTTCCGGGTTTAGGCATGCGAAGCGCTTGCGCTGAAATCTGGTACTTGCGATCTGTCAAAAATCCGACAGATCCTCCGTATGCCCAGGAAAAGGCCCTCTGCGGGCGGAGAGTTGCGCTATTTGCCCAAATTTCGCCCGCTGAAAGGCTGTGGAATTCTTACGCCCGGGAAAAGCAGGCGTGAGGCCTGCTTTTACCAGCATAAGAGTTCTAAAAAATAGAAAAATAAAATGTTATCATTCACTTATACATTAAAGACCCTGTCCAGTAAGGTAAGTTTATATTTAGCCCCGAAAAAATTGTTTAACATAATTAAATGCCATTTTAATTAATTTTATTTTTAGTAATTTAAAAAACATTTATTTCATGTGTTCGTGTATTTTTTAAGTCATCCCCATTATGACAGTTCCGTACGTATGGGGATTCCATACGTAGGAATGGGGATTCCCTTCTTTCATTGGTTGGGCGGCCCACGTGATCCCAGGGCCTCTACGCACTTCTACCAGGAGAGGTCCAGGATCGCAAGCCTCCGTATCTCCCAGACCGCCGGGTAAATGCGTAGATTTTCTGATGGTCGGAGGCATCCGCCCGCAGGGAGCCTCCGATCGCAAATTCAGGCCCGTTGACTCTGAGTTAAATGTTGAGCATTGTTTTATTGTACAGGATCAAACCCTGCTGATCATGATCGTGATCGCAGTGGTCACTACATAGGAACCATTTACAAGATGAAAGTGTTGAGGAATTATAGCATTTTCATTGTATTTATGCAAGTACTCAGCAATTCGATGCTTATCAAGTTGAGAAGTTAGTGTTGGAGAATGGGACACTCTCCATTTCTGACACCCAGTGCCAGCATTGAGCACTGCACAGACAGTTACAGAGTAAAGCACTCTGTGCTCTGGCTCAATAATGCAGCACAGAAGAGCACCACTGCTGCACCAGTGTGGCATTATTTCCATTTCCCACACCAGACATCCTAACACTTCTACTGAGCGAGGGGGCAGTTTTATTCTGTAGGCCCATGCCCACTAGTAACTGGATTGAGACTGCCCAGCACTGAAGAGACTTTCACCCCGTCGGGATTTTAATTAAAGTTCCAGAGGTGAAAAGCCGATGTCTAGCCCGCTGCACCATCCAGTGTCTGACATTTATAATGTGGACTCCAATTTGCAGTACTTGTTTCCAGAGGCAGAGTGTTATGTTACACAGTCCAGCAATTATTTCTAGCCCAGAGAAATGGATATCATGCTTCCACACAGCTTCACTTGAGCATAAAGTAAAATGAATAGCTAGGGCAAACAAAAGGTATGTTTGGGATCCTGAATTGGTTTGGGGCCATTACAACCATCTTCAACACACAACCATGAACCAAGGCAAGAACGAACATGTTATAATTCATGCATGACTGTGCACTACAATCAGCAGCTTCCAGCTGTGAAGCTGTGGACAGTCATGAGTGACATGAATCAGTCATTCATGAAAGAAAGACTTATGAAACAATACTGAGCAGCCTGCGGATGGCGCTGTCCAGGGAGAGTATAAATACTCAGGCACGGGCCCAGCTTGCGCAGGACATTCTTAACAGGAACTAGTGAAGGACACAACTAGACCTCCATGTTGTAAAACAGTTGATTAAAGCTTTGTTTAGCGCTTAGACCAAGTGCCTAGTAGTTTTCTTACATCAATGAGTTTCTTGCACAACGCCGTGTGGTGTCGATAAAGAAACCATGGCTCCACTTTGAAGATTGCTGACATCAAGGAGACATGCGTTTTTGGCAGTGACCAAGTTTAGAGTGCGATCTTACAGTTAGTGATGAAAAATCCATTCTACAAAGGTGTCCCTTTTAATACTTACAGTTTTCAGTCTGCGATTTATACCAAAGACTTAAACCAGTGGCCAAGAATTTCCACTTTGGGTGCAATCGGAGATTAGGGTGTAAATTGGACTCAAAATTGCGCTCGTTTTCAGAAGTGTTTTTTTTGGGTTCAAGTTTCCACTCAATCTCATTTGCATATCGCCTAACATGACATCTTCCATGAACCAGAGCAAGCGGGCAGCACTTTAAAAGATAATTTTTGTTAAAAACATTTGCATTATAGATATTCCTTGGTGTATTTAAGAGCGGTAACCTGGTGCAAATTAATCCAGCTGAAAATGGGTTTATCACCAATAGTGAGCATTTTTAATCAGAGTGTCCAGTCCACCATCGGTGAGTAACCCGATTTTAAATCACTGAAAATGACTTTAAAAAGCTACACCGAACCATTTACTAGTTACATTGGTGTACAGTGGTCAGTTTCTTAGTACTGTACATTTTATAAAAATAATAATAGTAAATAATGCTTTTAAAAGGTGTGTATTTGTGTCCTTGCACCTAAAAAAAAAAAAATCTTAATTTTTTGAGCCTCCTGGAAGGCCTGTAAACGAACGCAATTAGCGGAAACTCCCAATGGTGATTAAATCACCCTGGGGGCCTGGCCAGTTTTGTGAACGGGGCCGGCTTCTAGCGCCATGTTTTTTTAAACTAGCGCAAAAGAAACTCGATTTGCACTGAACATAATTTGTGCTTGAAATTCCTCGGGGGTTTTTTTGTGCTGGTTTGACAGATTTCGGGCAGGGGTTGCGCTGAAATCTCAACGCAACTCCTGCCCCGCTGTATGTGCGATGAGCACTGAAACTGGAAATCTAGACCCAAACTTTGGACAAAGAGCCATTTCCAACTTTTTTTGCCCTGGCTTCCGATTCAGTTTGATTCTTTGAAGTACATTTCAAATCGTGTTTATGAGCACATTTAAATGCGAACCCTGTCGATTAAAGAGTAAGGGGGAAAAATTCAGTTGTTTGCGCCTCCTGTTAGCGCCTTAAGAGGGCGCTAATGGGGTGCAAAGCAACTAGCGCCCGGGCGCAGCGATGTTTGCGCCGCTCGCGAAATTAACTAGACATTTTGCGGCGGCGCTAAACACTACCGCCACGATCTCCTGCGCCGGCAGATTGTAACATCAGTCGAGTGCGCAACGCCCCGGTAGCGCCCCACACCGGATATTGAGTGGTGCCCCCTGCCTTACCGCCTGCCGCCAGCAACGACAGGTTGAGGGGAGCGTTTTGCTGTCAGAAAGGGACTAGGGGAGCGCTGTTTAAAGGCGACCGCTTCCTGCCTTTTTTTGTCGGTGACATTTTTGCACCACGCATTCTGAGAGAGAGAGAGAGAGAGAGAGACTTCTGGAGAGATTCAATGCTGTGTGAAGGAGTTTTGAATACTGAGCAGCACTTTGCAGGTTTACTTTGATTTGCCCTTCCTTGCTTCGCTCGCGCTCTGAGGTAGCGCCTCACTCCTCGGCCTTTGCACCTTAAGACAAGTGTGCAGCGCCTGATTTAGCGCTCCAATCACCTCCAGGGGCGTTAAAAGCCAAGTTTGCTGTCGGAGGCGATAATTAGCGCCAGACGCTAAACTTTGCGCACGGCCGATAATGGTGCCCCAAACAGGGCGATACTGAATTTTTCCCCCTAAGTTTTTTTTTAAATCAGTGGGAAAGTAAATAGGGCGAGGTGTAAAGCAGGCTGCTGATTCGCTATGAGCTTATTTTCGCACTTGTGGCGAAGACCAGTTGTGCCCATCTCGTGTCCGCTCTAGAACTGCAATCACATGACACATACCTTGGAACAAAGATTGTCATCCAACTCCAATAGTGGAGTCCATTAAATCAATTGTACTTACACATGAATAATGCAGTTTGCAGATAATATAGCAGTAATTCCACACCCAAAATCTCATTAAATCAGAAGTCTAATTTTAATCATTTGCAGGATTAGAGTTTACCTGATTTGCCATCTATGTGTAAATTTAAATAATCCTGCTGTTATTTTTCATTTGTTTTCACTCAATATATAAGTTTATGGGGCTGCTATGTACAGGGTTCTGAAGTGTACTGAAATTGTGGTTAATCTATCCCTCAAATCTCGGGGATCAAAAGATTTGCCATATAAATGATATTTCCTGAAAACTGAAGGCATGTTCAAGCAAAATGCAAGGATTGCACTTCTAGAAAGGATAAAGTTTTCCAAAAACATTGCAAGTCTTTGAAACATATAAGATTCTGAGGGGGATAGACAGGGTAGATGCTGAGAGATTGGCCCAGAAATTCGGGTCTCCACGGGTGAGTACGCACGGGGTACTCGCGCGTAGGCCCAACGAAAGTGCTGGTTTCCTGCATGCACTGCGCATGCACGAGAAACCGGCACTTCCGTTTCCCTGAAAGAAGGGTTAAGAGGTGGAACGCGTGCGCAGGAGAGGCAGTGCGTGCGCATTGAACTTACGTTTTTTTTGCAGGTTTCTCCGGGAAGGTAAGTCTCCAGAAGTTAGACATGTAAAAAGCAGTCGCAAGGCCTGCTTTTTACAAGGTAAGTGGTGAATTAATTAAAATTAAAACATTTTTTCCACAGGTTTATTATTTTTAAATACTTTAAAGAAAGGTAAGTTTATTTTTAGCCCTGTTAGAAAATAAAAAATTTTTTTCACAGATTTAAATTATTGTTTAAAATAGTTATTTCATGTAATTTACAGTTTATTTTAAAAATCTGATGTTTTAAAAAAATGTATTTGATGTTTTAGTGATGTTTTGGGGCTTATAGTATTTATAAGTTTTGACAGATCTTCCTGTCAAACTTATGAATGAAGCATTCCCTGCTACCATTGGCTCTCCATGGCCCACGTGATCCCAGGGGACGCATCGAACTAACTGCGCCCCTGGGATACGCAAGCACTGCGCGCCGGCAGTTGGAGGAGGCCCAGGATCGGAATCCCACGCGGGCCCACAGCTCAACGGCCGGCACGCCAGGTAAGTGCAGGTCGGGGACTTGCACCCGCGGGAAGCCTCCGACCTGAATTTCTGGGCCATTGTTTCCTCTGGCTGGTAAGTCTGGAACTAAGGGGGCACAGTCTCAGGATAAAGGGTCGGCTATTTAAGACTAAGATGAGGAGGAATTTCTTCACTCAGATGGTTGTGAATCTTTGGAATTCTCTGCCGCAGAGGGCTGCGGATGCTGAATCGTTGAATATATTCAAGGCTGAGATAGATATATATTTGGACTCTAGGGGAATCAAGGGGATATGGAATAAAAACAGAAAATTCTGGCAATACCCAACAGATGCTGCCTGACCTGCTGAGTATTTCCAGCATTTTCTGTTTTTATTTCAGATTTCCAGCATCCGCAGTATTTTGCTTTTGTCAAAGGATAGGGGGATCGGGCGGGAAAATGGAGTTGAGATCGAAGATCAGCCATGATCTTATTGAATGACGGAGCAGGCTCGAGGGGCCGTATGGTCTACACCTGCTCCTAATTCTTATGCTCTTTAATTATTGCAAAATACAAACCAGGAAATTAAATGCACATCAGAACCCATGATTCATCAACAATGCAAAACCTGTGAGCATTATACAATTTTAAGGGATTGTTTAATTAGCAATAGTCGAGTTCAAACACCGCTGAGCACTGCTGCGGTTTCCCTCCTAATTATACGTTTGACATTTCAGACCTGGGCTCCACTAACTCTTACTCCTACAATTAACTCACGGTGCTCCTGCTTCTCCACCACCAAACACATTTTTCATCTTCACTACGGCTGAAGGAAGCTGATGAAAATCACTGCAGCAAAATATGAAAACAGTGCTGTTAAAGGTAACTAATGCATATCCTTGAAACAATGGCACTACAGAGTAAAACATAATACAAATGAACAGCCCACAGGCTGAAATCTAAACAGACACAATGCAAAGAAATAATGGCCCTGAAATTCAGGTCGGGGGCTTCCCGCGGGTGCAAGCCCCCGACCTGCACTTACCTAGCGCGCCGGCCATTGTGCTGTGGGCCCCCGTGGAATTGCGATCCTGGGCCTGCTCCAGCTGCCGGCGCGCAGTGCTTGCGTATCCCAGGGGTGCAGTTAGTTCGATGCGTCCCCTGGGATTACGTGGGCCATGGGGAGCCAATCAGAGCAGGGAATGCTCCATTCATAAGTTTGACAGGAAGTGCTGTCAAAACTTAGAAATACTACGGCCCCAAAACATCACTAAATCTTCAAATACATTTTTTTTAAATCACATTTTTTAAATAAACTATAAAGTACATGAAATAACAATTTTAAACAATAATTTAAATTTTTGAAAAAAATAATTTTATTTTCTAACAGGGCTAAAAATAAACTTACCTTTCTTTAAAGTATTTAAAAATAATAAACCTGTGGAAAAAATGTTTTAATTTTAATGAATTCACCACTTACCTTGTAAAAAGCAGGCCTTACGCCTGCTTTTTAAATGTGTAAATTCTGCAGACTTACATTCCCGGGAAAACCTGTAAAAAAAAAAGCTAAGTTCGATGCGCACGTGCAGCCTCTCCTGCGCATGCGTTCAACTTCTGAACCCCTGCTTTCAGGGGAATGGAAGTGTCGGTTTCCCACGCATGCGCAGTGCATGCAGGAAACCGGCACTTCCATTGGGCCTACGGGTGAGTACTCTGGGGGAGAAATTCGGTTGGATAGTGCCTTCCATTAGTGCTTGGCAGGGGCTCTAACGGGGCGCTAGTGAAGTAGTGCCGGGGCGAGGCGAATCCAGCGCCGCACGCCAAATCCAGTTGCACCTTAGTGCCGCCACTAACAGTTAGCGCCTAGGCAGATCATGACTTCAGTGAGTGTGCAACACTCACAGAGCACCTGATCTGCCAAATTAATTACCACCCTCTGACATAGCGCCTCGCCCCGACAATGACAGGATGGGGAGGTGTGAAGCAGGCAGATGGCGGCTCCAGGGGCGATATTTAAAGGGATGGGTCGCAGCTGTCAGGTTAGTGGAGTTTCGCTGCTTCCTTGTCAGTTTGCGATTGTGCAAGAATTTAATTCAGTCATTTAAAGGTTCTTTAGTATCAGGAGTGTTATGGCTACTAAAAATTTGTTACATTTATTCTGACAAAATTTCAAAGTGCTACAGTTCATTACATTAATGGGGGCTGTACTGGCAGTCAACCTCGTCCTTCAGGATCTACGGCGGAGGGAGCGGAGGCAGCGAGAAAGACAGGAACATGTGGCCAGAGGGAGGAGGAGGGCCATCAGGGCTCTCAACAGGAGGCCTTATTCTCCGAGGGTGTTCCGAGAGCACTTCTCCTACCTCCAATTAAGCGAGGAGCAGTGTATTAGAAGGCTCCGCTTCAGCAAGGATGTGGTCACAGAACTCTGCCACCTCCTGTAACCAGACCTCGAGCCACAGATCAGGTCGACCGTGGCTCTCTCAGTGGCAGTCAAGGTCACTGTCGCCCTCAATGTCTTCGCCAGCAGTTTCTTCCGGTATGCAACAGGAGATATAACTAGCATCTCGCAGTTCGCCGTCCATCGCAGCATCTGGGCGGTCACAGAGGCTCTCTACAGTAGGAGAAGGGACTACATTTCCTTCTCATCACCGGAGAGAAGCAGGACGAGTATGCATGTGGCTTTGCCAGGATAGCGGGATTCCCCATGGTGCAGGGCGTCATTGACTGCACCCACATGGCTTTGCGGGCACCACATAACAATCCTGAGATCTTCCATAACTGCAAAGGCTACCACTCACTTAATGTGCAGTTGGTGTGCGACCACAGACAGCGAATCCTCAATGTCAATGCCCGCTATCTTGGCAGCAGCCATGATGCCTTCATCCTGTGCCAGACCGGTGTGCCAGCACTCTTCCAGCCACCATGTCAAGCTCGCAGCTGGCTGGTTGGAGGCAAGGGCTATCCGCTTTCCACCTGGCTCATGACTCCCCTCCGCAACCTCAACACTCCTGCTTAACACTCATATAATGAGAGCCATGCCGCCACCAGGAACATCACCGAGCAGACCATCGGCGTACTCAAGCAACGGTTCCGCTGCCTTGACCGTTCAGGAGGAGCCCTCTAGTACTCGGCTGAGCGGGTGTCCCATTTTGTTGTGTTCTGCTGCATGCCCCACAACTTGGCCATCACGAGGGCCCAGCCCTTGCCACCAGGGATTGCGGGACCACCTCAGGAGGAGGAACAGGGAGTGGAAGACAAGGAGGAGGAGGACGAGGAGGAAGAGGAAGACGAGGAGGAGGAGTAGGAGGAGGAACAGGATGAAGGAAGGAGGCAGCCACTCAATCAGCCTTCTGGAAGTGCGGTCCGTGACTGCCTCATCAGATTGCGGTTCCAATAAATTAAACCCCAGATCCCCATTGCTCACCACATCCCCATTATTCCATCCCTGTCACAGGCCATATCACAGCACAAAGCTGAAATGAGAGACCCCACAAAATCAACCAAAGCCAATTAATAAATTTATCAATAATCACTGAACACATATTTACAACAACAATATTAGCTATTCACTCTTGTGCAATCCCTTAGTGCCTCTCATTACTGTGCCTTTGTTTACTCTAGTGCTCTTATGAAGTGTTGGCCCAGCGGTTGCAGCACGGCGGGTGGAAGGTTGTTGAGTGTCCGTGCGGGAGACTTCAGGTGGCCTTGAAGGACACCCTCGACCAGCTCTGGGCCTGGAAGGCCCGGCTGTAGACTGCACCACCTCAGCATGGGCAGCAGCAGACTGGGCTGGCTGGATGACAGGCAACGACAAGGACAATGGCGGAGTGGCAGTGGTGGGAGCAGGAATGCTGTCATCCTGAGAGGACAGCAGGTTCCTGCTCCACTGACCCACTGCCACTCCCCAGGGGCGGCACCTCAGCATTCCAAGCAATCTGTTGGAGCACAGATTGCTGGCCTGCTGTGACACCGTGAAAGCCCCGGTGGACGGTGGTCAACCCAGCCATGATGGCAGCAGTCAGAGCTTGTGTGGCATCAAGCTGAGACTACATGAGAGCAGTCTGAGAATCAATGGCACTAAGCATAGACTGCAGTACAGCACTAAGACGTTGCGTGGCTTCCGCCTGTGCTGCAATGGAAGCTGCGACATCGCCCATCACATGAGGTCTGGTTTGCCACAGCCAAGACCCACGCCTCCAATGCTTGGTCGCAGAATTTGCGAGCTCTCACCCTGGGCCGTTGATCTGCCATAATGACACTTCCTTCAGTGGTACTGTTCCTTCTCCTTGGCCTTCTGCTGCTTGCTGAGGCAGCTGCAGAACCAGCAATGCTGAGAATGAGGTTCTGCAACATGAATGAACCTCCCCTTCAAGAACTGGAAAGAGCCTGTGGCAATGCTGACTAGCAATTAGACTGCACCTGAAATTGCTTAGCGCTTTGAGTCTAACGCCACTGAGCTAGGTCATTAGCGCTTGATTAGCGCTCCCATCCTTTCTTTGAGTGATGACACTGAATTTTTCATGCAGCGAGATTCATTAACGCCTGGCACTAAATCGCAAACTTTTCTGACGTTATCGCCCATTCCTGGGCGACAATGAATTTTGCCCCCTAGGTCCCTTCTTTACATGAGTGACTTCATTTTTCCAACCCTCATTTTTCCGACCCTGTCCTTTCTTGTTGCTGAAGTTCCCACTCAATATAGAGTCATGGAAATTTCAGCTGAGAAGGAGGCTTTTCAGCCCAGGGTATGCAGTTGCGTGGATAGACTGGAGTAGCTGGGATTGTTCTCCTTAGAGCAGAGAGGACCAAGAGGTGATTTGATCGAGGTGTTTAAAATCATGAAGGATTTAGATAGAGTAAATAACGAGAAACGGTTTCCAGTGGCTGATGGGTCGATAACCAGAGGACACAGATTCAAAGGCCAAAAAAACCAGAGGCGACATGAGGAAAAATTTTGATATGAGTGGTTAGGATTTGGAATGCACTGCCTGATATGGCGGTGGATACAGATTCAATAGTAGCCTTCAAAATAGAATTAGAGAAATACTTGAAGAAGAAAAAATTGCAGGGATATGGGGAAAGAGCGGGGGAGTGGGACTAACTGGATTGCTCTTCGAAAGGGCCGGCGCAGACTCGATGGGCAGAATGGCCTCCTTCTGTGCTGTGCTGTACTATTTTATGATTGATTCCTCCTAGGCTCGTGTTAGGTCTTCAACTGGTCTGATCATTCTTCAGCTTGTGCACACGCAATCTATACAACCTGTATCCCTCTCACAATCACAATAACTGAATCGCTACATTTTGATCTCCTGGATGCCAGT
The DNA here is from genome assembly GCF_052327205.1 of Somniosus microcephalus. Classification (NCBI taxonomy): domain Eukaryota; kingdom Metazoa; phylum Chordata; class Chondrichthyes; order Squaliformes; family Somniosidae; genus Somniosus; species Somniosus microcephalus. The sequence continues at coordinate 443,275,055 of NC_140987.1, read as the reverse complement.
AGACGGAAAAATTTAATGAAAATCTTGTTCCAGTTGTTAAAATTCTGTTTCTTCCCATCTCAACAGGTACCTTTGGCAAGTTTTTTAGTATCTTTTTACACTCGTGACTTAATTAGCACACCGAACCCCGATTGGAGCTTTCGCGCCCCCTCCATTGCTGAAATTGGCTCCAAGAACTTTGGCTTCCTCTTTTATGCCGCATGCTTCCTTTTCCCTCAATAACTCTTAAATCTGTATAAAATCTAAATCTGCCCCACACCTGAACACGCCTCCCATATCGGGGAAGATTCCTCTGACCCCTTTTTTGGACACACGGATTGGATACAAATTCAAGGAGGCGGTAGCGTAGAGGTAATGTCACTGGTCTAGTAATCCAGAGACCTGGACTAATGATCCAGAGCCGTGAGTTCAAATCCCACCATGGCAGCTGTGGAATTTAACTTCAGTTAATTAAATAAATCTGTAATTAAAAAGCGAGTATCAGTAATGGTGACCATGAAACTACCGGATTGTCGTAAAATCCCATCTGGTTCACTAATGCCCTTTAGGGAAGGAAATCTGCCGTCCTTACCTGATCTGGCCTATATGTGACTCCAGACCCACAGCAATGTGGTTGACTCTTAACTACCCTCTGAAATGGCCTAGCAGCCCACTCAGTTGTAACTAACTGCTACGAAACAAAATAATAAGAATGAAACCGGACGGACCACCCGGCATTGACCTTGACACCGGCTACGGACACGGCAATGGCACACCCAGCCCAGTCAACCCTGCAAAGTCCTCCTCACCAACATCTGGAGACTTGTGCCAAAATTGGGAGAGCTGTCCCACAGACTAGTCAAGCAACAGCCGGACATAGTCATACTCACAGAATCATACCTTTCAGGCAATGTCCCAGACTCTTCCATCACCATCCTCGGGTATGTCCTGTCCCACCGGCAGGACAGACCCACCAGGAGTGACGGCACAGTGGTATACAGTTGGGAAGGAGTGGCCCTGGGAGTCCTCAACATTGACTCCGAATCCCATGGAGTTTCATGGTTTCAGGTCAAGCATGAGCAAGGAAACCTCCTGCTGATTACCATCTACTGCCCTCCCTCAGCTGATGAATCAGTACTCCTCCATGTTGAACACCACTTGGAAGAAGCACTGAGAGTAGCAAGGGCACAGAATGTACTCTGGGTGGGGGACTTCAGTGTCAATCACCAAGAGTGGCTCGGTAGCACCACTACTGACCGAGCTGGCCAAATCCTGAAGGATATAACTGCCAGTCTTATCCTGAGACAGGTGGTGAGAGAACCAACACGAGGGAAAAACCTACTTGACCTCGTCTTCACCAATCTACCTGTCGCAGATGTATCTGTCCATGACGGCGTTGGTAGCAGTGACCACCACATAGTCATTGTGGAGACGAAGTCCCGTCTTCATACTGAGAACACCCTCCATCGTGTTGTGATGTACTACCACAGTGCTAAATGGGATAGATTCAGAACAGATCTAGCAGCTCAAAACTGGGCATCCATGAGGCACTGTGGGCCACCAGCAGCAGCAGAATTGCATTCCACCACAATCTGTAACCACATGGCCCGGCATATCCCTCACTCTACCATTACCACCAAACCAGGGGACCAACCCTGGTTCAACAACGACTGAAGAAGAGCACCAGGCATACCTAAAAATGAGGTACCAACCTGGGGAAGCTGCAACACAGGGCTACATGCATGCTAAAAAGCGGAAGCAGCATGCTATAGACAGGGCTAAGCGATCCCAAAATCAACAGATCAGATCAAAGCTCTGCAGTCCTGCCACATCCAGTCATGAATGGTGGTGGACCATTAAACAACTAACGGGAGGAGGAGACTCCATGAATATCCCCATCCTCAATGATGGTGGAACCCAGCACGTGAGTGCAAAAGACAAGACTGAAGCGTTTGCAACCAACTTCAGCCAGAAGTGCCGACTGGATGATCCATATCGGCCTACTCCCGAGGTCCCCACCATCACAGAAGCCAGTCTTCAGCCAATTCGATTCACTCCACGTGATATCAAGAAACGGCTGAGCGCACTGGATGCAGCAAAGGCTATGGGCCCCGACAGCATCCCGGCTATCATGCTGAAGACTTGTGCTCCAGAACTAGCTGCGCTTCTAGCCAAGCTGTTCCAGTACAGCTACAACACTGGCCATGACATCAAGGCAGCATTTAACAGAGTTTGGCATCAAGGAGCCCAAGTAAAACTGAAGCCAATGGGAATCAGGGGGAAAACACTCCACTAGCTGGAGTCATAACTAGCACAAAGGAAGATGGTTGTGGTGATTGAAGGTCAATCATCACAGCCCCAGGACATCGCTGCAGGAGTTCCTCAGGGCAGTGTCCTAGGCCCAACCATCATCAGCTGCTTCATCAATGACCTTCCCTCCAACATAAGGTCAGAAGTGGGGATGTTCGCTGATGACTGCACAGTGTTCAGTGCCATTCGCAACTCCTCAGATAATGAAGCAGTCCATGCCCGCATGCAACAAGACCTGGACGATGTTCAGGTTTGGGCTGATAAGTGGCAGGTAACATTCGCGCCACAGAAGTGCCAGGCAATGACTATCTCCAAAAAGCGAGAGTCTAACCACCTCCCCTTGACATTCAACGGCATTACCATCGCTGAATCCCCCACCATCAACATCCTGGGGGGTCACCATTAACCAGAAACTTAACTGGACCAGCCACATAAATACTGTGGCAACAAGAGCAGGTCAGAGACTGGGTATTCTGTGGCGAGTGTCTCCCCTCCTGTCTCCCCAAAGCCTTTCCACCATCTACAAGGCACAAGTAAGGAGTGTGATGGAATACTCTCCACTTGTCTGGATGAGTGCAGCTCCAACACTCAAGAAGCTCGACACCATCCAGGACAAAGCAGCCGCTTGACTGGCACCCCATCCACCACCTTAAACATTCACTCCCTCCACCACCAGCGTACCGTGGCTGCAGTGTGTACCATCTACAAGATGCACTGCAGCAACTCGCCAAGGCTTCTTCGGCAGCACCTCCCAAACCTGCAAACTCTTCCACCTTGAAGGACAAGGGCAGTAGGCGCATGGGAACACCACCACCTCCAAATTCCCCTCCAAGTCACACACCATCCTGACTTAGAAGTGTATCACCAATCCTTCATCGTCGCTGGGTCAAAATCCTGGAACTCCTTACCTAACAGCACTGTGGGAGTACCTTCACCACACGGACTGCAGCGATTCAAGAAGGCGGCTCACCACCACCTTCTCAAGGGCGATTAGGAATGGGCAATAAATGCTGGCCTTGCCAGCGACGCCCAGATCCCATACACGAATAAAAAAAATTGTTTTAAATGTCTTCTGAACACTATCTCACTTCTAACCTTCAACCCCTCTTTCTCCTTCAGAATCTTTTGACCATTTTATCAGCATTAGTGCTCCGTGTTCCTCGGAGCTACCCTCTCCTGTTCCTTCTGAATGGAACAGGCATTCTGCACTCATCCTCCATGTGAAATCGTTACCAGATTAATATCAAGACTCATCGCGCAGGTTCTGACTCTAACTCATTCTTTGTCAGAACCTCAAAACTCTGGACCTCTACTTTCCCCTTTGACTTTCCTTCATTCCTTGATCTTCAGTCTTTTTAAACCCAAGTCTAACACCACCTAATACTTGTTTTCCTTTTTAGTCTCCTTAACTTGGCCGGTGTCCTCTACTTCAATCTTCTCCTTAGAATTGTAGCACAGAAGGAGGCCATTCAGCCCATTGTGCCTATGCCAGCTCTTTGGTAGAGCTACCAATTGATCCCACTCCCCCGCTCTTTCCCCATAGCCCTGTAATATTTTCCCCTTCAAGTATTTATCCAATTCCCTCTTGAAAGTTACTATTGAATCTGCTTCCACCGCCCTTTCAGGCAGTGCGTTCCAGATCATAACAACACACTGCATTAAATAAAAAATTCTCATCTTCCCGCTGGTTCTTTTGCCATTTCCCTTAAACCTGTGTCCTCTGGTTCCTGACCCTCCTGGTTTCCGAATTTCAAAAAGTGGTTTAACAAATCGATCTGTTGCATTCGCAGTTCTGTTCCAAACTGGAACAAATATCCATTAATATCAGTGGGCATTCTAAGGGACAAACATTTATGCATGGGTATTAGAAATCTCAAATTATGAACCGTAATGAACTTCAGAAGCCATACAATGTTCGATTTGTTTTGGAAAGTTTCCATAACTTCTTTAGCGCCATATAATTTTAATTGGCCTACCATACAGGTAAAATAATAATTAGCATGGTGATATGTGCTCAAACTGTGATATGACAACTTCTGACTTTTATTTTGTTAATATTCGAGAAAAATCAGCAGGATTAACAAGTGTTCAATTTAATTCAAATAACTTAAGCTTAGAATGTGAAGCAAGTCATACTTTCAGCATTCTGTATCGGTTAAATCTGCATTGTTGTGATTTATGGCGCATTACAGGTACCAGTTCGAGACCCATACTTGGAGAAATACAGTTAGCTTTAATGCAACTCTGTAGTCAGAGAAAAGGGAACACTTTAACCGGAATTTTAATTGCGAGGCGGGTTGGGAGCAGGGTGGGGGTGGGGCTAGGAAGCGGTCGGGAAATCTGGGAGAATGGATTTCCCGTAGGCCCTGCCGAATTTAACATGAACCGCTAAAAGTGCTGCAGTTGTCCAAGTGGAAAGTAAATAGGACTGTTCTATTTCTCAGTACTCTTTTATGTGTCTTGGCCCCAGCAGTGTGACATATTTCCCTTTCCCACAATAGTCATTCTGTGTCCTGTCTAAATGAGACTGGCAATCTAGTGTAATTCTGGGCACCGCACTTTTGGAAGGGTGTGAAGGCCTTAGAGAGGGTATGGAAAAAATTTTACGAGAATGGTTCCAGGAACGAGGGACTTCGGTTACGTGGATAGACTGGAGAAACTGGGGTTGTTTTCCATAGAGCAGAAAAGGTTGAGAGGAGTTTTGATGGAGGTGTTCAAAATCATGAGGGATCTAGACAGAGTAGAGAGAGAGAAACTGTTCACATTGGCGGAAGGGTCGAGAAACAACGGACACAGATTGAAGGTGGTTGGCAGAAGAACCAAAGGCGACATGAGGAAAAACTTTTTTTACGCAGCGATTGATTAGGATCTGAAATGCACTGCCTGAAAGGGTGGTGGAGGCAGATTCAATTGTGGCTTTCAAAGTGAATTGGATAAGTACCTGAAGGAAAAAAAATTGCAGGGCTACGGGGGAAAGGGCGGGGGAGTGGGACTAGCTGAAGTGCTCTTGCAGAGAGCCGGCACGGGCTCGACGGGCCGAATGGCCTCCGTCTGTGCTGTAACCATTCTATGATGCTATTGGACAACACTCTCGGGGCTGTTGGCCATTCTCACTTGGAACTGAACTGAGATTACTTTAAAAAAAAAATCACAGATCAGACTCTTAAAGCAGGATGATGAACTTAAACCAGGGCTGACTGAAAGACGAATGTCTGTCCCACTGCATCCCCTCTGAATATATTGTGTTATAATACATGACATTTTCTTTTAAAGTAAATATCAGAATATTTTCTCTTTTTATAATTTATCAACTGCCAAAAATTCCTTCTGCTGATATAACGGTACCACTGCACAAACTATCATTGTAAGAACACAAGAAATAGGAGCAGGAGTAGGCAATACGGCCCCTCGAGCCTGCTCCGCCATTCAATGAGATCATGGCCGACCTTCTACCTCAACTCCATTTTATCACCTTATCCCCATATCCTTTGATTCCCTTAGTGTCCAAAAATCTATCGATCTCAGTCTTGAATATACTCAACGACTGAGCCTCCACAGCCCTCTGGGGTAGAGAATTCCAAAGATTCACAAGCCTCTGAGTGAAGACATTTCTCCTCATCTCAGTCCTAAATGGCCGACCCCTTATCCTGAGACTATGACCCCTAGTTCTAGACTCTCCAGCCAGGGGGAAACAACCTCTCAGCATCTACCCTGTCAAGCCCTCTAAGAATTTTATACGTTTCAATGCGATCACCTCTCATTCTTCTAAACTCCAGAGAGTATCGGCCCATTCTACTCAATCTCTCCTCCTAGGACAAGCCTCTCATCCCAGGAGTCAATCTAGTGAACCTTTGTAGCAACTCTTCTGAGGAAAGCATATCCTTCCTTAGGTAAGGGGAATAGCCCCGTTGCCTGCGTAGACATCAGCCCAGGTAATATGCAATAGTTCGTTATTTTATTGGTAGTTTTGAGGAAGGAGTACAATTGTGCCCTAAAATTAGACATCCATTATATTAATGCAACCCTGATAGTATAAATGCACAGTGCTTCATTCTATCGGTGTTCTCTGTTGCGATTCAGGATTTCTGTCTTCACTTTTTTTATTCACTCTCACATCTATTTGACACTTTCCAGAGTTGGGTCCTTCCCTCTTGTGAATCAGAATTTAGAAGCCTATTAACTTCCTGACTGGAATCGATAGGTTAGCTTGCGACAAGATGAACTATTCAATTTTTACAAAGCAATTTTGCACTGAAGGCGGTAAAGGATCGGCAGCCTACACTTCTGATCACTTCAGTAGCTGGAGGAAGCCACACTGATACAATACATCATTTTGGCTAATGCTATAAAATGAATTTATAATAAGATTTAAATTTTTACAGAAGCCAAATTTATTATCAAATGAACAGCAATATAGTTGTTTTACTCGCTTAATACTTGAAAGCTTATTCTGAAACCAAAATAGTAAAAGTGTTTGATTTCCTAGTCATTTTTTTTTGCAGAGACTTTAACTGAGTCATTTGATAATTTTACACTAAACACACCTTTGCTTGAATGGATTTATATCATATTTTCATGACATGAAAATATGTTTGATTTCAGCAAACTGGGGAAAAAAAGCTGGATCTGCTGTCTAGATATACCCCTTATTTCCTTTTGCGGTGAAAGCCAAGTTCTTTGAACACCCCGTCCTCGCCCCCGCCCCCCCCACCGTCCCTCCCACCCCAACGCCCAACCAAAGCAGGGCTTTTGTATCACAGGCATCAATCTTGAGACAACAGCCACCTTCCCAAACAATACTCCATGACGTGAAGCTATTCCAGATAATGGCACTTTCCTCCCCTCCTGTGGCAAACTTGCCTACATTGTCTGAGGAGACGTCGACTCCAGGTAACAGGTATGGATTACTTACACCTCGACATTCAATCAAGACCAAAAAATATATATATATCTTATATATATATATATAAAGCGGTATGTCTCTCTGTCTCTCTGTCTGTCTCTCTGTCTCTCTGTCTGTCTCTCTGTCTGTCCGGCTATACAATCAAAAGTTATAGAGCGTACCTACACATATGTTATATCAAAAGAAAGCTTATCATTAGGGGACTCTCGTAGGTGTATTTCCGTTTTCGTCAGACAAAAATTGTTAGGACAGTACACAAAAAAGGTTCATAAAACCTCAAAAATCCACTCATTAGTGGTTCACCAATCCTACCTGTCATTAGCGTTGACTGACGTGCTGCTTGACCAATCCTACAGTTCACTCACCTGATGGTTGATCAATCAGTGCGTCACGGGCGGGTCCTAATCCTCCAGTCTCCCTAAACTTTGCCGCCATTTTTTTCATCCCCACAGGGACAGCACCAACCAAACAGACCCCCACATTGTGACTCCATCACCTGCAGGTGAGTTTCCACACAGCAGGCGGGTCATCGGTAGCGGCCGACCGTCAACCGCGCGATCCGCGGGGGAGCTCAGCTCAGGTCCGTCTCGCCCCGACAGCCCGGCCGGGCCTCAAGTGCTAGGCCCGAGACACGCAACGGGCGGGCGAGCTGCAGCTGCCGGCCGTCAGCCGCGCCATCCCCTGGGGAGCTCAGCTCGGGGAGAGGGAGGGAGAGAGAGAGGGGACAGACACCGGCAGCCAGACTGCACGGCCCAAAATTGCCCTGGCAACGCCGGGCACCCCTGCTAGTATATATATATGGAAGGCAGATTATTATCTGAATGGCAATAGATTGGGAGAAGGGGAAGTGCAACGAGACCTGTGCGTCCTTGTGCACCAGTCGCTGAAGGTAAGCATGCAGGTGCAGCAAGCGGTTAAGAAGGCAAATGGTATGTTGGCCTTCGTAGCAAGAGGGTTTGAGTACAGGAGCAAGGATGTCTTGCTGCAGTTGTACAGGGCCTTGGTGAGACCACACCATGAGTATTGTGTGCAGTTTTGGTCGCCTTATCTGAGGAATGATGTTCTTGCCATGGAAGGAGTTCAACGAAGATTCACCAGACTAATACCTGGGATGGCAGGAATGACTTATGAGGAGAGTTTGGGACGATTGGGCTTGTACTCACTGGAGTTTAGAAGAATGAGAGGGGATCTCATTGAAACTTATAAAATTCTGACAGGACTGGACAGACTAGATGCAGGAAGGATGTTCCCGATGGCAGGGGAGTCCAGAACCAGGGGTCGCAGTCTAAGGATAAGGGGTAGGCCATTTAGGACAGAAATGAGGAGGAATTTCTTCACCCAGAGAGTGGTGAACCTGTGGAATTCTCTACCACAGAAAGCCGTAGAGGCCAATTCATTCATTAAATATATTCAAGAAGGAGTTGGATATATTTCTTAAGGCTGAAGGAATCAAGGGATATGGGGAGAAAGCAGGGACCGGGTACTGAATTAGGATGATCAGCCATGATCGCATTGAATGGCGGAGCAGACTCGAGGGGCCGAATGGCCTACTCCTGCTCCTATCTTCTATGTTTCTATATATATATTTTAGAGACCGCAGACATAAATTCACTGAAGAAAATCCCAGTGCATAAGGTTTATCCACAATTGCATATAAATTTAAATAATGTAGAAATGTTTTATAGCAGGACACAGACGTCTGTCACACTGATTTTCTTTTAGTCAACTTCTTATGTCATATGCAGACCATTTTTAAACGAATCACTAGAATCTTCACAGTTTCCATGAATTGTTTCACCGAATTGATTACTTTGGAAATATGACAACTGTTGCTGTGTGTGCAGGCAACAGAGCAAAAATAAAAGTGAAGGCAAGGGACCAACATAATTTTTTATACATGACAGCAAAGTAACGAATGCACAAGTCTGATTTAATGAAGTATCTGGGATCTCGAATTGATTGTGGCCGATTATTTGCATGAATAGCTGGCATTCGTGTCCAAGCTGGACCAGAACCAGCGTTGGGCGTCACATAAGAACATAAGAAATACATCTCTCTGTAATTCATCTATAGCCATCTGTTGTTCTCCATGTCATTCATCCATCAGTTTATTCTAAAATATTTCTGACTGTATGGTTTCAGGTTCACAAGTCTTTCATCTTCTTCGCATCCTTGGCAAAATGCGGTAGTTGGTTGCTGCTCAGCTGGTCATGTATCTGTTATGATAGTTAACTTTGGAATTATTCAGTACTGAAATTTCAGAAAAATCTTGTTGGTCTTGTGTTCAATGACATACTTCCATGGATACTATCTCCCAAGCTTTTTTTTTCTTTGTGAACTTGACTTTTAAAGACACTTTCCCAGGCTGATGAAGATGTTGACAAACTTCATCATGATGTTGCGATATTACCAGTTGCAGCTGCCTTGACAGTTTTATTACTTTAGATAAGAACTATTTTGCACTTATGAGATATAGTGAATTATCCAACACAGACTTCCCCAATCAGGTTGGTTCTCTGGTGGTAGCACTATCTCACCTCTGAACCAGAAAGTGGTGGGTTCAAGCCATACTTCAGGACTTGAGTACAAAGTCTAGCCAACACCTCAAGGATGGTACTTAAGACAATGCAGCACTCCCTCAGCACTGCATTCAGATGAGGTGTTGAGCCGAGGCCCTGGATCTCTCTCCTGGTGGTTCAGGTGGGTATTAAAGATCCCATTTCACTACTTGGAGGAGGACTAGAAATGGAAAGTCCAATGCCCAAACTCCTGGTTTGTGAAACTCAGTGCTTGAGTGGAAAGGTTCTAAAATCTACCCTAGGTACAAGGGTTCCTCGCCTGTAAGTAAAGCTTAAATAAGCAAACAAAACAGAGTCACGCTGCATACCTACATTGCACCTGCTGCCTGCAAGCCCTCATGACAGTGTAGCACTTAGAGTCATTAACGGCACAGAAGGAGGCCATTCGGCCCATCGAGCCCAGCTTCTCCAACCTGTCCTTGTAGCTGAGATTACCCATCCCCGGAACCATTCTGGTAAATCTCCTCTGCACCCTCTCCGGGGCCTTCACATCCTTCCTAAAGTGTGGTGACCAGAACTGGCCTAACCAGTGCTTTATAAAGGTTCAGCATAACTTCTCCAGCTTTTGAACAGATCGCCTGTCCTCCCTCAAGTAACAGCAACAGAAACAAATTAACTGGCCATTCGCTTCATTTGTTTGTACAGAAACATTCTTGTACAGAATAATGGCTGCCACATTCACACAGTAATTGATTTCTCAGATGTGAAGTGCTTTGGGACATTTGGGGCGGCACGGTGGCATAGTGGTTAGCACTGTTGCCTCACAGCGCCAGGGACCCGGGTTCGAATCCGGCCTCGGGTGACTGTCTGTGTGGAGTTTGCACATTCTCCCCGTGTTTGCGTGGGTTTTCTCCGGGTGCTCCGGTTTCCTCCCACAGTCCAAAGATGTGCAGGTTAGGTTGATTGGCTATGATAAATTGACCCTTAGTGTTAGGGGGATTAAATACGTGGGGTTACAGGGATAGGATGGGATATGTGCTGGTGCAGGGGTTACGGGGATCGGGTGGAATATGTGTCGGTGCAGGCTCGATGGGCCAAAATGGCCTCTATCTGCACTGTGGGGTTTCTGTGATTCTGTGATTTCTGAGAGATATAATTAGGCACTATATAAATGCAAGTTTGTCCTTCCTGCATTTCAGGAACGTAATGCACCTGGAAAATCTTCTGAATGATGACAGTGCTCATTTACCACATGTATACCACTAATTTTTAGCTGTTTACCTTCTCACTGCAAAGTAAAACCGTGACAAGCAGTTAATTTATGTGCAAATGAACTATGTGCTACGAACTGCAATGCCGAGTAGAAGAATCCAGTTGCATTGTCTGTGGTCATATGTCTTTATGAATGAGTACTGCTAAGTAGTCATTCACATGATAATAGGCCTGCGTTATGCAGTAAGACTTGAGATCTGCCTCCAACAGTTCAAGAAGTCTACATTGTGCACTATGGTTTTGGACTATCTATTCAGAAGCTGGAGAAGTGCTACACTGTCTTGAGGGCTTGCAAGCGGCAGGTGCAGTGTAGGTATGCAGCGAGACTCTGTGTTTTGTCTGCTTGCTTAAGCTTTACTTACAGGAGTGGAACCCTTGTACCTAGGGCAGATTTTAGAAACTTCTCACTCAAGCACTGAGTTTCACACACCAGGAGTTTGGGCATTGGATTTTACATTCATAGGAGCACAGGAATTGCTAGACGATAAAAGGCCAAGGTCCATCTAGTTCGCCTTTAGCATCCTGGGAGTCACATGATACGATAATAGAGTAGTTGACTAATCACAGCGATCAATCTCGATCAATGAGTCTACAACAGAGCCAGACATGAGGCGCGGAAAACTCCATTGGTGGAGAGCTTTGGGAACCATAGGTCCAAAGTCACCTGATCCTCCCAAGCATTGCTCCACTCACAGCGTGGCTCAAAGACTGGTGTGGGAGAAATGGGTTTTGCTTCCTGGGACACTGGCACCAGCACTGTGGCAGGAGGGAGCTGTTCCGTTGGGACGGGCTTCACTTGGCCAGTGCTGGGACTAGAGTCCTGGCGGATCATATAACTAGGGCTGTAGAGAGGGCTTTAAACTAACTAGTGGGGGGGAGGTTCCTAGAGAGCAAATAATAAAAATGACAACAGAGAAGGTCATAGACTTAGGTAGCAGTGGGGAAATTAAAAACCAGAGCGTGTCAGGAAGGGGCAGAAGGTATGGAGTAAAAGGTAAAGTAATAAAAAGGGCAAAAGCAGGAACTAAGTGTCACAAAACATCTTTGAAAGTTCTCTATCTGAATGCACGTAGCATTCGTAACAAAATAGACGAGTTAATGGCACAAATAACTACATATGGGTATGATCTTGTGGCCATTACAGAAACATGGCTGCAGGGTGACAATGCCTGGGAATTAAACATACCAGGTTATTTAACGATCAGGAAGGACAGGCAGGAAGGAAGGGGAGGTGGGGTGGCTATGTTAATAAAGGAAGGAATCACTGTAATACAGAGAAATGATATTGGGTCAAAAGATCAGGATAATGAAACAGTTTGGGTGGAGGTAAGGAATAATAAGGGGAAAAAAACACTAGTGGGCGTAGTCTATAGGCCTCCGAACAGTGGCAACTCTGTTGGACGGAGTATCAATCAGGAAATAGTTGAGGCTTGTAATAAGGGAACATCTCTAATTATGGGGGATTTTAACTATCATATTAATTGGACAAATCAAATTGGGCAGGGCTGCCTTGAGGCTGAGTTCATTGAGTGTATTAGGGATGGGTTTCTTGAGCAGTATGTAACTGAACCGACCAGGGGGCAAGCAACCTTAGATCTGGTCCTGTGTAACGAGACAGGATTAATTAAAAATGTCCTAGTAAAGGATCCCCTTGGAATGAGTGATCATAACATGGTTGAATTTCATATTCAATTAGAGGGTGAGAAGGTTGGATCTCAAACAAGCGTGCTAAGCTTGAATAAAGGAGACTATGAAGGTATGAGAGCGGAATTGAGTAGAGTGGATTGGGAAAATAGATTAAAGGGTAAGACGATACATGATCAGTGGTGTACATTTAAGGAGTTATTTTACAACTTCCAAAAAATATATATTCCACTGAGAAGAAAAGGGTGTAAAAGAAAAGACAGCCATCCGTGGCTAAGTAAAGAAATTAAGGATAGTATTCGACTAAAAACAAGGGTATATAAGGTAGCCAAATCTAGTGGGAGGATAGAGGATTGGGAAAACTTTAAAAGACAGCAAAAAATAACAAAAAGATTGATTAAGAAAGGGAAGATAGATTATGAAAGTAAATTAGCAAAAAATATAAAAACAGATAGTAAGAGTTTTTATAGTTATATAAAAAGAAAAAGGGTGGCTAAAGTAAATGTTGGTCCCTTAGAGGATGAGACCGGGAAATTAATGGTGGGAAATATGGAGATGGCAAAAACACTGAATGAATATTTTATATCAGTCTTTACAGTAGAAGACACTAAGAATATCCCAACATTGGACAAACAGGGGGCTAAAGGGGGGGAGGAGCTAAACACGATCAAAATCACTAAGGAAGTGGTACTCGGTAAAATAATGGGACTCAAGGCGGATAAATCACCTGGACCCGATGGCTTACATCCTAGGGTCTTGAGGGAAGTGGCGGTAGGGATTGTGGATGCATTGGTAATAATTTTCCAAAACTCCCTGGACTCAGCAAAGGTCCCAGCAGACTGGAAAACTGCTAATGTAACACCCTTATTTAAAAAGGGCAGTAGACAGAAGGCTGGAAACTATAGACTGGTTAGCCTAACATCTGTGGTAGGTAAAATTTTGGAGTCCATTATTAAGGAGACAGTAACAGGGCATTTGGATAATCATAATTTAATAGGACAAAGACAGCATGGTTTTATGAAGGGGAAGTCATGTTTGACAAATTTGCTGGAGTTCTTTGAGGAAGTAACATATAGGGTGGATAAAGGGGAACCAGTGGACGTAGTGTATTTAGACTTCCAAAAGGCATTTGACAAGGTGCCACACAAAGGATTATTGCTTAAGATAAACAATCATGGGATTGGGGGTAATAGTCTGGCATGGATAGAGGATTGGCTATCTAACAGAAGGCAGAGAGTTGGGATAAATGGTTCATTCTCAGACTGGCAATCAGTAACTAGTGGTGTTCCGCAAGGGTCAGTGCTGGGTCCCCAACTCTTTACAGTCTATATTAACGATTTGGAGGAGGGGACCGTGTGTAACATAGCAAAGTTTGCAGATGATACTAAGATGGGAGGGAAAGTAGTGAGCGAGGAGGACATAAAAAACCTGCAAGGGGACATAGACAGGCTAAGTAAGTGGGCAGAGATTTGGCAGATGGAATACAATACTGGAAAGTGTGAGGTTATGCACTTTGGCAGGAAAAATCGTAGAGCAAGTTATTATCTTAATGGCAAGAAACTGGAAAGTACTGAAGTACAAAGGGATCTGGGGGTCCTGGTGCACAAAATTCAAATGGTTAGTATGCAGGTGCAGCAAGTGATTAAGAAGGCCAATGGAATGTTGGCTTTCATTGCTAGGGGGATAGAATATAAAAATAGGGAGGTATTGCTTCAGTTGTACAAGGTATTGGTGAGACCGCACCTGGAATACTGCATACAGTTTTGGTATCCATACTTAAGAAAGGACATACTTGCTCTCGAGTCAGTACAAAGAAGGTTCACTCGGTTAATCCCGGGGATGAGGGGATGGACATATGAGGAGAGGTTGAGTAGATTGGGACTCTACTCATTGGAGTTCAGAAGAATGAGAGGCGATCTTATTGAAACATATAAGATTGTGAAGGGGTTGGATCGGGTGGATGCGGGGAGGATGTTCCCGATGATGGGTGAAACTAGAACTAGGGGGCATAGTCTTAGAATAAGGGGCTGCTCTTTCAAAACTGAGATGAGGAGGAACTACTTCACTCAGAGGGTGGTAGGTCCATGGAATATGCTGCCCCAAAAAGCTGTAGAAGCTACATCATTACATAAATTTAAAACAGAAATAGACAGTTTCCTAGAAGTAAAGGGAATTAAGGGTTATGGGGAGCGGGCAGGAATTTGGACATGAGTCTAGGTTCGGATCGGTCATGGCCCTGTGGGTAGCGGAGCGGGCCCAGGGGCCGTGTAGCCTGATCCTGCTCCTATTTCGTGTGTCTAATTCTGTTAGATTCAGGAGATGGTTCTGTGATAGTGGATTGGCGGTTAGGATCAGATCAGCCATGATCTTATTGAATGGCGGAGCAGGCTCGAGGGGCCGATTGGCCTACTCCTGCTCCTATTTCTTATGTTCTTATGTTCTTATGTTCACCACACGTCATGTCTCAAATTACTCGTACACTGTAGAACGGTTTTGTAATATCCATGCCAAAGCTGGATAAGTGCTACACTCTCGTGAGAGCTTGCAGCAGGCAGATGCAGTGTAGGTATGCAGCATGAACCCGTGTTATTTTCTGAAAGACATCTATCAAATTTGCATGCAAAGGAATCAGTGCCAACTGCTTCCACCGTCTGCCTAGGGACCTACATTCCATTGGTTGACCACTCGTTCACTGAACGATTGTTTCCGCAGCTTAGTTTTGAATTCACCCCCACCCCACGCCCCCCCCTCTCCCCCCACCCCCTTCAAGCGCAGGCCGTGTCCTCTGGTTCTAATTTTAATTGATGAAAATAGAGACCGCACTCAAATTCCTGATATACTCTCCGAGCTCATTGAGTTCTGCACCAGGAGCACAGATTTATAAAATCAGTCCTGTGCACTGCACACGAGCGTATATTTTCTTAAAAGATCGTAGCAGTTGTGCTACATTTTTCAGACCAAACCTTCCACAGGTTGCCTTGGATTTCCAGCATCTCAGATATAAGCAAGTACCTTTGAGTAAGTGCTGGGGCAATGTGAGGTTATTCACTTCGCTAGGAAGAATAGAAAATCAGAATATTTTTTTAAATGATGAGAAACTATTAAATGTTGGTGTTCAGAGGGATTTGGGTGTCTTTGTACAAGAAACACAGAAAATTAATATGCAGGTACAGCAAGCAATTAGGAAGGCAAATGGCATGTTGACCTTTATTGCAAGGGAGCTGGAGTGCAAGAGTCAGGGGCCTAGAAATTGAGTTTGCGCTGCGCCAGGGCTTTAGCGCCGGAAGTTAGCGCCGGCGCTAAGTCCCTTTGCGCGCGCCAAAAATTCAGTAGCGCCGCGCCCAAACGGCTGCCGGCGCTACTGAAGGGTTTTAGCGCCTGAAAACTGGCGCAACGCGCCGCATTGCGGCGCTATTCCAGCGCTGCGGCGCCCGCTGCGGTGCGGCAGGCTCGGGAAGTGCAGGCCTCCTCCTTCCGTTAAGGAGGAGCTGCCTGCACCCGGCCGCGGCCCGCGCAAATCTCTTCAAAAATGAGCCCGGCACCTCGGACAAGTGCCGGGCTTGCATCTGTTCCGGGGGGAGGGGGCGGGGGGGAGAAGTCCGGGGAGGGAGCTGCGGGCAGGCGGCCGGCGGGAAAGCGGCCGGCCGCCGCGCCTCCTTAAAGCGCCGGCGCAGACTCCGGCAACACTCGTTTGCCGGAGTCTTAGTTGCGGCTGCCACTGGCGAGGCGGCCGCAACTGAATTTCAGCTTGGGGCCGGGTTACCACGGCAACCGGGACGCTGCGCACACCGATGACGTCATCGGTGCCGGCGCAGCGCTACCGGTCTACCGCCGCGGAAGGGCCCCAGGCAATTTAGGAACCGGCGCCAATTGCAGCGCTAGGCCCTCTAGCGCCGCAAAATCGGTGCTAAGGGCACTGAATTTCTAGGCCAGGATGTCTTGCTGCAATTGTACAGGGCTTTGGTGAGACCACACCTGGAGTACTGTGCCCAGTTTTGTTCTCCATACCTAAGGGAGGATATAATTGCCTTGGAGGCGGTGCAACAAAGGTTCACTAGTTTGATTCCTGGGATGAGAGGGCTGTCCTATAAGGAGAGATTGAGTAGAATGGGCCTATAGTCTCTGGAGTTTAGAAGAATGAGAGGTGATCTCATTGAAACGTATAACGTTCTTAGAGGGATTGACAGGGTAGATGCTGAGAGACTGTTTCCTCAGCTGGAGAGTCTAGAACTAGCCTCAGGATAAGGGGTCGGCCATTTAGGTCTGAGATGAAGAGAAATTTGTTCACTCAGAGGGTGGTGAATCTTTGGAATTCTCTACCCCAGAGGGCTGTGGGTGCTCAGTTGCTGAGTATATTCAAGGCTGAGAGAGATAGATTTTTCGACTCTAGGGGAATCAAGGGATATGGGGAAAGGGCGGAGAGTGGAGTTGAGGTCGAAGATCAGCCATGATCTTATTGAATGGCGGAGCGGTCTCAAGGGGCCGTATGGCCTACTCCTGCTTCTAATTCTTATGTTCTTATGTTCGTATTTGTTCACATTCCCAAGCAGTGTAGTAATGTCAATATGCAGTCTCTCTGCGATCACATCTGTCTCATGTTTATCCTTGTCTTTCGGCGATATTTTTTTAAATCACAGGGCATCCTCTCGGATTCTATACCAAATGTTTTTGTCTGTCAGTCATCTCCCTTAGTGATCTCCAGTGTCTCTCAGCCTAGTCTCCTTCTGCTTGCCTCATCACACTTATTATATTTACGATCGGATTTCCATTTCGGTCTCTTTTTCCTGGAGCTAAAATAAAACAAAGTTAAAGAAACAAAATGCAGAGTGAAAAAAATCAAAATCATTCTTTCCGAATAATTGAGAAACAATAAAACTAAAAGCCATAATTGGAGCTGAATCAGTCCTGAAAGAAACAGGATATTGTTAATTCTGGTTGCAGAGAGTGCTGCTGAAAGAAAGAAAGAATGAATGTCTTGCATTTATAAAGTGCCTTCACAACCTCAGGATGTCCCAAAGCGCTTTATAGCCAATAGCATACAGGTGTCCTAAGCTGAATTGCAAATGAAAAATAAGTATCAACTAATGCAGCAAGATCACAAGATAATGACAGATAAGGAGGATAATTTGGCCCATCAGTTCATCCACCTGGAGAGATCATAGAATCATAGAAATTTACCGCACAGAAGGAGGCCATTCGGCCCATCTTGTCCGTGCCGGCCAACAAACAGCTATCCAGCCTAATCCCACTTTCCAGCACTTGGTCCGTAGCCCTGTAGGTTACGGCACTTCAAGTGCATATCCAAGTACTTTTTAAATGTGATGAGGGTTTCTGCCTCTACCACCCTCTCAGGCAGTGAGTTCCAGACCCCGACCACCCTCTGGGTGAAAAAAGTTCTCCTCAACTCCCCTCTCAACCTCTGACCAATTACTTTAAATCTATGTCCCCTGGTTATTAACCTCTCTGCTAAGGGAAATAGGTCCTTCCTATCCACTCTATCTAGGCCCCTCATGATTTTATACACCTCAATTAGGTCTCCCCTCAGCCTCCTCTGTTCCAAAGAAAACAACCCCAGCCTATCCAATTTTTCCTCATAGCTAAAATTCCCCAGCCCAGGCAACATCCTCGTAAATCTCCTCTGCACTCGCTCTAGTGCAATCACATCCTTCCTGTAATGTGGTGGCCAGAACTGCTCGCAGTATTCTAGCTGTGGCCTAACTAGTGTTTTATACATTTCAAGCCTAACCTTCCTGCTCTTATATTCTTTGCCTCGACTAATAATGGTAAGTATCCCGTATGTGTAGTGTCCGTGTGTAGATAAAGACACTGAAGACAGGAGTTGGTTCATAGGTATTTACTAAGCAAGTCTGGGGGGGGGGGTTCTAAAGGATATACACAATACACAGGCTTATATAGCCCAAGTGGCAATTACCGGCATTACTCACACCTGGGGCTCTTAAAGGCACATACACCACAATTCCTCCCCTTTTAGTTAACCAGTACGTCATATTTTTAAGTAATTATTAATTACATGTTATATGCAAAATAATATACATTGCTGTATTAATTCATTATAAGTTAGTCTCTCAGGAGGCTTCCTGACTCGGTCCGGATAACGCCTCGGGGGTGTAGTAGTTTCTGGTGGTGTAGTAGGTTCTTCTGGCAAGGCTGATTTGGCTTGAATGCCAGTGTCGGGTTCATCGGGTTCCAGTATCACCGGATCGGAGGTAGATATGGGTATCTCTACTTCATCGTTAGATGTATAGAGTGGTGGTGTAGGTTGTCCCTTTTCGGATGACTTGATGATTTGGTCAGCATGGCGCCTTATTATGCTTTCTCCGATGTCCACGGTATACATCAGGGGTCCTAGTCGTGTGCAGATAGTTCCAGGCTGCCATTTCTCGGTACGGTAGTCCCGGGCCAAAACCGGTTGGCCTATCTGGAAGGCCCTAGTTGGCCTTTCATTCATGCCCTGAAACTGCCGGTTCTCCACGTCCCTTCGGATGTTGGGCTTGACCAAATCCAGCCGGCATCTTAGGTTCCTATTGTAGAACATCATGGCGGGAGTTTGGTTGGTAACCATGTGTGTTGCATTCCTATATGCAAATAAGAAGTTATCCACCTTGTGCTGAAGTTTTATGTCTTCATTACCCATGGCCTTTATGGCCTTCTTGAAGGTCTGGACAAACCTTTCAGCCAATCCATTGGTGGCGGGATGGTATGGGGCGGACGTGTAGTGCTTTACCCCATTGTTCTTTAAGAACTTTCTGAATTCTTCGGACACAAATTGCGGTCCATTATCAGAACATATCTGTTCCGGCAGCCCATTCCTGGCAAATATGGTCCTTAATACTGTGATGGTTTTTTCTGTGGTGGTGGAGGACATCTTTATTACCTCCGGCCACTTGGAGTGTGCATCAACTGCGATTAAGAACATTGAGTCCATAAATGGACCAGCAAAGTCGATGTGCACCCTTTGCCAGGGAGATGAGGGCCACTCCCATGGATGTAGAGGGGCCTGTGGCGGAGCATTTTGGACCTTCTGGCATCCTAGGCAGCTCTTGGTCATGTCTTCGATGTCTCCATCGATACCTGGCCACCATACAAACGCTCTAGCTAGGTTCTTCATTTTCACTCCACCCAGATACCCCTCGTGAAGCTCCTTTAGTACTTTATCCTGGAGTTTGGGTGGAATCACCACTCTGGATCCACACATTAAGGTTCCTCGGCACACTGACAGTTGTTCTCTTCTTTGCGAGAATGCTGGCAACAGTGGTTCGCCATGTGCTGGCCATCCCTTCACTGTTAAATCGTAGACCCGTGAGAGAGTAGGGTCATTTCTTGTCTCCCTTTCAATGGCAGAATTTGTCACCGGTAGACATTCCACTATGGTAGAGTGGAATATCTCCACTGGGTCTACTGTAGGTGCCTCTTCTATCGTTGGCAACGGTAGGCGCGATAAACCATCAGCATTCCCATGCTGTTTTGACCCTTTGTATTCAATGTTGTATTGGTGTGCCCCTAGAAAAAGGGACCACCTCTGTAATCTTTGTACTGTCATAATGGGAACACCTTTTTTAGGGTTGAATATGGAGATGAGGGGTTGATGGTCAGTCAGCAAGGTAAATTTTTGTCCGTGTAGGTAATGGTTGAATTTCTTCACTCCCCATACCAGGCTGAGTGCTTCCCTGTCTATTTGGGCATAGTTACGCTCAGCTGAGTTTAATGAGCGTGACGCAAAAGCTATCGGCCGTTCTGAGCCATCAGGGAATTTATGGGATAATACTGCTCCTATGCCGTAAGGGGATGCATCGCACGCCAGTCTGATTGGTAGTGATGGGTTGTAATGAGCCAAAACTTTCTCGGATGTGATTAAGTCTTTACATTTATGGAAGGCACGTTTACAGTCTTCGTTCCATTTCCAAATCACTCCTGTCTGTAGAAGATCATTAAGGGGGTGTAGAATAGTTGATAAGTTCGGTAAAAATTTATGATAGTAATTTATCAATCCCAGGAATGACCTTAATTGTGAAACATTTTCAGGTGCTGGGGCTTTTATAACTGCTTCAATTTTTTCAGGTGACTTATGCAACCCTTCCTTATTAATTATGTGGCCACAATATGATATCTGATTTTGGAAAAATTCGCACTTGGGGCGATTTGCTTGTAGGCCCCGTTCTTTCAGCCTAGTGAGCACCTGCTCCAAATTGGCAAGGTGCTCGTTGTCGTTTTCTCCTGTTATAAGGATGTCGTCTAGGTAGCATTGAGTCCCCGGAATCCATTGCAGGACTTGCTCCATAGCTCTTTGCCAGATAGCTGGAGCTGATGCTACTCCAAAAACCAGTCGATTGTACTGGTACAGGCCTTTGTGTGTGTTTATTGTGAGATACTTTTTAGAGGTCTCCTCAACCTCCATCTGTAGATAGGCCTGTGCCAAGTCAATTTTTGTAAAACATTTCCCTCCGGATAGTGAGGTGAAAATATCTTCTATCCTCGGAAGAGGATACTGTACCGTGTGAAGGACCGGGTTTACAGTCACCTTAAAGTCCCCACAGATGCGAATTTTTCTCTGTTCCTCAGAGTTATTTTTCAATGCTTTTTTCATGACTGGAACGATGGGTGTTGTCCATTCGCTCCAATCTATTTTGGATAATACGCCTGCCTTTTCCAAATTCTCCAGCTCTGCCTCGACCGCCGGACGTATTGCGTATGGTACCGGTCTTGCCTTAAAAAATTTGGGAATTGCTGCATCGTCCACTTTTATTGAGGCGGTGATGCCTTTCAACGTTCCTAGTTTCTCTTGAAACACTTCTTTGGCGTTGGCCAAGATGTCTTTTAATTGTTCAGGTATGATGTCATCATTGTTTTTTTCTTTACTGGTCACCGTCAGTGCCTGAATGGAGTGCCAGTCTAAACATATCTTCCTTATCCATTCCCGTCCCAACAACGGTGGACCACCATCTTGTAGAATGTATAAATACAACTTTTGTATTTCTTTGCCGTTGTATACCACAGGCACCTTTATTTTTCCTTTGGGGTATACTTTCTGCCCCGTATATGTTTTTAAGATAATGGATGTGTCTTTTAGAGGTATATGCGAAAATAGCCTCTCGTAATCTCGTCGATTTATTACGGTTAGAGCTGATCCTGTATCTAGCTCCATTTTAACTGGGGACCCTGCTATTGTGAGGGTAACCCAAATGGTTTGGTAATCCTCTTTGGCAAGTACATTATGTAATTTGAGACAGCTTAGTCTCTTGTTTCCGGAGTCGCTATCGCTATTCGGGTCTTCGGAGCTATTGTCCGTCATCATTTGTACCTTCCTGTATTTTTCTTTATTGATTTTTTGTTTTCTGTCCGTGGATTTATTTTGTCCAGATTGGCATACCCGTGCAATGTGTCCAATCTTACCGCATTGCCTGCATGCTTTGCTCTTGAACCAGCAGTCCCTCTGGTTATGGGTGGATCTGCCGCAGCGATAACATCTTCCGAACTCCTGTGTCATTTCATGGGTGCCGAAGTCCTGTGTCTTTTATTGTATCTCTGCAGCTCCTTTTGCTGCTGCTTCGTATGATACAGCCATACTGAAAGCTTTGTCCAATGTTAAATCTTTTTCAGAAAGGAGTCTTTTTTGTGTTCCTTCACTTAAGAGACCGCAAACGAATTTGTCGCGAAGATAATCCGATAGTCCTGCTCCGAATTGGCAGTACTTTGATAGCTTTCTTAATTCGGTTAGGTAATCAGCGTTACTTTCATTCTTGTGTTGATTTCTCTTGAAGAACTTGAATCGTTCCACTATCAGCAGCGGTGTTGCGTTTAAATGCTCCTGCAGGATATCCACAATTTCTTTAAAATTCTTGTCTTTTGGTTTGGCTGGAGTGATTAAGTTTCGTAACAGCCCGTATGTCTTCGCGCCCATTAAGTTCAGAAGTACTGAAGCTTTTTTTCCCTCTGCTATTCCATTTGCAGTGCAATAAACCTCTACTCTTTCCACGTCTGTGGTCCAATCTTCTATTTCGCCATCAAAAGCATCAATATTACCAGATTTAGGCATTTCAGAAAAGATATGGCACTTCCCGCGCTTTTTTTTTTCTGTGTAGCAACGATATGGCGCTTCCCGCGCTTTCCCGCCGCTGCTACCGATAACAACGCTGTTTTACCGTGGTTTCCGTTTATTCACTGTTGGAGACTCGTTCCCGACGGAGGTCTAAACGCTGACCTGCTTGCCGCGCCGGCCGTCTCCCGAGTGCACCCTCCCAGTCCGTTATTGCTTGCCTCCGATTTCGCTGCCTGTCTC
The DNA here is from genome assembly GCF_052327205.1 of Somniosus microcephalus. Lineage (NCBI taxonomy): Eukaryota > Metazoa > Chordata > Chondrichthyes > Squaliformes > Somniosidae > Somniosus > Somniosus microcephalus. Next base: position 443,252,131 of record NC_140987.1, on the reverse strand, counting down.
AGCTGTAGAGCCTGCCGCTGGAGCCCCAGCCTGACGCCCAGGAAGGATTAGCGCAGTACCTGCCACCAGCTTGGCCAGCTGGTGAAACCACAGTTTCTCTTACTTCCTTGAGTCTTCTGGACGCTGGAGGAATCGATGTCCTTGAGGTGCTGCCGAATTGCAGGTAAGTCCGTTTCCACTTCGTCGCCACTGTAGTGTCCGTGTGTAGATAAAGACACTGAAGACAGGAGTTGGTTCACAGGTATTTACTAAGCAAGTCTGGGGGGGGTTCTAAAGGATATACACAATACACAGGCTTATATAGCCCAAGTGGCAATTACCGGCATTACTCACACCTGGGGCTCTTAAAGGCACATACACCACAATTGCTCTTAAAGGCACATACACCACAGTATGCCTCCTTAAACACCATACCTACCTGTCCTGCTACCTTCAGGGATCTGTGGACATGCACTCCAAGGTTCCTCTGATCCTCTGAAATTCTCAGTATCCTACCATTTATTGTGTATTTCCTTGCCTTGTTAGCCCTCCCCAAATGCATTACCTCACACTTCTCTGGATTGAATTCTATGTGCCACTGTTCTGCCCACCTGACCAGTCCATTGATATCTTCCTGCAGTCTGCAGCTGCCTTCTTCATTAGCATAGTGTGTCCTCCCACATCCCATTTTGGCATTGTTAATTCTTTAAAAATTCCAGGGTATTTCCTGGAAGTCCATTCGATATGTTAATGGCCCGGATTTTGTGGCGGGTATGACAGCGTGCTCTCCGAGTGCGCCGCCACACCTCCTTTGAAATCCACTACAATTTTGGGATTTCTGCATTCACTCACGCATGCGTGAAATGCGGAACTTTCTGTTTGTCAATGTACGCGTTGAGAGGCCATCTGCACAGCCCACGTCAAAGCAATTGCTGGGCGCAGAGTTGGGCTATTTGTCCACCAACTGGCCAGCAATTGCCTACGGAAGTGTTACGGGTGATCCAAACGCTGGCGCTGCCGTTGCCTGCGCTCGCTCCAGATATGGAAATGAGTCAGGTTGTGACATCAGTAAGCGTGCAACGCTGAATTGACGCACTATCTGGCATGCTGGACGTCTCCGCTCCTTTTAGCGCCCTCTCCAAAGTACGTACAGCAGACCGTGCATGCAGCAGTACCGCGGACCCCCTATCAGCACTTCTTTAAGGGACTCGCAACTTTCAGGTAAGTTTAGATTTTTGCTTTTGTGCTGGATTCTTTGCATTTGATTGGAGTAGTGGCTTGGTGCAAGACATTCAGAAAGTTGTAAAGTATGAAGGGATGTTTGCAAGACTTTAGCTTTTAAAGGGAGGCCTCTGAGCACACCACTTGCTCCCAGTCCTGGGAGCTCTAGTTGCAGTCCCACTTGGGCTGCAACTTCACATGGAGATGGAGCAGAGGCAGCAAAGGGAACAAGTTGCTCGCAGAGGGAGGAGGAGGAGGAGGAAGCAGAGGAGGAGGAAGCAGAGGGAAGGAGGCAACTCAGACAGCCCCTTTCTGGCCGGGATATCCGGGATCGAATCATCCAACTGGAGTAGTAGTGACCACAACCCCAATTCCCCTTTCAACATTTGTCCCACACCTTACCTTCCCTCTGTTACTGATCATTACAGCATCCACTTAGCTACAATGCTGACATAAAATCCACCACAAAGCAAGCTTTCCAATCCAACTTTATCCGTATATGCATCCAATATTACATCAAAAAGTCAACTCAGCACCCTTGTACATTCCCTTAGTGAGTGTCTTGAGTGTGCCTTTGCCTATCCTAGTGCTCTTATGCAGCGTTACCCCAGTGGCTGCAGCGTGGCTGGTGGAAGGCTGCTGACTTTGTGGGGGACACTGGGAATGGCCTTGCTGGATGACCTCGAGGAGCTGGTGGCTGGGAGTGTGAAATCGAGTGGCGGTGTTTTTTCTTCTTCTTCACTCTCCTTTCCTTCTTGTTGACCCACTGGCTGGGCAGGCTGGGTTTCTTGGGTGTCTGAAATGAGGAAGGCAGAAGGGTAGGGTTGTGGTGAGGCGAGGGGGGCAGGTAAAGCAAGAGGTGCATGCTTACATCATGTACAACTTGTAAATCAGAAGAGATTGTGGGATGAGGGGGAAGTGGGATGTGAGAAGGAGGATAACATATGAGGATATCGGCATCTTGTATTCTTTCAGACCCGCCGCTGACCAAGGGCTCACCCATGCCCCTGCCAAGAATGGCCAGCACCGTCTCCTCCAGGGGGGTGAGGTGAAGCTAGGAATGGGAGGTATGCCTCGCGTTTGGTAGAGATTGTTGGTAGGTGAGTGATTGGGGGGTGGCAGTGGGTAAAGGGGGGGTCATGCATTGAAGAGTGTGTGAGGCTATTGGTGCAGTTGGTAGGAGACGGCTTTTGAAGTTGCATTCACTGACCTTGACCACTTGTCTGAGGCCATGAAACTTCTTTGGACACTGGAGCCAGGTCCTGGGGGTGACACTGCTGGCAGTGACCGCCTCAGCGATCTGGTCCCACATCCTTCTTTCTGGAAGGCCTCCTGGCCCCAGTGTTGACCCCCTGCACAAAGCTCAAGTGCTGCGTGCGAGACCCTGGGTGCCCTTTCCCTGGCCTGTTGAGCCATTTGGGTTAGTGCTGAAGCATTTTTACCATTTTTCATCAACAGAAGGCAGCTCACCTTTAAGAGGTGCAGGCTGCCTTTAAGAGGAGCAGACTAGCTTAAAATAAGGCTAGCCTCACTTGAACAACGTGAACTCCGGCCCCCTGCTGAGAGCACAGTCTGTCAGCAGCACGTCCAGCGCTAGGCGGTGCACTGCAATCATGTAAAATAGCAGGCAGTACAGATTTGTCCTGCTGCCTGAACTGCTTTCAACGGGCGCGAACAGATCGCGCATTGTGGTTCCCGCACCCGTTTTTCAGCATTATCCAATTTCACCCCCTATTTTTTTGTGATTTCTAAGATGTGCCAAAGATTTCTATCCTATTTCATAAGTTTATTTTGCAATTCTGTGAGGGACACTCAAGGCATCTATGAAGCTGTTGAATTTCTTTGTTCACTCACTTTGTTCACTAAGAAGGGGGATTTTAACCAAAAAAAACAGGCGGGTAGGGGGTCAGGAGGGAAGTTAAATTGTTAAATATCTCAATCCTGACATGAACCCGCCTCCAACCCGCCCACATCCAGTTTTTGACAGAGGCAGGACAGGGGGGGCAGGCAGCTAACCCGCTCCCAGGAGACGGTCAGCCATTTAAATATTATAATGAGGCTGGCGTGCCTCAGATTTAACCATCATTACAAATTTAACAGTGGCTGGTCGGGTTCTGCGGGCCTCTGGAAAATTAACAGCTAATGGAAGGCGAGGACTGCTGGACCAAGGAGGTAAGTGCCTTTACACTTACCTGGTGGTTCCAGCGTGCCTGAGTAACCCACTCCCCCGTGATCAGAGACCCAACCCCCCCCGCAATCCGGCCTCCGAACCCTTCCCAGGACTCTGATTTTCCCCTCCCCCCAGGCGTCCAATCGCCTTCCTAGCCTCCCCTTGCCCCCCAACCGATGATCTTCAGGCTGCCCCAATGTTCTCTGCCATCCGCCTCCCCGATGCTCCTCCAGCCCCCCCCGATATTCTCTGCCCCTATCATCCTCCAGCGCCCCCCCCGATCACCCTCCAGCCCCCATACCCACCGATCATTCTCCGCCCCTCCCCCCCCGATCATTCTCCAGCCCCCAATCGATCCCTCCCTCCCTCCTCTGTGTGGCGTTGAGCCGCACGCCTACCCGCCCGCAGCCAGCCAGCCTCTCCATCTGGCTGGCTGCGGGTGGGAAACACTTGGTTTCAATTGCAAATCCGGCCTGCCGTTAAATTCGTCAGGGCCTGCAGAAAACCTGTTCTTCCGGATTTCCCGACCGCTTCTGAGCCACCCGCCCCACCCCCCCCCTCCCCACTCCCAACCTGGCAAAGGATTAAAATTCTGGCATTAGTGTCGGAAGGTTGTGAGTTCAAGTCCCACTCCAGAGATTTGAGCACGTAATCTAGGCTGACACTCCCAGTGCTGCACTGTCGCAGGTGTCGTATTTCAGCTGAGACGCTAAACCGAGGCCCCTCTCTGTCATCTCAGGTGGACATAAAAGATCCCACGGCCACTATTCGAAGAAGAGCAGGGGCATTCTCCCGGTGTCCTGGCGAATAATTATTCCTCAGTCAACAAATTATCTGTTCATTTACCTCTTTGCTGTTTGTGGGACCTGGCTGTGTGCAAATTAACTGCAGCATTAGCCTATATTACAACTACAACAACTTCAAAAGGGAATCGGCTGTGAAGTGCTTCGAGACAACCTGAAGTTATGAAAAGTGTTTTTTTTCAAAGCAAGGTCTATCTATCAACACAACAACTACAACTTGCATTTATATAGCACCTTTAACATAGTAAATGCTCATCAAAAAACTCCTATTGCAACCAAACCGCTAACTCTAAGAGAACTAAGCTCTAAGTGAATGATTCAGATGAAGGTGTGTGTCAAGTAGAAACTGAAATGCATTGTTAAGTATTTGCGTAAGTTACTGACTGGATACTTTAAAGCAGGCTGGTATGTGTTTTCCTCCAAATACCATTGCCTGTTGATGTTTAACTTTACCGTTACGACATGTGACGTACAACTAAAAAAAAAGACTTCTTTGTTAAAAGCTGCTGTCAGATAAATTGGTTATTTTCTAGTGAATGCAAACTACAGGAAACTTTGTGCTATCCGGCACCGACGGGACCGAGCTGCTGCCGTTCCCTCAAAACTGCCGTACACTCCAGAGCTAATGTTGAAACATACGGAGATTTTCATCTCCGTATGAATCAACAAACCCTGTTGCTTAGCAACAGCCTCTAAACAGTCGGCTAGCGTCTCTAGCTGAAGCTGTTGCTTAGCTACAGATGTTGCAGAGCTTGACTGTTCAAAAAAAGCAAAGAAAAGAAACAAAAAGAATAAAAAATGGCTCCTGATTTTTGCCGGTGGCTCGAGCTCGCCGGACGGTTCGCCTCCGGATAACACAAAGTTTCCTGTAACTGTCCAGTGCATATTGTCAAACTTCTAGCTGGAAATCGGCCAGTCTTTGTGACTGCTATAATTTTTTTCAATGTTTAAACTCACTGATCTTAAGTAGAAGCATCTGCTTGTAGCTATCACTGTTTAAACAGTTCAAACATACCCATACAAGAGAAACTGTTACGAGCCTTGCCCAAAGGCGTCGCGAGTTCATCCAATCAGTCGCTGCTGTACAGACAAGGAAGGTCCCAGCTTTAATCTCTAATCTGAGCTCAATTAGTTGATCCCAGCTGGACTATTACAAATAGCCTCAGCATTATTGGGTTAGAAAGGTGGAATTTGTCCAAGATTTGCACTGTTGATCTCTTTCCAGTGATGCATTTTGGAAGTGTATCTATGTGGGCATTGGATTGTGCTAGACTGTGATGCCCTCTTTCACTGAATAACCTGGAAAGCAAAGCGCATCAATAATGGCCTCTTGGGTGATGTACTGGAGCCTTCCCCAGAATTGTAATGCAGAAGGACAGCAATGCTTTAAGGAGAGGGGTGATAGGCATTTTTTGGCAGGAAAAACCTGTTATATTGTGTGCTGCATTATTGAACAGACAGTTTCTATTAGTAATAACTCAGAGTGTTCTCGGCCTTTTCAGTAATTCTTTGCTTCCCATTTCCAACCACATGATCCCCATTTAATGAAAAATAACTGGAATTTGTTTTGAGCCAGATGCTATATTTTTGACCTCCTCAATGAAGACAGATAAAATGAACCTTTTATGCCCAAAATACATCAATGACTGCTGCAGAAAAGTACTTTGAAAGGTGCTGGGTAAGTGCATGTTAATACTTTTTACATTATCGGCACTCTACACATTTACATATTTTATGGAAATTTAAAGGTTATGCATTATGCAGGAGTAGATTCGGCCTGCATGATATAGACAGTACATTTCTCATCAAATTGTTTTTTTTATCTTTTGTTAATAGATATTCCTGTAAAACAAACATCAAGGGGGTGATTTTCACTCAGAAGTTGGGAAGGAGGCGGGACTACAACTTTCGGGGTTGTAGTCCCGTCTCCATCGAGATGCAGCCAATCATCGTGATTTTAACTTGATTCACCTTATTGAGCCCGCCTAGCGGGCTCAGCAGGCCAATTAAGGGCCACCCGGCAACAGGTGACGTCACAGACTGAAATTTCATCTGTCAAAACGTTTTGACAGATGAAATATCAGTGTTTCACAGCTGTTTGAAGCTGTCAAACACTGACAGTCTTACTTATAACCTGAGTCCTTCTACACAGACTCAGTTAGAAATCTCACCGGCACAGAAAGCTGCAGGCTGTCACTTTTGACAGTTCGCAGCCGTTCTGCTTTCTGTGCCGGTTAGATGATGGACTCCCGAAACCGAGAGGAAGAAAGGCTAAAAAAGTAAGTACAGGTAATTTAAACTTCTTTACACACTTTAGACACACCAAACACAATTACCTTTGCACTCATGCACCCATCACTCACCTGAACACTGACATCTCGACCCCTCCAAGTCCTTCAACCCGACGGCCCGACTCCTCTAACTTGGCGTGGTTTGGAGCCGTCGGGAATCCCACACTTCAAGCTTTAAAATAGGGATCAGCCTAAAAACTGCCTGTTAACTAACTGTTAACAGGCAGTTAATTGTCACTAATCCCTTCCCGCCTCGGGTAGGTGGGTCCCAGTGCAGGGCAGGTACCCGCCTCCTTTGAAACTTACATGGAGGCGGGTTTGGGGCGGGATGGTGTCGGGACCCCCGAATTCGGGACTTTAACCCCCCACACGCCTCCAATCCTGACTCCACGGGTCAGTTAAAATCGAGGCCCAAATGTACGCACTTTTATTTTAAAATTCAGTTGTCGAAGTGGTGGCCAGTTTTGAAAAATCTTTGAGTCATGTTGATATGGAGTTTTGCAAAAAGAATGTCACGCAGGTTTTATTTTTCAAATTCGCATTGTGCTTCGTAACATTTAAATAGTGCAAAGCACTGCTCTTTGTATTAAAAGTTAACAAAACTGTGAGCATTTGCAGGGAAATTTATCTGAGGTGATTTGCTGCCTTTGCATCTTAATCACTAATCTTTTTCTACTGCACTGCTAGAGGGAACTTCATAGAATGCAACGACTTTGTTCACTAGATGTGTGCTGAAAAAAATCTGCAGATTAGTAAGGACGTGGAAATTGTACAGCGATTGTAACCTGTACTGAGAGAGACTGTACTGCAGGAGTTTAAACCCTCAGCGTGAATTCCTTTTTAGTAAAATGCTGCGGATTAATTCCTCTTAGATGAGTCACAAGCTAGGTTATCCACTTCACGAGGTATGTACAGATGAGAAGGTCATTCATCCATCTCCGCTCATCCTTCCAGAAAACTCTTAGGGGGAGAAATTCGGTGGGCTGCACCTAAAGAGGGCACTCAGTGGCTTTAGCGCCGCTGGCCATGCCTCCCGCGATATTTAGCTGGGGCGCTAATGGCGGCGTTAGCCTGTTGCGCTGCGCCGCCACCGATGACGTCATCAGTGTGTGCAGCACCCCCCCTGTAGTGTCCGTGTGTAAATAAAGACACTGAAGACAGGAGTTGGTTCATAGGTATTTACTAAGCAAGTCTGGGGGGGGTGGGTTCTAAAGGATATACACAATACACAGGCTTATATAGCCCAAGTGGCAATTACCGGCATTACGCATACCTGGGGCTCTTAAAGGCACATACACCACAATTCCTCCCCTTCTAGCTAACTAGTACATCATATTTTAAGTAATTATTAATTACATGTTATATGCAAAATAATATCACAGAATCACAGAAACCCCACAGTGCAGATAGAGGCCATTTCGGCCCATCGAGCCTGCACCGACACATATCCCACCCGATCCCCGTAACCCCTACACCAACACATATCCCACCCTATCCCCGTAACCCCACGTATTTAATCCCCCTGACACTAAGGGTCAATTTATCATAGCCAATCAACCTAACCCGCACATCTTTGGACTGTGGGAGGAAACCGGAGCACCCGGAGGAAACCCACGCAAACACGGGGAGAATGTGCAAACTCCACACAGACAGTCACCCGAGGCCGGATTCGAACCCGGGACCCTGGCGCTGTGAGGCAACAGTGCTAACCACTATGCCACCGTGCTGTATTAATTAATTATAAGTTAGTCTCTCAGAAGGCTTCCTGACTCGGTCCGGATAATGCCTCGGGGGTGTAGTAGTTTCTGGTGGTGTAGTAGGTTCTTCTGGCAAGGCTGATTCGGCTTGAAGGCCAGTGTCGGGTTCATCGGGTTCCAGTATCACCGGATCGGAGGTAGATATGGGTATCTCTACTTCATCGTTAGATGTATAGCGTGGTGGTGTAGGTTGTCCCTTTTCGGATGACTTGATGATTTGGTCAGCATGGCGCCTTATTATGCTTTCTCCGATGTCCACGGTATACATCAGTGGTCCTAGTCATGTGCAGATAGTTCCAGGCTGCCATTTCTCGGTACGGTAGTCCCAGGCCAAAACCGGTTGGCCTATCTGGAAGGCCCTAGTTGGCCTTTCATTCATGCCCTGAAACTGCCGGTTCTCCACGTCCCTTCGGACGTTGGGCTTGACCAAATCCAGCCGGCATCTTAGGTTTCTATTGCAGAACATCATGGCGGGAGTTTGGTTTGTAACCATATGTGTTGCATTCCTATATGCAAATAAGAAGTTATCCACCTTGTGCTGAAGTTTTATGTCTTCATTACCCATGGCCTTTATGGCCTTCTTAAAGGTCTGGACAAACCTTTCAGCCAATCCATTGGTGGCGGGATGGTATGGGGCGGACGTGTAGTACTTTACCCCATTGTTCTTTAAGAACTTTCTGAATTCTTCGGACACAAATTGCGGTCCATTATCAGAACATATCTGTTCCGGCAGCCCATTCCTGGCAAATATGGTCCTTAATACTGTGATGGTTTTTTCCGTGGTGGTGGAGGACATCTTTATTACCTCCGGCCACTTGGAGTGTGCATCAACTGCGATTAAGAACATTGAGTCCATAAATGGACCAGCAAAGTCGATGTGCACCCTTTGCCAGGGAGATGAGGGCCACTCCCATGGATGTAGAGGGGCCTGTGGTGGAGCATTTTGGACCTTCTGGCATCCTAGGCAGCTCTTGGTCATGTCTTCGATGTCTCCATCGATACCTGGCCACCATATAAACGCCCTAGCTAGGTTCTTCATTTTCACTCCACCCAGATGCCCCTCGTGAAGCTCCTTTAGCACTTTATCCTGGAGTTTGGGTGGAATCACCACTCTGGATCCACACATCAAGGTTCCTCGGCACACTGACAGCTGTTCTCTTCTTTGCGAGAATGCTGGCAACAGTGGTTCGCCATGTGCTGGCCATCCCTTCATTGTTAAATCGTAGACCCGTGAGAGAGCAGGGTCATTTCTGGTCTCCCTTTCAATGGCTGAATTTGTCACCGGTAGACATTCCACTATGGTAGAGTGGAATATCTCTACTGGGTCTACTGTAGGTGCCTCTTCTATCGTTGGCAACGGCAGGCGTGATAAACCGTCAGCATTCCCATGCTGTTTTGACCCTCTGTATTCAATGTTGTATTGGTGTGCCCCTAGAAAAAGGGACCACCTCTGTAGTCCTTGTGCCGTCATAATGGGGACACCTTTCTTCGGGTTGAATATGGAGATGAGGGGTTGATGGTCAGTCAGCAAGGTAAATTTTTGTCCGTGTAGGTAATGGTTGAATTTCTTCACTCCCCATACCAGGCTGAGTGCTTCCCTGTCTATCTGGGAATAGTTACGCTCAGCTGAGTTGAATGAGCGTGACGCAAAAGCTATCGGCCGTTCCGAGCCATCAGGGAATCTATGGGACAATACCGCTCCTATGCCGTAAGGGGATGCATCGCACGCTAGTCTGATTGGTAGTGATGGGTTGTAATGAGCCAAAACTTTCTCGGATGTGATTAAGTCTTTACATTTATGGAAGGCACGTTTACAGTCTTCGTTCCATTTCCAAATCACTCCTGTGTGTAGAAGATCATTAAGAGGGTGTAGAATAGTTGATAAGTTCGGTAAAAATTTATGATAGTAATTTATTAATCCCAGGAATGACCTCAATTGTGAAACATTTTCAGGTGCTGGGGCTTTTATAACTGCTTCAATTTTTTCAGGTGACTTATGCAACCCTTCCTTATTAATTATGTGGCCACAATATGATATCTGATTTTGGACAAATTCGCACTTGGGGCGATTTGCTCGTAGGCCCCGTTCTTTCAGCCTAGTGAGCACCTGCTCCAAATTGGCAAGGTGCTCGTTGTCGTTTTCTCCTGTTATAAGGATGTCGTCTAGGTAACACTGAGTCCCCGGAATCCCTTGCAGGACTTGCTCCATAGCTCTTTGCCAGGTAGCTGGAGCTGATGCTACTCCAAAAACCAGTTGATTGTACTGGTACAGGCCTTTGTGTGTGTTTATTGTGAGAAACTTTTTAGAGGTCTCCTCAACCTCCATCTGTAGATATGCCTGTGCCAAGTCAATTTTTGTGAAACGTTTTCCTCCAGATAGTGAGGCGAAAATATCTTCTATCCTCGGAAGAGTATACTGTACCGTGTGAAGGACCGGGTTTACAGTCACCTTAAAGTCCCCACAGATGCGAATATTTCGCTGTTCCTCTGAGTTATTTTTCAATGCTTTTTTCATGACTGGAACGATGGGTGTTGCCCATTCGCTCCAATCTATTTTGGATAATACGCCTGCCTTTTCCAAATTATCCAGCTCTGCCTCGACTGCCGGACGTATTGCGTATGGCATCGGTCTTGCCTTAAAAATTTTTGGAATTGCTGCATCTTCCACTTTTATTGAGGCGGTGATGCCTTTCAAGGTTCCTAGTTTCTCTTGAAACACTTCTTTGGCGTTGGCCAAGATGTCTTTTAATCGTTCAGGTATGATGTCATCATTGTTTTTTCCCTTACTGGTCACCGTCAGTGCCTGAATGGAGTGCCAGTCTAAACGTATCTTCCTTATCCATTCACGTCCCAACAACGGTGGACCACCATCTTGTAGAATGTATAAATACAACTTTTGTATTTCTTTGCCGTTGTATACCACAGGCACCTTTATTTTTCCTTTGGGGTATACTTTCTGCCCCGTATATGTTTTTAAGATAATGGATGTGTCTTTTAGAGGTATATGCTAAAATAGCCTCTCGTAATCTCGTCGATTTATTATGGTTAGAGCTGATCCTGTATCTAGCTCCATTTTAACTGGGGACCCTGCTATTATGAGGGTAACCCAAATGGTCTGGTAATCTTCATTGGCAATTACATTATGTAATTTGAGAGAGCTTAGTCTCTTGTTCCCGGAGTCGCTATCGCTCTTCTGGTCTTTGGAGCTACTGTCCGTCATCATTTGTACCTTTCTGTGCTTTTCCTTATTGATTCTTTTCCCGTTAGTGGGTTTTTTATTTTCAGATCGGCATACACGTGGAATGTGTCCCATCTTCCCGCATCGCCTGCATGCTTTTTCTTTGAACCAGCAATCCCTCTGGTCATGGTTGGATCTGCCGCAGCGATAACATCTCTCGAAACCCCGTGTCATTTCATGGGTGCCGAAGTCCTGTGGCCTTTGCTGTATCTTTGCCGCTCCTATTGCACTGAAAGCCTTGTCCAGTGTTAAATCTTTTCCAGAAGATACCTTTTTTTGTGTTTCTACACTTAGGGAATCGCAGATGAATTTGTCTTGCAGAGAATCTGCCAGTCCTGCCTCGAATTGGCAGTGTAGGGTATCAACAATCTCCTCAAAATTCTTGTCCATCGGTTCGGCTGGAGTGATTAAGTTGCCTAACAGCTTGTATGTTTCTGCGCCCATTAGATCCAGAAGCACTGAAGCTTTTTTTTCATCTTCTATTCCATTTGCGGTGCAAAACACCTCCACTCTTTCTACATATGTGGTCCAATCCTCTATCTTGTCATCAAAAACATTAATATTGCCAAAGTTAGGCTCTGTTTCATTATCAAAAGCATCAATATTGCCAGACTTAGGCATTTCAAAAAAGATATGGCGCTTCCCGCGCTTTTTTTTTTTCTCTCTGTAGCAACAATATGGCGCTTCCTGCGCTTTCCCGCCGCTGCTACCGATAACAACGCTGTTTTACTGTGGTTTCCGTTTATTCACTGTTGGAGACTCGTTCCCGACGGAGGTCTAAACGCTGACCTGCTTGCCGCGCCAGCTGTCTCCCGAGTGCACCCTCCCAGTCCGTTATTGCTTGCCTCCGATTTCGCTGCCTGTCTCAGCTGTAGAGCCCGCCGCTGGAGCCCCAGCCTGACACCCAGGAAGGATTAGCGCAGTACCTGCCACCAGCTTGGCCAGCTGGTGAAACCACAGTTTCTATTACTTCCTTGAGTCTTCTGGACGCTGGAGGAATCGATGTCCTTGAGGTGCTGCCGAATTGCAGGTAAGTCCGTTTCCACTTCGTCGCCACTGTAGTGTCCGTGTGTAGATAAAGACACTGAAGACAGGAGTTGGTTCATAGGTATTTACTAAGCAAGTCTGGGGGGGGGGGGGTTCTAAAGGATATACACAATACACAGGCTTATATAGCCCAAGTGGCAATTACCGGCATTACGCACACCTGGGGCTCTTAAAGGCACATACACCACAATTGCTCTTAAAGGCACATACACCACACCCCCTACCGCCCCAATCACGATATTTGGCAGCGACCGCCTCTGCAGCGCCGCTCGCTACTCACGCCCGGTTCACGGGGCCTACCTGTGGCGGCAGTGGCGCAAATTAAAGTGGAGGTGCGGGGCGGCCGTTTTTTTCGGCGGCCGCCTGCCAGCACCTCCGTCCCCGGCCTCCTGTTCTCCCCCCGCGGCATTGCCGGCTGTTTTCCGAGAGCCCGGCACTTCTCCTCGGTGCCGGGCTCTTTTGCCGGCACTCGCGATCGCTCATCGCGCTGGTGCAGGCCCCTCCCCCTTAAGAATGGGAGGAAGGCCTGCAGTACCGCAGCGCGCCGTGCCGCAGCGTGCGGCGCTGTGGCACGTTGCGCTGCGATATGCAGTTTCAGCACCCTAAGAGGGACACGGAGCGCCTCGAGCCTCGCCCCGTGTCCCTCTTGGGACGCTCAAGCTGAATTTCCGGCGATCGCTGCTGCTCCAATGGCAGCGCAAAATCTGGCGTCCAGGCGAGCTTGGCGCCCCGTTTGCGGCTCAACCCAATTTCTCCCCCTTACAGTTTGCCCATCGTGGCATCCAATTCCTGAAGCAATTCCCGGAGTTTTACTTCAATTACTCTGCCTAGATGTCAGTTCCGTGTGTTGATATCAAGTGCATGAAGAGGAACTTACTCTTCGAGGTCAAAGGTTTGCCTGTTGATAGTTGAACTTTAGCATAGTAAGGCGTCCCAAGGCACTTCACAGGAGCGTTATCAGGCAAAATTTGACACCGAGCCACATAAGGAGAAATTAGGACAGGTGACCAAAAGCTTGGTCAAAGCAGTAGGTTTTCGGGAGCGTCTTAAAAGAGGAAAGAGCGGTGGTGAGGTTTAGGGAGGGAGTTCCAGAGCTGAAGGCATCCCCACCAATGCTGAAGCAATTAAAATCCCCTTAAAGTATACTCCAAACTATTATTTTTATGCAGCTTGTACTACAGACACATTCCTGTTTTCAATTTGTAATTAGTTTGTGTCTGTTGTGTGCCGGAATTAGCAATCCAACTCTGGCGATAGCAGGAAGAATGGAAAACGCATCACCTGCAAGGTGTGCAGTGATGCCTGCCATATTCTATGTACTAGAAGGAAACTATTTACAATATATTGCTACGTTATTATCTGCAAGTGAAAACTATGTTGGTTGGCAACTCTTTGTGCTCCCAAGATCCAGAGTGGACAAGTTCTAGGAGCTGCTTATCCCGAGGGCTGTCAATGCGGGCAGGAGAAGAACGCTGCTGTTGAACTAAGGTTACCACTTATTGGCGCCTTTTTAAAAATTAATTCCTGGGATGTGAGCATTGCTGGCAAGGCCAGCATTTATTGCCCATCCCTCATTGCCCTTGAGAAGATGATGGTGAGCTGCCTTCTTGAACCGCTGCAGTCCGTGTGGTGAGGGTACTCCCACAGTGCTGTTAGGGAGGGAGTTCCAGGATTTTGACCCAGCAACGATGAAGGATCAGCAATATATTTCTAAGTCAGGATGGTGTGTAACTTGGAGGGAATCTTGGAGGTGGTGGTGTTCCCACGCGCCTGCTGCCCTTGTCCTTCTAGGTGGTAGAGGTCATGGGTTTGGGAGGTGCTGCCAAAGAAGCCTTGGCCTGTGACCATTGAATATGGTCTGTAGCAAAGTGGTGGATGACTTTGACTTCCGTATCACTCCCATTATGATTGAGGGAATATAATTCTCCATACATCAAAAATTTATGTCAACTTTTTTTTAGCTGCTGCAGGATAAACATAGAAACATAGAAACATAGAAGATAGGAGCAGGAGTAGGCCATTCGGCCCTTCGAGCCTGCTCCGCCATTCAATGAGATCATGGCTGATCATCCAAATTCAGTACCCTGTCCCTGCCTTCTCCCCATATCCCTTGATCCTTTAGCCTTAAGAAATATATCCAACTCCTTTTTGAATATATTTAATGAACTGGCCTCCACTGCCCTCTGTGGCAGAGAATTCCACAGGTTCACCACTCTCTGGGTGAAGAAATTCCTCCTCATTTCAGTCCTAAATGGCTTACCCCTTATCCTTAGACTATGACCCCTGGTTCTGGACTCCCCGGCCATCATAAACATCCTTCCTGCATCTAGTCTGTCCAGGCCTGACAGAATTTTATAGGTTTCGATGAGATCCCCTCTCAATCTTCTAAACTCCAGTGAGTATAAGCCCAATCGACACAATCTCTCCTCATACGTCATTCCTGCCATCCCAGGTATCAGCCTGGTGAATCTTCGCTGCACTCCTTCCATGGCAAGAATGTTCTTCCTCAGGTAAGGCGACCAAAACTGCACACAATACTCAAGGTGCGGTCTCACCAAGGCCCTGTACAACTGTAGCAAGACATCCTTGTTCCTGTACTCGAACCCTCTTGCTACGAAGGCCAACATACCATTTGCCTTCTTAACCGCCTGCTGCACCTGCATGCTTACCTTCAGCGACTGGTGCACAAGAACACCCAGGTCTCTTTGCACTTCCCCTTCTCCCAATCTATTGCCATTCAAATAATAATCTGCCTTCCTGTTTTTGCCACCAAAGTGGATAACCTCACATTTATCCACATTATAGTGCATTTGCCATGTTTCTGCCCAATCACCCAATCTGTCCAAATCATACTGGAGTTTCTCGACATCCTCCTCACAGCTTACCCTCCCACCCAGCTTTGTGTCGTCTGCAAATTTGGAGATATTACAACCAATTCCCTCGTCCAGATCATTAATATATATTGTGAACAGCTGGGGTCCCAGGACCGATCCTTGCGGTACCCCACTAGTCACTGGTGAGTTTACTTTGAGAGTAGAGTGTCTAACAGGACCAAAAGAGTTCATGCGCTGTGCACTTCTGAGGCTTTTTTGTAAATGTGAGTGTCTTCACGATTTCTGGTGTCAAGGTCATTGTACTTCAATAACAATTAACACAAGTTTTATTGCTTTTACCTTTGCTCTAATTAATGTTTCATAACATCAAATTATTCACTTCCATTTGACCAGAATCACAGAAAAAAAATAGGCTTTACATTGTGTGACCTGAATCGGGGAACAATGCTGTAAAATGCATGGTGCTGCACAATTCAATGTGAAGTCAGCAGTAAATCAGGACGAACAGTAGCTTATGGTGAATGTCACATTTTAAAGAAGCCCCCAGGGTGCTTAATAATTGGTGCATTATAACTGTCATGTCTCCCTATATGGAAATTTGTATTGTTGAGTTGTGTTTACCTCTAAGTATCTGTAGAAAGTCTTTTATTTTCCTCTGTCCCAATTTATCCTTGTGAACTTCTGTGAAATGTTGCACTGTGATTCATCTGTTTTAATAAACTGTACAACTTTCATAAGTACTCCAATGGTAGCTGAACTTTAATGCTTAAACCTTGTTGGTATGAAGAGAGCAAAGGGACAGGAGACCGCTTTATTTCTCCAATTAATAGTGAGCTCAGTGCATCTTTCCTATGGAAGTGTGTGGACAGACTGGATTTCCATTGCAAATAATGGCCGTCCCTTAAGGGGTAGGAATGATCGCCAGCCTTATCAGATTATCCATATGTATGAGTGTATCAAGCAGAAGTAAGTGGACACAGCTGAAAATGTACGGGGTATAAACAAAATTGCATAAAAATAAGAAATCTACCCAGGACCAAAACAATTAAATTGTAGAATGGATTTTCTTTGATGATGTAATTGGAGATTAGACATTCAAACTCGTGAGTAAAGAACAGGAATTAATTATTACATGGCGGGGGGGGGGATTTAAATTCTTTGATGCTGTGAAACAAATATAAGCAGATTGCTCAGCATAGTGAATACATTACTTCAAGTAACAGCACAATTTTAACTCTCTCCTTCGAGCCTGGGACAGTAACTCTGTGACTGCCATCTTTGAAACCCTCTGAAGCAGAAATCTTGCTTGAATAGTTTTGTGATGTTACAGTCATGAATTATAGGCTTGGATTTTGCGGTCGGCAGCGTACCTATGGAGTACGCCACCAGTATCTGAGCAGAATGTGCAATTACCTGATGGGGACCCTCCTTCGAGAACTTGCCGTTTGACGCTGCGCATACCTGGGATCACGTGGGCCGGTGCCCCAATCAGGAAACAGAAGCAACATGTATTTGGAGAATTGATCTTTGAAGCTTTCTCAGAGAAAGAATAAAAAGAAATAAAAACAGAAAAAGAATAAATAAATCCAGGCAAAAGAGGAGGCAGATTTCAGTAGTTCAATGGTACTTGGGAGAATCAGGGTGAAATTCAGTTAAATTATCATCTGCTACATTCTCATTTCTCTTAAAGAAACACAAATTTAACAACATCCACTAAATTATTCGATGATTCTGTGTGTACGCCCGTCAATTTGTGCTAATATTCCACATTTTCTCCAGGTGCCGTCCCAAATGAGACACTCAGGTACTACAACTTTATACATTCCTGGATGTAATTTAATTGAAAAAAAGCATTTTTTTAAAATTCCAATACAGTAATGAAGCATTCAGATGAAGATTTTTTATTGACGGGTATCCCCGTACGCGGTGGAAACAGGCCCAAGTGCCTGTTTGCACCAGCCGTAAAACCTGTGTACGTAATTGCCAAGCAGTTGGCGGGTAATTAGCTCAACTCTGCTCCAGCAGTTAGGTTTTCCATGTCGGTGCGGATGATCTTGTCAAGTCGGAACTTGACAGATTGCAAGTTTGGGATTCAGCGCCTACCCAAGCGCGTGTGGAAACCCACAACTTGCTGTCGATTTTAAAGGCGGTATGATGGCGTACTCTCAGTGTATGCCGTCATACCCACTGCAAATTCTGCCCCGATGTTACGGACCAGCTTAAAGATTCAAATCGATGACTGAATATAAATAGCTACAAAAAAAAAATCAGTTCTCCATCTTGGAGTATAATGCAGATGCTGTAAATACCAGGATTAATTTAAGTATATTAAATTTAAATATTTTGAAGCATATAAATGCATGTCTTTCTTTTACAGGCCTATGTAGCAGCTCTGCATCATCCCTAAGTAACGGTACTCATTTTCAAAGCTACTGTAACATTCTGAATCACTGGGTCAATCAAGAATGCCAGGAGTTTTCCGTAACTTCATGACCATTTATAAAACCCTGCTGTTGTGTTTTTGGTCTGGAACAGCTTGAGCTGTTGATTGAAATATGCTGCCCAGTTACCTCTGTGTGGAGAGTTGAAAGTCACTTTGCAGTACTGCTATGGTGTTACAATGGTCCCCACTGAACTGAAATGAATTATTGATGATCAAGCTTGCATCAAAATGAAAGCATAGAACAAAAATATCATTCAATGTATCCAAGTCCACTTTTTTTTTTGGCAAACCATCTACAGCTGGGATTCTACAATAGATAGGCCCAGTCTCCCTACGATACTTGAGTCTTTATGTTCTTCAGTGTATTTAATTATTTATGCTTATTTATCCTTGCAACCTATTTTCAGAACCAGATATTCCTAATTCATTTTTTTAGAGGAGTTGCCAATATTTTATCAATTCGTTTTTTAGAAGCCTATACATATTTCTTCTCAGGAGGGTGTGGGAGGCGAGCTTATGTAATTGAGGGCTGTTAATTAAATTCTCAAACCCTGTCTTCCTATGATTACAATTGAAGTCAAATAATCTTTTTAGAACCATATAATCTGTGTCTCTTCATGATTTTTACTTCTCCAATGAGCATAACTCCAGGAACCCCAATTATGTCAACCTTTCCTTATTGTTTAATTAATGTTTCGATATAACTCTCTGCCTAGAAATATTTGAATTAAGTATTGTGTAGAATGGGCCTATACTCTCTGGGTCTATACTCTCTGGAGTTTAGAAGAATGAGAGGTGATCTCATTGAAACACACAAGATTCTGAAGAGGATTGACAGGGTAGATGCTGAGAGGTTGTTTCCCCCTGGCTGGAGAGTCTAGAACTAGGGGGCATAGTCTCAGGATAAGGGGTCGGCCATTTAAGACTGAGGTGAGGAGGAATTTCTTCACTCAGAGGGTTGTGAATCTTTGGATTTCTCTGCCCCAGAGGGCTGTGAATGATGAGCCGTTGGGTATATTCAAGGCTGAGATCGATAGATTTTTGGACTCTAGGGGAATCAAGGGATATGGAGATCAGGCGGGAAAGTGGAGTTGAGGTCGATGATCAGTCATGATCTTATTGAATGGCAGAGCAGGCTCGAGGGGCCGAAAGGCCGACTCCTGCTCTTATTTCTTACGTTCTTATGATTCTTATCCTTCAAATTGGGCAAAGGTGGAAGACTGAGGCCAGATTGCAGCATGAGTGGTGGAACCAGAAACCTCCTTGGGTTTTGGGAGTGAACTAAACAGGCAGCGATTTTTAACTCTCCCCATTGGGTGGGAATGGAGCGGGGTGAGCGGGTAAAATGGAGCGGCCCCATTCCTGCCAATCTCCGGTTTAACGCAGCTGGTTCTGGCGGCAGCTTAGGCATTTGCCGAACTTCGGCGGGAGCCAATCGGGGCTCCTGTGACCTCATGGGCTGGGAACCTGCTGCGGCTTTCCCGTCAGGTCTGCAGATGCAAGAGCCTCTTCAGGTAAGTGTCACAACCTTCCTTTTGTGGGGTCGGGAGGAGTACGAGTGCCTCCCCAGACATCGCCCCCACCCCTCCAAGGCCCCCCCCACCACCCCCCGAAACCTCCTTCCTGCCACTTACTGGAAAAATCCATGGGCGACCAAGGGTCACCCGACCTACGCCTTTTGGCAGCTGCTCTGCCTGCTCTTCATGCCCGTTCTGGCCAGCAGTGCACTGACGACATGCAAATGAGGCTCGGGAGCTAATATGTCCCGGCCCTGAAATTTCGCCCAGTGAGTGCGTTTTGCACGAGGTTCAAAGCACTTTACCTGTAAGCTGCCGCTGTTAACGTCTTGTGCCATCATTTTGTAAATCTCCTCCGTTTGCCATGTGACCTGATGGTGCATGGAAAAATTTAGAGAGTACGACTATCAGGAAAGACTGAACAGGCTGGGGCTCTTTTCTCTAGATAAGAGAAGGCTGAGAGGAGACCTGATGGAGCCCTTTAAAATGAAGAGAGAGTTTGATGGGGGAGGTGCAGAGAAGATGTTTCCATTTGTGGGGGAATCCAAAACTAGGGGCCACAAATTTACGATAGTCGCTAATAAATCCAATAAGGAATTCAGGAGAAACTTCTTTACTCAGAGAGTGGTGAGAATGTGGAACTCGCTACAACAAGGATTGGTTGAGACGAATAGCATAGATGCATTTAAGGGGAGGCTAGATAAGTATATGAGGGAGAAAGGAAAAGAAGATGGGGATTTCCAACATCCGCAGTATTTTGCTATCGTATTAAGGAAAAGAAGATTATTGCCGATAGGTTGAGATTAAGTAAATAGAGTGGGAGGAGGCTCGTGTGGAGCATGAACACCGACATAGACCTCTTGGGTAGAATGCCCTGTTTCTGTGCTGTAAGTTCTATGTAAATCTAAATGCAAATTGATGCTAATAGAAAACATGAACTGCAATGGCAAATCTGTTTATTTGTGTAATGTGTACAAGACAATTTAGCTTGTAATATATTTTCTAAAAATAATTGACGTAAGAAAACTCACAAAGCACTTGGTTGAGTATAAAAGAAGGCTTTAATCAACTGTATCACAACCATGAAATTCTAGTTATATCACTAGTTCCTGGTTACAAAAATGTCCTGGGCAAGCTGGGCCCACGCCCGAGTATTTAGACTTCTTGGACGGCGCCACCAGCTGGCCGCCCAGTGTTATTTCATGAGTCGATTCTTCATGAATGATAGGATTCATGACAATAATCCCCTGGCATTGTGCATCTTTTGCATCTCGGAAGCAGTTAATTTTCCTTAATTCTCTGCCTCCGATACCTGGCGCAGTGCCATTGTAATCAATGATTTTTTCACCCCTCTATGTTCCAGATATAAATGCCAGTGATTTTCATGAATAGAATAAAGAAATGGTTAGAAGACTGAGTACAGATGGAATTCAGCCCTGAACATGCCTTTGTTCTTGCACACGTTGCCAGGTATAACCAGTGTGCCTCCCCCCACTTCCTGTGCACGTATTCATTCATTGCTAACCATATACAGGAGCCTCTTATTAGTGAAATGGTTTGTAATGTCATAAAAAAATACATCATCTGAACGAAATCTTTGGTGAAACCGTAAGAGCAATGTTCCCTTTAAGCAGCGCGGCAGCTGCAGAGTTCTCACCGGCTTTTAAATAGGCACAACCGTGCATGCGCGGTATTTTAAATGGAACGCGCACCCAAAAAAAATTAAAGGGCACATAAAAGTCTTAAAAACTGTGTTCCTTTTAATAAAGCTTGAATGTTTGAAAAACAACAGGAGACAGAGAGAGAGAGGTAACAAACTGCCCTTTCACCTCTGGAAACCTTCATTCAAATCCAGGTGAGACTGATGAGATGAGTATCTGCTCCGTCAACTGTAATGGTCCCCTTTGACAGGAGGTTGGCCATCACACTCCAGCTCCTAATTTAGCACTTGTGTCATTTCAATGGCACTTTCAGTCAGGGAAGTGACCGGATGGCTGGTGTTGCAAATGAAATATGTCATACTGGCACACAAGGGCAGCAGGCGCATGGGAACACCACCACCTCCAAGTTCCCCTCCAAGTCACACACTATCCTGACTTGCAAATATATCGCTGATCCTTCATCGTCGCTGGGTCAACATCCTGGAACTCCCTCCCTAACAGCACTGTGGGAGCACCTTCACTACACGGGCTGCAGCGGTTCAAGAAGGCGGCTCACCACCATCTTCTTAAGGGCAATAAATGCTGGCCTTGCCAGTGACTCCCACATCCCATAACGAATAAAAAAAAAAGGTACAGGGTGCTTTGTGAAAGATGGGATAATGTATATCACTGAGGCTGAGTACAGCACGTACAGCCAAACCGGGAGTCCATGACACTGGGTGCCAAGAATGAGAAAATATTCAGTTGCTAGTATCAATGAACACAAAAAAATCGCCAAAATTTTATCTTCTGAAAAAGAGAAATAAAACTCATTCTGTGGATTGTCTGTAATTAATAAATGTGAATGAATGGGTTTAAAGCAGTTAGAGCAATTTGATAGATTAGTTAATATTTTGAACTGTAGGAGTGATGTTCCACAGTTCTTTTTGTCACTTGAATTATTTAGTTATGTTAACACTGGCTCATAGATTACTTTGACTCATCTGGTATTCCACATTTAAACCAGTACCACAATGTCTTGTCTTCTGTTCCGAGAGTACTAATTATCCTATAAAAACAGAAAACATTGCAGCATTAGTCATTTTGCTTCCTTTTAGAGAGAGTGTCGACCCTTCATTCGCACTGTTGTTAATATATCTTCGTGCTGGCTAATTACCAATTATTACAGATAACTAAAATACACAAAAAAATGTTCCAGGTAGGTGCCGCACATTGCAATCACGACGAAAGCTTCATGCAGCTTTTAACCTTAATTAATACTGCCATTGGGCAAGAATTAACACTTGCAGAGTTATACCATTACACATAGTTTGGAATTTAGCCTATATTTATTTTCCCGATTTGTTACTGTATGTTCAAGGATTGGTTTCAAGTTTTTTTTCTGGAATAATACAGCCATATTTTATCATCATGGATAATGATGGTTCTAAAGGTTTACACAGTTAGCTTTGCAATTAAGCTTTTGTTGGATTGTTAATGAGGCCATTCATGTTGGTAAATAAAAGCATGCTCTGAACAGCTTTTATGTTGTTTATTTTTAAATGCCAGTCCATTATAGGGTCCTTATTGATGACACCTATCCTTCTGACTATACAAATCCTGCATGGTTACCACAACAAACATTGTGACGAGCTCTATCACTATAGAAAGAAGAAAACATTTTTTGCAGAATATTAGTAATTTAAATATTAGGGAAGTGATGTGTACCTTAATCAACTCCACATGTTTTGAGATTAAAGTTGATGAAAAGCGAGGAGAACAATACAGAATATTATTGGGTCATCTTCGATCTCGCCCCTCCCGAACCTCCTCCAGCCCTACAAGCTGTATTGATTTCTTTGTGGGTTCAATGACGAGACATTTATGAAAGAGAATGTCTTTTAATCTAAAGCTTGTTCAACTCTTTTAACAGCATTACAGGAGACACCATCTTAGTGATCCATCTAAAACGAAACTAAAACTAAACTGCTTGTCTCTGTCACATGCCCTCTGCTGGTCAGGCACAAGCAATCTATCAGGCAAATATGCTGGTAAGGCATCATAATCAAACAGGCAAATACCATCACTATTTGCTGATATCATTACACAAGCCTCTGAGAACTCTGCGCTCCTCCGACTCTGGCCTCTTGCGCATCCCTGATTTCCTTCACTCCACCATTGACAGCTGTGCCTTCAGCTACCTCTGCCCTAATCTCTGGAATTCACTCCTTGAACCTCTCTGCCTGTCTACCTCTCTCTCCTCCTTTTAAGTCGCTCCTTAAAACCTACTTTTTTGACCCAGCTTTCGGTCACCTGTCCTAATGTCGCCTTACGTGGCTCTGTGCGCAATTATTTTGGATAATGCACCTGTGAAGTGCTTTGGGACGTGTTATTATGTTAAAGGCACAGTATAAATGCAAGTTATTGTTTATTCAATGATGTGGTGCGAGTGTGTCGACCGGGAGTACTTGGCATAAGCATTGGGAATTTGAGGCTGAGGTCAAACTATTATTCTGGTGCTGCTTCTCGAGGACTTTGTACTTTCTGAATGGCAAACGTTTGAGGAACGGGGGAAAATCTCAAGGCCCCCAGCTGCTGTTCATGTGTAACTCTTGGATATTCAGGGCCACCTCGAGGTATAGATGTCCCACGAAGTACTGCTCTTTGTGACTCTCTCCATTTCTCTCTTTTTAAACTCCCTCTATTACTCTGGACTTTTTCTCCTCTTCCATCTACTGGTTCCCTTGTTCTCTTTCTCCTTCTTTCTGCGTCACTTTTCCACTCCTGTCTTCTCTTTAGTTTTCTCTCCTTGTGTCTCTCTTCTGATCTGGAATGCGCTGCCTGAAAGGGTGGTGGAAGCAGATATAATAGTAAGTTTCAAAAGGGAATTGGACATATAGCTGAAAAGGAAAATAAATTGCTGAGCTATGGGGAAAGAGCAGGTGTGTGGGACTAATTGGATCACTCTTTCAAAGAGCCAGCATAGGACGATGGGCCAAATGGCCTCCTTCTGTGCTGTATGATTCTATGATTTATTTATTTCCACATTCCTCTCTGTTAGTCCATCATGTATCAATGTTACTCTTTTTTTTTCTTCGTGCCTCTCATTTTGTTGCTTTCTTTGTGGGACCTGCACTGCAACCAGGAAGTGGTCAGAACCAGCAGCAAGCAGACAACTGTGGGAATGAGTGAACTGGTGAGTTAGGAGCAGGCAGAGCTCGCAGTGGAGGCTAGACAATTAGCATGTGCATGCTTCCGGCTTTCTTCAGATGTGTTCTGTATCGGACATCAGCCCTGAATTACATAGAATTACATAGATTTTTTACAGCACCGAAATAGGCTTTTCGTCCCGACAGCTTTGTGCCGGTGTTTATGCTCCACAAGAGCCTCCTCCCACCTTACTTCATCTAACCCTACCACCATATCCTTCCGGTCCTCGTGTACTTATTTAGCTTCCCCTTAAATGCATCTATGCTGTTCGCCTCAACCACTCCCTGTGGCAGCGAGTTCCACATTCTCACTACAATTGGTGGCAAACCTGTGGAATTCTCTACCACAGAAGGCTGTGGAGGCCAAGTCATTGAATATATTTAAGAAGGAGATCGATAGATTTCTAGACACAAAAGGCATCAAAGTGTATGGGGAGAGAGCGGGAATATGGTATTGAGATAGAGGATCAGCCATGATCATATTGAAATGGCGGAGCAGGCTCGAAGGGCCGAATGGCCTACTCCTGCTCCTATTTTTCTATGTTTCTAATTATTATTACTTAGGTCAGGTCCTGGAATACAGGAGTTTTATGGACATAGCCTGAATTTCCACAAGGATTTTCCCAATTTCCTGCCGTTACTTTGGTGGGAGATTGGCGGATCCCCCAGAGAAGTGGCCTTGGTGGTTTATTTTGAGCTGTTGAGACTCCTTTTCTGGGAGCTCTGCCAATATCATGCTGGAGAAACCCCACAGAAATTCCATACACAAATCTTTAGCAGTGCAGTGTAGCGAAGCGAAGCTGCAAAATATAATTACTGTAAATCATTTTGAAATGTTGGAAGTTTAGTTAGAGCTGCATATTTCCTTTATTTTAGCATTTGAAGATGACTGTATTCCTATAATTGCTGAAGTAGCTTTAAAGAAAGGAACAGGTTTTCCAAGAAAACATGATGGACATTTGTCCGAACATCGCCTTGTATGGCTTTGTCTCAAATTATGTTTGAAATGGCTATCTGACCGCAAAATGTCCAGAATAACTACAGGAAACTTTTTTTTATCCGGCACCGACAGGACCGACGTGGTGCCGGTTCATCAAAAATTCCGGATAACCGAGAGCTATAGTTAAAAGATATGGAGAGCTGAGAGTTCCGTATAAAGCAACAAACCCTGTTGCTTAGCAACAGGTGCAGAACAATGGCCACAAGTTCCAAGCGTCTCTGTAGCTTAGCAACAGCTGCAGCCACATCCTTGCACAGCAACAGATCAAGGAAGGCAAGTAATATGAAGTATGAACCTACTCCTGAATTTTGCCGGTTAACCGAGATTTCCGGTTATTTAGGTGCCGGTAAATTGAAAGCTTCCTGTATTGAGTCAGCCAATGAGCTGGAGGTGGAGCGGGACTTATGGCAGGACTTAATGCGAACAGTCTATCTTACATACTGCCAATTTGATCGACATTCAGATGTTGCTATAGAAACTAAAACAGATATAAATGCATGCAGCAATTTTGTGAATGGCTTTACAGTGCCAATTATTGTGTAGGAGGTTCAAAAATAACAATGATCCAAAATGCCATACATAAGACGGGGTGAAATTTATATCAACCCTTTCATAGATGTTGACGGGTGGTATTGGAAAATAAATGGTGTCCTTCTCATGACTCATAACTAGGTTCAATAGGCAGAAAATAATTGATTTTGTTATCTCTGTGGTGTCCAATTAATCAGGTTTAAAGTTTGGTGCAGACCAAAAATTTAGTCTTGCAATTTCTATTCTGTTCCAGCTCCAGATTGTACCCTTTAAAATCGTCACTGCAATAGTGACAATGGCAGTGAAACCAACTTGTATCAGTGACCTGTCAGCTGATGAGTTGGAGGTGGGGCGGGACTTGCGACAGATTTTAAAGCAATCTATTTTACAGCAAACGCAGTCTATTTACACAGTCTAATTAAAAATCATCTCCACAATGGAAACTACAGCGGGTCTCCGAATTCACTCACCCTCACAAAACCAACCAATCAAATCACCCTTTTTCTAATGTCTTGTATCTTTTCTTAGCCAAACCGATTCCTCAGGGAACTTGAGTCATTTTATGAAGGTTTAAAGGTTTCTTGCAAATTTATTAAAACTTACGTGTTAGCTTTAAATTGTGTTTTTACCATTATATAAACCACGGCCTCATCTGGGTATTCACCATGTACAAGGCACGAGTCAGGAGTGTGATGGAATACTCTCCACTTGCCTGGCTGAGTGCAGATCCAACAACACTTAAAAAGCTCGACACCATCCAGGACAAAGCAGCCCATTTGATTGGCACCCCATCCACCACCTTAAACATTCACTCCCTCCACCACCGGCGTACCGTGGCTGCAGTGTGTACCATCTACAAGATGCACTGCAGCAACTCGCCAAGGCTTCTTCGGCAGCAAATCCCAACCCGCGACCTCTACCACCTAGAAGGACAAGGGCAGCAGGTGCATGGGAACACCACCACCTCCAAGTTCCCCTCCAAGTCACACATCATCCTGACTTAGAAATATATCGGCTGTTGCTTCATCATCACTGGGTCAAAATCCTGGAACTTCCTACCTAACAGCACTGTGGGAGTACCTTCACCACACGGACTGCAGCGGTTCAAGAAGGCAGCTTACCACCACCTTCTCAAGGGCAACGAGGGATGGGATATAAATGCCGGCCTTGCCAGCAACGCCCACATCCCATGAACAAATGAAAAAAAAAGTTGGACATAAAAGATCACATGACACTTCTTTTGAAGAGGAGCAGGAAGTTTGCCTTGGGTCCTGCAAACATTTCTTCCTTAACCAACACAAAGGGCTAGATTTTCAGGGAGCCGTCAGGCAGGGTTTCAGGCATGTTGGGGGGGGGGAAATCCTGACTTTGGGGGTCCCGACACCACCCCACCCAAAACCCCGCCCCACGTAAGTTTCAGGGGTGGCAGGTACCCGCCCCGCGCTGGGACCTGCCAAAACCAGGCGGGAAGGGATTAGTGCCAATTAACTGCCTGTTAACAGGTAGTTAACAGGCAGATTTTAGCCTAATCCCCATTTTGAGGGGTGTCGTGTGGGATTCCCGATGGCTCCAAACCACACCAGGTTAGAGCAAGCGGGCCGTCAGGTTGAAGGAGTTGGAGGGGTCACGATGTCGGCGCTCAGGTGAGTGATGGGTGCATGAGTGTAAAGGTAAGTGTGTTTGGTGTGTCTAAAGTGTGTCAAGAACTTTTACTTACCTGTACTTACCTTAACAGCCGCTCTTCCTGTAGCCGTCGGGAGTGCATCACTCAGCCGGAATTGAAAGCTGAACGGCTGCGATCTGTCAAAAGTGACGGCCTTCAGCTTTTAGTGCTGCTGAGATTTCTAAATGAGTCTGTGCAGAAGGACTCATCTTAGAAATCAGACTGTCAGTGTTTGACAGCTTCAAACAGCTGTGAAACACTGATATTTCGTCTGTCAAGAACTCTTGACAGATGAAATTGCAGTCTGTGATGTCACCTGTTGCCGGGTGGCCCTTAATTGGCCTGCTGAGCCCGCTGGGCGGTCTCAACAAAGTCAATTAAGGGAAAATCGCGCGGATTGGCCAGACGTCAAAGTAGGCGGGTCTAAAATCCGAAAGTTGTAGTCCCGCCTTCTTCCCGACAGCTTCAGGAAAATCGACCCCCAAAGTGTCCTGCCATGTTTGTTTACAGGACAAAGCTGACTACACTTCAGAAGTAATTAAATATCTATGAAGCACTTTGGGTCATCCTGAGAACAAAAAGGTGCCGTATAAATACAAGTTTCTTTCTTTCTATATTTACATTGCTTTATCTTTATTATTAAAAAATTGTGTCTGTGCATTTTTCCTGTGTCACGTCTTTGTCACATTGTTGTGTCAACATTTCCATTATAAATTCTTTGTCATACAGACCTACTACCTGTACCTGCGTCAGTGCCATTGATCCCCGCTGTTTTAGTCACTGTGGGGTTACTCCTTTTAGCGATGGCACTAAGTGATTGCACAGAACTACCATTGACAAGTGCTTCCAGCTGCACTTGTGCTGATCAATGCATGCCACTGCCAGAGAACACCTCACACGCGCCATCAATCTGCCTGAGCACAGAAAACAAGGCAGCTCTCCCCTGACACTTGTCTGTAATCATTTTTCAAGCAAGTTGAAATTGGCCCGGACAGTATCTTTAGTCTGGACATTGCAGCTTCCAGAGCGACAATGGCGAATTATTGAACGATGCTCCTGCTGAACTGACAGCCTGTACGGCCAACATCGCCACTGGATGTTGCCACATGCTGAATTGCAGACTGGACTGAAGTGCGTGCTTGGGTGTTAGGTCACTGCAGTGCCATACAGACTATATTTCATTATTTTGTACAGAAAAGAAATGGCCCAGAAATTCGGGTCGGGGGCTTCCCGCGGGTGCAAGCCTCCGACCTGCACTTACCTAGCGCGCCGGCCGTTGTGCTGTGGGCCCGCATGGGATTCCGACCCTGGGCCTCCTCCAACTGCCGGCGCGCAGTGCTTGCATATCCCAGGGGCGCAGTTAGTTCGAAGTATCCCCTGGGATCACGTGGGCCATGGAGAGCCAATGGTAGCAGGGAAACTGTATTCATAGATTTGACAGGAAAAGCTGTCAAATCTATGAATACAATTCAGCCCCAAAACATCACTAAAACTTCAAATACATTTTTTTTTGAAAATCACATTTTTAAAATAACTATAAATTACATAAAATAACTATTTTAAACAATAATTTAAATTTTTGAAAAAATTAATTACAGTTTCTAATGGGGCTAAAAATAAACTTACCTTTCTTCAAAGTATTTAAAAATAATAAACCTGTGGAAAAAATGTTTTTATTTTACTTAATTCACCACTTACCTTGTTAAAAGCAGGCCTTGCAACTGCTTTTTAAAAGCGTAGCTGCTGGAGACTTACCCTCCCGGAAAAGCCTGCAAAAGAAACGAAAGTTCCAGGCGAACGCGCTGCCTCTCCGGCGCACGCGTTCGACCTGTGAACCCCTTCCTTTAAGGGAACGGAAGTTCCGGTTTCCCGCGCATGCGCAGTGCCTGCACGACACTGGCACATTCGTTGGGTCTACGCATGAGGATCCAGCACGTACTCACCCGTGGGGACCCCAATTTCTGGCCCATTAGATCATTGTAACACGGTAAAGGGCTCATCGTGTTCTGGATCTGCACCATCACTGCGAGCCGGTCCTCACCAGTACTCAATGATTCCTCCTAAACATTACTTTCTACTTATCTCACATGAACTTGGCTTGATTTTCAATTAGAGCAATAGATACTTGATATTTTATCTGTATTTTGACTGACTTAAAAAATGTAAAGGACAAGAATACACGTTACTGCCTATTACATCAAAAAAATTATTACATCAAAAAAATAATGGGCGTGAAATTCGGTAGCGCCCCGTTTCGGGCCGTTAATGCGGGCAAGGCGGGACCTCCTGCGTCCGGTGAGAAAGACCCGCCCCTGCCACAAAATACGCCTTACCGCCCCGCCCAGGAAGTTGAGTGCAATGTCGAGCGCTCCATTTCCTGGTGGGGCGGTGACTGAGGCGATGTCGGGGGCGGTATTGAGCGATGGCGGCCAAGACCACGCCACGGCACACCACGGAGGGCTGACCTGGAGGTCGACCAAAAAAAAAGAAAATGGCGGCGCGGGTTGTGGCTGTATCTCCCCTTTTAACTACCGCCCCGCGAGCGGAGGTCGGTCCGGTTCGCGACCCGCGAGGCTGGCGCGGACATCGCTCTCAGCAGCCTCGCGGGGCGCAGCCGAATTTCTGCCACGGGGCGGTAAGGGGGTCGCGCGTGTGGCGATGACTTCATCGCCGGCGGCGCAGGGCACTACCAGCAGGGGCGTGGCACTATCGGGTAGCGCCTCAGCCGAATTTCGCAGGAGGTGCTCTTCTCGTCCCCCTGGGCAATAACCCCTTCTTGCACCCAGAGGCGCTAACGGCAGGTGCAAAGGAGCCGAATTTCGCCCCCAGTGTGACCGACATCATTTTAGTTGGTACTCTAACTTCTTCAGCCTGAATACAGCACAAGAGAGCGTCCTGGTCAAAGGCAAAAAAACATCAGGTAGGACTGGCTGAAGTATGTTAGCCCGCTTCCTGATTCTTCTGGACAACTGCTAGTGCATTCTTACATTAAATTGCTTTTTCAAAAAAATTAAATTTTTATTGTAAATGCTTCATTAAAATAACTTTTAATTAAATTTGAAAATGGGAACATACTTTTATTCCAGTTGTGTAAATTATTTAATTATTTGGTGATTTGCTTATGGGGATACCACTCGTAAATGGAATCCCCAGAAGCATGAGGAAGTTAGATATGGGGAGAAAGCAGGGACAGGGTACTGAATTTGGAAGATCTGCCATGATCTCATTGAATGGCGGAGCAGGCTCGAGGGGCCGAATGGCCTACTCCTGCTCCTGTCTTTTATGTTTCTATGAATCCTCCTTTCTGATTGGAGGACCTGGCCCACGTGATCCCAGGGACGCTTCCGAAGCACCTGCGTCCCTGGGTTCTGCGGGCCTTTACGCGGGCCGACACATAGAAACATAGAAGATAGGAGCAGGAGTAGGCCCTTCGGCCCCTCGAGCCTGCTCGGCCTTTCAATGAGATCATGGCTGATCATCCAAATTCAGTACCCTGTCCCTGCTTTCTCCCCATATCCCTTGATCCCTTTAGCCTTAAGAAATATATCCAACTCCTTCTTGAATATATTTAATGAATTGGCCTCCACTGCCTTCTGTGGTAGAGAATTCCACAGGTTCACCACTCTCTGGGTGAAGAAATTTATCCTCCTCATCTCAGTCCTAAATGGCTTACCCCTTATCCTTAGACTATGACCCCTCGTTCTGGACTCCCCAGCCATTGGGAACATCCTTCCTGCATCTAGTCTGTCCAGGCCTGACAGAATTTTATAGGTTTCGATGAGATCCCCTCTCAATCTTCTAAACTCCAGTGAGTACAAGCCCAATCGACCCAATCTCTCCTCGTATGTCATTCCTGCCATCCCAGGTATTAGCCTGATGAATCTTTGCTGCACTCCTTCCATGGCAAGAACGTCCTTCCTCAGATAAGGCGACCAAAACTGCACACAATACTCAAGGTGCGGCCTCACCAAGGCCCTGTACAACTGCAGCAAGACATCCTTGTTCCTGCACTTGAACCCTCTTGCTACGAAGGCCAACATACCATTTGCCGCCTTAACCGCCTGCTGCACCTGCATGCTTACCTTCAGCGACTGGTGCACAAGAACACCCAGGTCTCTTTGCACTTCCCCTTCTCCCAATCTATTGCCATTCAAATAATAATCTGCCTTCCTGTTTTTGACACCAAAGTGGATAACTTCACATTTATCCACATTATAGTGCATTTGCCATGTTTCTGCCCAATCACCCAACCTGTCCAAATCGTACTGGAGTTTCACGACATCCTCCTCACAGCTTACCCTCCCACCCAGCTTTGTGTCGTCTGCAAATCTGGAGATATTACATCCAATTCCCTCGTCCAGATCATTAATATATATTGTGAACAGCTGGGGTCCTAGGACCGATCCTTGCGGTACCCCACTAGTCACTGCCTGCCACTCGGAAAATGACCCGTTTATTCCAACTCTTTGCTGACCCGAAGTCTCCGCAGCCCGGGACCCTGAAGGTAGGTGCGGATGTTTTTATGGGGTCGGAGGCGTACTCCGGAGGTATGCCTCCGACCGTCAATTCAGGCCCAGTGTCACACAACACAATTTACCAGACATTAGAGATTTAGGCGAGCTGAACTGTACTTCCTGACCTTGTCGATTGATTATCTTTTGGAGAACAATGACTACGGCCCACCACCTACTCCACCGGTGGGAGCGTGGCGCTACGTGTGTGATGGTTTCCATCCATCTCCGTCCTGCGCGCGCCATGCAGTGTGGAAACTAAAGTTGTGCTTCTTTAGGTTGTCCATGACTGCCTGGATTCTAGTGGTTCTTGGTCGGCCGTGGGATTTGCAACAATCTGGAGGGGAACCTTGATGGGGATGCCTGCTGGTCTCTCTCCGCATCAAAGCTCTCAACTGACTGGGAGAAGTCCCCGAATAGATGAAGTTGTCAGAGGCTGGCGGTTTCGGATGCAGCGGGTGGTACCATGCCCTTTCTGATCTCCGCGATCCTGTCATTGTAGCATACCTCTGGGTGTCCCGCTAATAGGAGTTTGCACTGTTGTGTGAGCAGCAATTAGCTGTCTTAGCTCCAGGCTAAGGTCCATCTCTAACACTCGACAGAGCTTCAGAGCATTTACATCTTCACAGCACATTCAGCATCGTAGAGCTTGAGAGGCTCCACATCCTCAAGGTGAAGCAATTGTTGAAACCTTCCTGGATAGAGGTTGAGTCAAAACAGTTGCTGAATTTCTCCCCTTCCCTCAATGTTCTTATTTTTAAATGTTAGATAAACAATGATCAAATTTTCCGAAGTTGGACCTTCAGGGCTCTCCTTTTTGAAATGATGAATTTCTTGTCTATATTATATTTATAAATGATTACATTTCATCTTTACTTTGTAACTTTGAGATCTGTCCCTCTCTGCTGCCTTTGCAGTGTTTGCTGAGCTTTAAAAAAAAATTTTTTTATTTCTATCGTTAACTTGTGAATATTTATACATATAATTCAAAAATGTCCTCCTCCCCAATCCCTCTGTCCTCTCCCTTCTCCCCTCCCTCCTCCCCCTCTCTCCATCGTTCACCACTCTCTCCATCGTTCACCTCTCACTCCCTCGTCCCCCCGTCCCTCTCCCTCCTCCCCTCTCTCCCTCATCCCCCTGCCCCTCTTCCCTTCTCTCCCTCCTCCCCCTCTCCCTCCTACCCCTCTTCATCTTCCCCTCTCTCCCTCCTCCCCATCGCTCCCTCCTCCCTCCTCCCCCTCTCTCCCTCCTCTCCCTCTCCCTCCTCCCCCTCCCGCCTCCCGCTCTCTCCCTCCTCCCGTCATTCCCTCCTCCCCCTCTCTCCCTCCTCCCCTCTCTCCCTCCTCCTGCTCTCCCCCTCCTCCCCCTCTCTCCCTCCTCCCCCTCTCTCCCTCCTCCCCTCTCTCCCTCCTCCCCCTCTCTCCCTCCTCCCCCTCTCTCCCTCCTCCCCTCTCTCCCTCCTCCCCCTCTCTCCCTCCTCCCCCTCTCTCCCTCCTCCCCCTCTCTCCCTCCTCCCCTCTCTCCCTCCTCCCCTCTCTCCCTCCTCCCCCTCTCTCCCTCCTCCCATCTCTCCCTCCTCCCCCTCTCTCCCTCCTCCCCTCTCTCCCTCCTCCCCCTCTCTCCCTCCTCCCGCTCTCTCCCTCCTCCCCTCTCTCCCTCCTCCCCCTCTCTCCCTCCTCCCCTCTCTTCCTCCTCCCGCTCTCTCCCTCCTCCCCTCTCTCCCTCCTCCCCTCTCTCCCTCCTCCCCTCTCTCCCTCCTCCCCCTCCCTCCCTTCTCCCGCTCTCTCCCTCCTCCCCTCTCTCCCTCCTCCCCTCTCTCCCTCCTCCCCTCTCTTCCTCCTCCCCCTCTCTCCCTCCTCCCGCTCTCTCCCTCCTCCCCTCTCTCCCTCCTCCCCCTCTCTTCCTCCTCCCCTCTCTTCCTCCTCCCCTCTCTCCCTCCTCCCCTCTCTCCCTCCTCCCCTCTCTTCCTCCTCCCCCTCCCTCCTCCCCTCTCTCCCTCCTCCCCTCTCTCCCTCCTCCCGCTCTCTCCCTCCTCCCCTCTCTCCCTCCTCCTGCTCTCACCCTCCTCCCCCTCTCCCCCTCCCCCTCTCTCCCTCCTCCCCTCTCTCCCTCCTCCCCTCTCTCCCTCGTCCTCTCTCTTCCTTCTCCCCTCTATCCCTCATCCCCCTGTTGCCTACTGTTCTTTTTCACCTCCTCCTTCTCCCCTCCCCACAGACATGTAACTCCCCTGAAGCATCTTTCACTGTTTTGTTTTCCAGTCAGCCCCCCAGACAAGACCCTGCTTGAATTTCACCCTAGTCCACAACTTCTTACTATAATTTACCTTCCACACTGCCAGCCCCCTATCCCGCGGTTTCTAGTACTGCTCTGCCTTCCCCTTATTTCGAGCCCTTCTCTGCCTTCCCCTCACCTCTAACCTTGACCCATCTTCCAGGTCCTGTTCAAATTTTTCCTTTTCCCCATTTTCCCCTCTAATCTCTTCTAACTTCTAACGTTGCCGTCCTTCCTCTGAACCTGATCCAGTTATCTCCTGCCGTCTAACACTTCACCTGATGACTGCACTTGATCGTGGATCCCCATGTGCACAGCCATGAGATCACCCAGTGTTCTTTAAGAGCCATTTTATTGCATTTCAACCAAAACTGATACTGCAGCTGTGAGTGGTGGATTTTCATATACAATTTTCAAAACTTAGTCTGTGAATAGTGATACAGAACTGCTTTATTGTTTGGCATACTGCTCTTCCAGTGACAGCTCTATTATACTTCTCATGCCCTGGCATTCAGCAACAAGCTAAATATAGAATCATAGAATCTTACAGCACAGAAGGAGCCAATTTGGCCTGAGCCGGCTCTTTGAAAGAGCCGTCCAATTAGTTCCATTCCCTCTGCTCTTTCCCCCATAGCCTTGCAGATATTTCCTTTTCAAGTATTTACCCGATTCCCTTTTGAAAGTTACTGTTGAATCTGCTTCCACCGCCCTTTCAGGCAGCGCATTCCAGATCACAACAACTCGCTGCATAAAAAATAAAAAAAATCCTCCTCATCCTATCCTCTAGTGCTTTTGCTGCACAAGACCGCCATACCAACAGAACACTGTGAACGGAGTATAAAACAGCAGGCTCCGGCAACTATGAAAGGTGTAACTATTTTTTGTAAAAATAAAATGATCACGCAGAACCAGAAAGCATGTTTTAAATGCTTACATCGTCCTGGTGTCAATACTTTCTCCTTCTTAGGCCGTCCCTCGGGAACCGAGGATGACTTGCTTCCACATTAAAAATGAGTTCTCAGGTGACTGATGAGTCCAATGCGGGACCTACAGTCTCTGTCACAGGCGGGGCAGACGGTGGTTGAAGGGGCGGGTGGGTGGGGTGCTTGGGTTGATGTGCGCTCCTTGCGCTTGGCTTCCGCTTGCTCCCAGCGAAGAGACTCGAGGTGTTCGGCGCCTTCCCGGATGCTTCTCCTCCACTTTGTGCGGTCTTGGGCCAGGGATTCCCAGGTGTCGGTGAGGATGTTACACTTTTTCAAGGAGGCTTTAAGGGTGTCCTTGAAGTGTTTCCACTGCCCACCTGGGGCTCTCTTGCCGTGCCGGAGCTCCGAGTAGAGCGCTTGTTTTGGGAGTCTCGTATCGGGCATGTGGACAATGTGGTCCGTCCATTGGAGCTGATCGAGCGTGGTCAAAGCTTCGATGCTGGGGATGTTGGCCTGAGCAAGAACACTGATGTTGGTGCACCTATCCTGCCAATGGATTTGCAGGATCTTGCGGAGGCAGCGTTGGTGGTACCTCTCCAGTGCTTTGAGGTGCCTGCTGTACATGGTCCATGTCTCTGAGGCATACAGCAGGGCAGGTATCACTGCTGCTCACTGTATCACTGTTAATACACTGAGCTGAAAACTAACCATCAAATGTACTGCGTATAAAAAACATAAGAACTCTACTTTCCTGCCCGATCCCCATATCTTGATTCCCCTGGAGTCCAAAATTCTATCTTTCCCAGGCTTTAATAATGCTTCAAGGGGGAAAAATTCAGTATCGCCCCATTTGGGGCGCCATTATCGGCCGTGCGCAAAATTTAGCGCCTGGCGCTAATTATCGCCTCCGATGGCAAACTTGGCTTTTATCGCCCCTGGAGGTGATTGGAGCGTTAAATCAGGTGCTTCACACCTGTCTTAAGGTGCAAAGGCCGAGGAGTGAGGCGCTACCTCAGAGCGCTGGTGAAGCAAGGAAGGGCAAATCAAAATAAACCTGCAAAGTGCTGCTCAGTACCCAAAACTCCTTCACACAGTGTTGAATCTCTCCAGAAGTCTCTCTCTCTCTCTCAGAATGCATGGTGCAAAAATGTCACCGACAAAAAAAGGCAGGAAGCAGTCGCCTTTAAATTGCGCTCCCCCAGTCCCTTTCTGACAGCATAACGTTCCCCTCAACCTGTCGTTGCTAACGGCAGGCAGTAAGGGAGGGGGCGCCACTCAATATCCGGTCCGGGCGCTAACGGGGAGTTGCGGGCTCGACTGACGTCACGATCTGCCGGCGCAGGAGATCGTGGTGGAAGTGTTTAGTGCCGCCGCAAAATGTCTAGTTAATTTCGCGAGCAGCGCAAACATTGCCGCGCCCGGGCGCTAGTTGCTTTGCGCCCCAATTGACGCCCTCTTAAGGCGCTAATGGGAGGCGCAAACAACTAAATTTTCCCCCCAAAGACTCAGCATCCACAGCCCTCTGGGGCAGAGAATTCCAAAGATTCACAACCCTCTGAGAGAAGAAATTCCTCCTCATCTGAGTCTTAAATGGCCGACCCCTTATCCTGAGACTGTGCCCCCTAGTTCTAGACTCTCCAGCCAGGGGAAACAACCTCTCAGCATGTACCCTGTCAACCCCCTTCAGAATCTTTTATGTTTCAATGAGCTCACCTCTCATTCTTCTAAACTCCAGAGAGTATAGACCCATTCTCTCCTCATAGGACAACCTTCTCTCCCCAAGTACCAAATAGACTTTGAGGAACGATGGCTTGTAAAGTGAAAAGCTATTCAGGTAAGTAACAAATGAATAAGTAAAATCATGCCTCATTCAGACTGTCTCCACCCTTGACTTAACCAACCATACAAAATTGAAATTATTTGGTCAGTACAAGTATGGCCAATGAATGAATTACAGAACAGGAGTTTTATGACAGATCGCATTTGAGGCAGCACTGAATGTGAACGGAGTGTAGGGGCTGGATTTTCATTCAGGGGACGTGATGGAGGCGGGACTACAACTTTCAGGGTTGTAGTCCCACCTCCATCGAGATGTGGCCAATCCACGCGATTTGCACTTGATTGACCTTGTTGAGCCCGCTCAGCAGGCCAACTAAGGGCCACCCAGCAACAGGTGATGTCACAGATTGACATTTCATCTGTCAAGAGATTTTGACAGATGAAATATCAGTGTTTCACAGCTGTTTGAAGCTGTCAAACACTGACAGTCTTACTTCTAACCTGAGTCCTTCTCCGCAGACTCAGTTACAAATCCCTCCTGCACAGAAAGCTGAAGGCTGTCACTTTTGACAGTTCGCAGCAATTCTGCTTTCTGTGCCAGTGAGATGAGGGACTCCCGAGACCTAAAGGAAGGAAGGCTGAAAAGGTAAGAAAAGGTCATTTAAACTTCTTTAAACACTTTAGACACACCAAACACTGATCTTTGCACTCATGCACACATCACTCACCTGAACACCGATATCTCGACCCCTCCAATCCTTCAACCCGACGGCCCGCCTCGCAAACTTGGCATGGTTTGGAGCCGTCGGGAATCCCACACTTCACATTAAAAATAGGGATTAGGCTAAAAACTGCCTGTTAACTACCTGTTAACAGGCAGTTAATTGGCACTAATCCCTTCCCGCCTCGGGTAGGCGGGTCCCAGCACAGGGCGGGTACCCACCTCCTTTGAAATTGGCATGGAGGTGGGTTGTGGGCGGGATGGGTTCATGACCCCCGAATTCGCGACTTTAACCCCCCCCCCCCGCATGCCTCCAATCCTGCCTCCACGGCTCAATGAAAATCCTGCCCAATGTGTTCAGTGGGCACCATTACCAGGTGGACCAGCCTTTCAGTGAGTCCAGAACCAGTAAGGAGTGGCTTTAGAAGGTGGCAGTCGTAGCTCAGTTGGCAGCACCATCACCTCTGAGTCAGATGGTGGTGGGTTCACAGTCCCACTCCAGTGCAGTGCTGAGGGAGTGCTGCACTGTCGGAGGTGGCGCCTTTCAGATGAGACGTTAAACAGAGTCCCGGTCTGCCCTCTCAAGTGAACATAAAAAATCCCATGGTACTTGACGTAAGAAAACTATTAGGCACTTGGTCTAAGCGTTAAACAAAGCTTTAATCAACTGTTTCTCAACATGGAGATCCAGTTGTGTCCTTCACTAGTTCCTGTTAAAGAATGTCCTGAGCAAGCTGGGCCCATGCCCAAGTATTTATACTCTCCCTGGACAGCGCCACCAGCAGGCCGCCCAGTATCATTTCATATGTCAATTCCACATGAACGACAAGATTCATGTCAGTACTATCTTGAAGAGGAGCAGGGGAGTTCTGGCCAATATTTATCCCTCAATCAACATCACTAAAACAGATTATCTGGTCATCATCACATTGCTGCTTGTGGGAGCTTGCTCTGCGCAAAAGTACTTCATTGGCTGTGCAGCACTTTGGAATGTCCGAGGATGGGTCGTTGAAGGCGCTTTATAAATGCAAGTCCTTCTTTCTTTTTCTCTTTAGTATTCTTTGTTCATCGCACCAATTTTCTCATCGCTGCTAATTCTTTGTGCTGCTTTAATGAGGCAAAGGTACGGCTATTAGGATGAAGGAAGGGAGAGAAGATGGTAGACGTGTGCTGGCAGCCCAAGTAGCACAGGTAGACCCCCAGGGTGGTTTTAGTATTCTTTGTTTGTCGTAGCAATTCTCTCTTCTCTGCTAAGTATGCTCAGTCGAGCTGGGGTGATGTTTTATGGGGACCAACAGGCCTCTGGTCAGTCTATACCCAATCAGTGATTCTTCATCTGTAACCCTGGACAGGGAGTGTCAGCAGGTCATTCAACTGTACAAGGCACCACAGGTAAGCTCGATCCTATCCTCACCCAATATCTGCACACACACACACACACACACACACACACACACACACACTCTTTCCAGTTGGAGCCACTGACTAGAAATCAGACGTAGAAATTGTTGACATTTTTTGTCCTTCCGAGCCCAGCAGTACTGAGGCTAACTGTAAGAACATAAGAAATAGGAGCAGGAGTCAGCCATTTGGCCCTTCGAGCCTGCTCCGCCATTCAATAAGATCATGGCTGATCTTCTACCTTATCTCCACTTTCCTGCATTAGCCCCATATCACTTGATTCCCTTAATAGTCAAAAGTCAAAACTATGGCACTCCTGCCTGCGTCTCACCTAGGCCAGCTAACTCAGCCTTTTCGTGGGATATGTGGAACACTCTTTGTTCCAGTCCTACTTGGGTCCCCTCCCTCATCTCTTTTTCCGATACATTGATGACTGTATCGGTGCCATTTCCTGCTCTCGCCCTGAACTAGACAATTTCATTCACTTTGCTTCCAATTTCCACCCTTCCCTCACCTTCACATGGTCCATCTCCGACTCTTCCCTTCCCTTCCTCGACTTCTCCGTCTCTAACTCTGGGGATAGGTTATTGACAAACATTCACTACAAGCCCACTGACTCCCACAGCTACCTGGACTACACTTCCTCCAACCCCACCTCCTGTAAGGACTCTATTCCATTCTCCCAGTTTTTCCGTCTCCGCCACATCTGCTCTGAAGATGCCACCTTCCATACCAATGCTTCCGACATGTCTTCCTTTTTCCTCAACTGAGGATTCCCCTCTACAGTGGTTGACACGGCCCTCGACCGTGTCCATTCTATCTCCCGCACATCTGCCCTCACCCCTGCCCCTCCCTCCCGGAACCACGATAGAGTTCCCCTTGTCCTCACCTTTCACCCCACCAGCCTCCACATTCAACGGATCATCCTCTGCCATTTCAGCCACCTCCAGCATGATCCCACCACCAAACGTATCTTCCCCTCACCTCCCCTTTCAGCATTCCGAAAGGACCGCACCCTCTGCGACACCCTAGTCCACTCCTCTATCACCCCCAGCACTCCTTCCCCTTCATCCGGCACCTTCCCGTGCAAGCGCAGGAGATGCAACACATGCCCTTTCACCTCCTCCCTTCCCACTGTCCAGGGCCCCAACACCCCTTCCAGGTGAAACAGTGATTTACTTGTACTTCTTGCAATTTAGTATAATGTATTCGCTGCTCACGATGCGGTCTCCTCTACATTGGGGAGACCAAACGCAGATTGGGTGACGGCTTTGCGGAACACCTCCATTCAGTCTGTAAGGGGACCCCGAGCTTCCAGTCGCCTGTCACTTTAATTCACCGCTTCACTCCCACTCAGACCTCACCGTCCTCGGCCTCTTGCATTGTTCCACGGAAATCAGCGTAAGCTCGAGGAACAGCACCTCATCTTTCAATTAGGCACTTTACAGCCCTCTGGACTCAACATAGAGTTCAACAATTTCAGATCATAACCTCAGCCCCTATCATATTTATATTTTTTATCAACACTTTTTGTTTGTGCATCTTTTTTTCTTCCCTCCCACATGGCAGCTGTCTTTCATTCTGCCAGCGCAATTCACACCTCATCTAGAGCCATCCTTTGTTTCTTAACCTGTCTCATTACCATCTCCTCTTGCCTTGAATATCTCTTAATGCCTCTTTACTTCTCCTGCCTTCCATCCTCTCACAGACCTTCCCTTTTTGTTCTTTCATCCCCTCCCCCATTTTCCAGCCCCTAAACTTGCTTTTAAATCTGCTCCATTTCCTGCTTTTTTCCAGTTCTGACGAAAGGTCTTCGACCTGAAACGTTAACTCTGTTTCTCTCTCCATGGATGCTGCCTGGCCTGCTGAGCTTTTCCAGCGTTTTCTGTTGTGATTCCAGCTATCTCAGCATAGACCAGGGATCAAGCTTTGGACCTTTATGTGCTACTATCTTTGGGTGCTGGGCACCTTAACACATGAGGCAGTGTTAAGATGCCCAGCATTGGGTGAAGCTATCAGTTTCAGCTAGTATGGTGCTTGGAGTTAAGCTGCTTATTCAGGAGGTTCATCAGCCAAGGACCATAAAAAACAACAAATTGAGATCACTGTCAATCTGAAACAAATGCTGGAAACACACAGCAGTTCAATTGGCACCAGTGGGGTGACCAGATACGAGAGTGTTTCAGTCCTGAAGGGCTGAGTCTGAAACATTGACCTCTTTGCGCTCTGCTTACAGACCTGCTGCTGTGTTTTCCAGCATTTTCTCCTTTTGTAGGGAATAGAAGGGCAGACTACCTTCGCTGGTCACCTGGCAGATGGCACAGGCAGGAGGTGTGCTTGTTCTGTGAGGGAACGGGTCACCCAATCTTAGCCTCATGGCACAAGCCCCACCCTCCACCCAGGGCCTTGTGCTGGGATCCGGGGCTGCTACAGATGTGCAGCTGCAGGTCTCTGAGGCTTGCAGCAGTGCTCCTGGTTGGAGAGTAGCAGCCAGAAGGCCCTGAAGCCTGCTGATCTTAGTTTGGGGGAGTGGGGGTTAGATCTTAAAAAAAAACACACACAGACTTGCCTCTT
This sequence comes from Somniosus microcephalus, assembly GCF_052327205.1. Lineage (NCBI taxonomy): Eukaryota > Metazoa > Chordata > Chondrichthyes > Squaliformes > Somniosidae > Somniosus > Somniosus microcephalus. Next base: position 443,210,608 of record NC_140987.1, on the reverse strand, counting down.
CGATCTTCTGGCTGCTCCTGCACTGAAGGTTCACTCAGACGTCCCTCCGCTCGATGAGGAAAGTAAAGTGCGAGCCTTCCTCCCATCACACCTGAACATTTAAGCTACTTCAATTGCGGGCCCAGTACCACCAATCTGGGGATGTCCAAGAAATCCCGGGGCAGAGGAGAGGGGGCGGAACCTGGCTCCTGGTTTTCACTCCATCTTCCACTTCACTGCTCCTGGGAGCTAAGCATTCCCCAGAAGCAACAAAGAGGAATGTCTACCCTATAAAATACTGAGTTTTGCCATAGAAAGAGCATAATTACCAATTGGTTGGGAATTTCTTCTACAATTAAATTTATGGCTGGGAATGCGCATCGAACTTTAAAACAAGTACAGGAAACTCTCTTTTTACCGGCACCTAAATAACCGGAAATCTCTCTTAACCGGCAAAATTCAGGAGTAGGTTCAGGTAAGTTTTACTTCATATTAGTGGCCGTGTAACCAGGGTTCCCGGATCTGTGGCCGTGTAACCGGGGTTCCTGCACCTGTTGCTATGCAACAGGGAGGCCTGGATCTGTGGCCGTGTAACCGGGACTCTCATACCTTAGTAAGTATACCTCTCTGTAATCCGCACTTTTTGATCAAGCTGGATAAAAAAGAGTTTCCTGTACTTAAGGAAAAAACAGCTGAATTTAATAGGAAATGCAATCAGTCACAACACATTTTGAAGGAGATTCTACCAAAGAATAATTGGTTTTTTTTGCATGTAAAGTGCTGCTTCAATTTCAAGAGAATATAACTCATCAATTAACTGAGAGACATCTTTTAAGAGGGTGTTTTCCATCCTGTTCATGCTCAGTGTTAACTGAACTTATTGTGTGATGCATTACCATGAATGGAAAAGTTCGATCAGTAATCTGTGCAGTAATTGATTAGTATTTGGATGAATTAATGTCGCTTCCCATCTTGATTCAGGTCAGCGACCGACTTGATTTGGGAATTTGCCGGCTTTTCAGTTATGTAGAGTTCAACATTTTATTTTTCAGGGCTGGCATGAGTTTTCTGCTTGTGATGAATCAGGTTTCAGCGTGGCTTGTCAGCTGTGGCTCTGGGTAACACCCTCGCCTCAGATGGTTGTGGGTTCAAGGCCCACTCCAGGGACAGTGAGCACATAATCTAGGCTGATGCTCCCTGTGCAGTGCTGAGGGAGTGCTGCACTGTCGGAGGTGCCGTCTTTCGGATGAGACATTAAAACGATGACCCGTTTGCTCTCTCAGGTGGACGTAAAAGATCCCATGGCACTATTTCGAAGAAGAGCAGGGGAGTCATCCCCGGTGTCCTGGCCAATATTTATCCCTGATTCAACATCGCTAAAAATCAGATTATCTGATCATTATCACCTTGCTGTTTGTGGGAGCTTGCTGTGCACAGATTGGCTGCATTACAACAGTGACTAAACTTCAAAAAGTACTGTGATATCCGAGTGGTAAGGTCAGAAACTGAGAGAAGTGAGATCTTAAGGAACAAACCCCAACTGTTTATTACACGGTGTAGCAGAGAGCCATAGCTCTTACAGCTGTTATTTCTAACTGCACGATGCAAGATGGAGGATTCACCTCTGAGTCATACCCATAATGCAATGCCCCATTACCATACTAACTGGTGTACCAGGACGTTACCTTAAACACTGGTGAATACGATCCCTTAATCTTTGGCTCCATCTGGTGGATAACTTAAACATTACATCCCAGATTACTATATCCCCCCCCTCTTAAGTTTACATTAATTTCTTAACAACATTCTTAAAAAGTCCCATAAGGAAACTCCTTTAATGATAGTCCATCCTGAATGAATCTAACAGGTCGTTATCAATCTCTCTGGCGGCTTGCGAGTCTTTGGTGAACGTCTTACAGTCAAGTCCCTGCTTGGTTGTGGTAGAGCCACCTGCTGCTCCTGAGCAGTACTCAGAGTATCTGACTCTGCTACGATGGTTTCCTCTTGATGAAGGGGTCCAGGTGGAACTGGCTCTGTTCGTGGTGGTGGTACCACCGATGCCTTTGGATAACTGGGGGCCAACTTGTCCTCTGACATCTCCTCTGGAACCTCCAGTTCGATTTCCCCTTGTCTGGTCAGTATCTGATCTACATGTCTGCGTACTACCTGACCAGTTCCCAACATGACCGTATATGATACTGGACCGGTCATTGAGTCTATGACGCCAGGAATCCATTTTGGACCACAACTGAAATTCCTGGTAAGGACTGCATCTCCTTCTCCAAAACTGCGGCTCTTTGTCCTTCTGTCATGGTTCTCCTTTTGTTTGAGTTGTCGGTTTTCCACCTTCCATTGTAGGTCTGGGTGAACCAGGTCAAGAGTGGAGCGTAGTCGACATCCTATCAAAAGCTCTGCAGGAGAGAGTCTTGTGGTAGATTGAGGTGTTATTCTGTAGCTGAACAGAACTCGTGACACCTTGGTTGCCCAACTCCCTTCCGCACTTTTTTTTATCATAGAAACATAGAAGATAGGAGCAGGAGTAGGCCATTCGGCCCTTCGAGCCTGCTCCGCCATTCAACGAGATCATGGCTGATCATCCAAACCCTAGCACCCGGTCCCTACACCGACAGCCATCCCACCCAAGCCCTATCCCCGTAACCCCACATATTTAATCCCCCCTAACACTAAGGGCCAATTTTTATCATGGCCAATCAACCTAACCCGCACATCTTTGGACTGTGGGAGGAAACCGGAGCACCCGGAGGAAACCCACGCAAACACGGGGAGAATGTGCAAACTCCACACAGACAGTCGCCCGAGGCCGGATTTGAACCCGGGTCCCTGGCGCTGTGAGGCAACAGTGCTAACCACTATGCCACCGTGCTGCCCATCTCCTTAAATGTCTGTACAGCTCTCTCCGCAAGTCCATTTGAAGACGGATGATATGGAGCTGAGGTCACGTGCACTATGCCATTGTTTCTCATGAACTCTTTTGTTTCTGTACTCACAAAACACGTGGCATTGTCACTTACTACAATCTCCGGTAGCCCTTGATTACTAAACCTCCTACGCAGGCAGTCTATAGTAACAGTAGATGAAGCAGAATTTACAGGATACACATCCATCCATTTGGAATGTGCATCAACGATTATGAGGAACATCTTTCCCATGAATGGACCCGCATAATCTACATGTAATCTTCTCCATGGTTTATCTGGCCACTCCCAGGGGTGGAGAGGAGCCGCTGCTGGTTCCTTCCTGTGTACTTGACAAGTGCTGCATGTCTTGACTAGATTTTCTATCTCCTCATCCAGCGTCGGCCACCACAAGTAACTCCTTGCCAAGGCTTTCATACGCGAAACTCCAAGATGACACTGATGTAGCTGCCTTAGGATAGACTGTCGTGCTGGCTGTGGAATAATCACTCGTGCTCCCCACAACACGCAACCATCCTGCACACTCAGCTCTGTCTTCCTGACACTGTAATGTGTGAAATCATTCCCTTCCGGATGCTGTGGCCAACCCCTCATCACATATTCTCGGACTCTAGACAGTACTGGATCTTTACCATGTCCTTACTTGTTCCGCAGTCACAATTACCGTGTCCGTGTCCTCCAACATCAAAACTCTGTCCTCTGGAGCTGCACGGATAGGGGTACCTGGCAGTGGAAGACGGCTCAAGGCATCCGCATTCCCATGGTACTTGCCCGCCTTGTAAACGATGACATACTCATAGGCCCTCAACGTCACTGCCCACCTCTGGATCCGGGGTGACACCATCTGTGGTATTGCTTTCATTTCATTAAAAAGAGATAGAAGAGGTTTATGATCGGTGCATATGGTGAATTTCCTGCCATATATGTACTTGTGAAATCTCTGTAACCCAAACATTACTGCTAATCCCTCTTTATCTAACTGGGAATAGTTTTTTTCCGCCGGTGTCAGAGTTCGAGACATAAACCCTATTGGTCTTTCTGATCCATCTTCCAAGCTGTGTGAAAGAACCGCCCCCACCCCGTAAGGTGAAGCATCACAAGAGAGAATGATGTCTTTCTCTGCATTGTAGTGAACCAGCATATCCGAGGACAGCATCAGTTTCTTGGACTGTTCAAATGAAACCTTCTGTCCCTCTTCCCACTGCATCTCCTTGCGCAGAATTTTGTGAAGAGGTGCTAACACTGTTGCCAAGTTTGGTAAAAATCTGTTATAATAGTTTAGCAGTCCCAGGTAAGCTTTTAACTCAGTCACATTGGTAGGAGCTGGGGCCTCCTGCAGTGCTTGTACCTTCTCCTTGATTGGATGGAGCCCGGTGGCGTCCACTCTGTGCCCCAGGAACATGGCCTCATTCCCCAGGAAAGTGCACTTACACCTCTTGAGCCGTAACCCAGCCTTATCCAATCTTTGTAGTACCTCTCTCTGAGTGCTCAGATGCTCCTGGTCGGTTCTTCCCGTCACCAGAATGTCATCCAGATAGATTGAAACATGTGCGATCCCTTGCAGTACACCCTCGATAGTCCTCTGGAAAATAGCTGGACTAGATGAGACACCGAATGGTAAGCGGTTTTTGGTAAACAAACCCTTGTGTGTATTTATGGTTACATACTTCTTGGATTCCTCATTTAGTGTAATCTGCAAGTATGCATGACTCATATCCAGCTTCATGAATTTCTTCCCTCCAGCCAGGTTCGCAAAGAGATCCTTTCTTTTAGGAATAGGATACTGTTCTAGTTTAGACACCCTATTTACAGTCAATTTATAATCTCCATAGAATCTTACCGAATTGTCCGGTTTTAAAACAGGTACAATGGGAGCTGCCCATTCTGAACATTTCACGGGTTCCAGAATGTTCTCTCTCAAAAGACGGTCAAGCTCAGCCTCTATCTTCAGTTTCATGGCATACGGCACAGGTCGTTGTTTAAAAAACCTTGGCAGTGCCTCCTTGTCTACATAAATCTTAGCTGGGGGGCCATTAAATGTGCCAAGTTCTTCCTTGAACACATTCTCATGTTCCATCAACACTTCTTGCAAAGACAATTGTTTGCCTCCCTCTAGTTGATTTATTGCTCCCCAATCTAATTTAAGTTCTTGTATCCAGCCCCGACCTAACAAGTTTGGTCCAGAACCCGATACTACAACTACAGGTAGCTGTTCCACGGTCTCCCTGTGTTGCACAGTTACAGTAGCTGTACCCAATGTCACCACTCATTCACCGGTATATGTTTTAAGCTGCATAGAGCAAGACTTTAACTCTGGAACTTTTGCACGGTTCCACAATTTTGAGTACTCCTCCCTGTTCATTATGGTTACGCCGCATCCTGTATCCACTTCAAAGTTCACCTTAGAGTCATTTATTGTCAGCTGCAAAGTGATAGGATCCACTTTTGGAATGTTCTCTAGCATACTATTATGAACATGTCGTCTTCTTTCTCAGCTTCTCCGCTGATGTGATGTGCTCCCTGTTTTTTCACTTCTCTTCCTAGGTTTTGCTTTTCTCCCCCTTTTGTTTTGTATTCCTCCACGGTTGCTTTTGCCCTGCATGCACGTTTTATATGTCCTTTTTTCCCACACTTGTGGCACTTTTCCTCCAGAAACCTGCATTCCCTCGCCAGGTGATTGCCATTGCATCTATAACATGCCTTCACATGATCATGTTGTGGTTTCTGATGCAAATTTAACTTGTGCACAATAACCTGACCTCCAACTTGCTTTGTCGTAGCCCAGTCTGAACCTTGTATTTCTTGTACATCTCGGTTCGCTGTCTCTATGGCTTGAGCAAGTTCCAATGCTTTTTCATACGTAAGCCCAGTCTCGGACAATAATCTCCTCTGCATTCGATCATCCATTATCCCACAAACAAGCCTATCTCTCAGCATGTCTTGCAGGTTGTTCCCGTAATTGCAATCGTGTGCCAATTTCCTCAACACCGCTACATAATCCAATACAGTCTCTCCCGGTTTCCTGTTCCGTGAATTAAATTTGAAACGCTGTACAAGCTCACTCGGTCTGGGATTGAAATGTTCCTTCAGCAAGGCCACTAATTCAGCAAATGTACTGTCTCCCGGCTTTGTAGGACAGCATAAGTTTCTCATTAAACTATACATCTGACTTCCCACGGAAGTGAGTAAAATAGCTCTCCTTTTTCCGACATCATCTATATCATTTGCTTCAAAGAAATGCATCAGCACCTCGCAGTACTCATCCCAAGTCTGAGTCTGAACATCAAAAGCAGAGATCTTTCCTACCATAGCAGCCATGATCGGTTATTCAGCGCTCTTTTTTTTTCTTCTTCAAGATGTGATCTGTTTATTCTCGTCGCCAATATATGATATCCGAGTGGTAAGGTCAGAAACTGAGATAAGCGAGTTCTTAGGCAGAAAACCCAACTGTTTAATTATAGACATAGTTCTTACAGGCTGCAAGCAAAACACAGTATTTCTAACTGCACGATGCAAGATGGAGGATTCACCTCTGAGTCATACCCATAATGCAATGCCACATTACCATACTAACTGATGTACCAGGACATTACCTTAAACACTGGTGAATATGATCCCTTAATCTTTGGCTCCATCTGGTGGATAACTTAAACATTACATCCCAGATTACTATAAGTACTTCATTGGCTGTAAAGCGCTTTGGGACGTCCGGAGGCCGTGAAAGGCGCTATATAAATGCAAGTCTTTCTTTAGAAGGGCGCTACATTGTGGTTTATAAAAACAATACCTGATCACTGATACTGGAAGAGGACATTGCCATCAGACCTTTCTAAATCTAAAATAAGTGCTTCACTTAAACTAATCTGGAAATGGTTGATGGCGTAGATTTGTGGCAAAGTTACTCACCTTATTAGCGTGTCACAGATTAATGATTCAGGCTACACCTGCAGGCAGTTGACCCCGATTTTAACTCCAGGTGGATTTCCCCACTCAGGCCTGAGTTAAAATTATGGTTGGGTCTCAATGATGTCATCGGGCCGCAACATGCATATGTAAAGAAGGACCCCGCTGGCTCCGGGCGCGCATGTCTTTGCTACCTGCCTCAGGAGAGCAGGTTAAAATTGCAGGTGCTGCGATCGTGGTGTCTTTAGGGCAGGTCAGAGCCAGGGCGATTTTAACTGCCCGCCCGCCAGGTTTCTGCTGAGCGAGCAGGGTTACAATCGCCTCAATTTTAATGCAGGAAATTAATGTATTCATAATTTATTCTGGAACGAAGAGTCTGTTTCAGAGTCTATTTGTATACTCTCTAAAGTGTTCTATCAGATAGTCATTGATAGCCAGGCTGTTGACCAATGTATTCTTTTACTGAAGTTTGATTTTTGTATGATTTGTGATCTTTTTCACACGATTAATACAGTGCTGTTGATTGTAGTATTCTCATTTCTTTGTGAATATTTTTGTGGCTGTGACGAAATACATTTTCTACTGTAAATTGTTTTGGATTTGTTCTGGTGCTTTAATGAAGCAAAATTACAGCAATAGGGATGGAGGAAGGGAGAGGAGATCGTGCATTGGGTGTACTGGCCAAGTGGCACAGGTACACCCCCAGTATAATAGCAATGTGCACTACTGTATCTGTGACATAATGAGCTCAATTACATACATTGGCTCCCGGCCCGGCAAATCCTTGATTTTAAAATTCTCATCCTTGTTTTCGAATCCCTCCATGGCCTCGCCTCTCCCTATCTCTCTAACCTCCTCCAGCCCCACACCCCTCCGAGATCTTTGCGCTCCTCCAATTCTGGCCTCTTGAGCATCCCTCATTTTAATCGCTCCACCATTGGTGGCCGTGCCTTCAGCTGCCGAGGCCCTAAGCTCTGGAATTCCCTCCCTGAACCTCTCTACCTCTCTTTCCTCCTTTTAAGACGCTCCTTAAAACCTACTAGTCAGTTATGATGTGTGTGTCTTTTAATCATTTTTAGCGCTAAGTAAGCGTTACAGGTCTGTTTAATTACTATTAGTCTTTGTTTACATTTACAACATAGCTAAATACTTTTGTTGCAATTTACAGACTTTTTAGGAACATAAAAACAGGAGAAGGCCATTCAGCCCCTCGAGCCTGTTTCGCCATTCAATGAGATCATGGCTGATCTGCAACCTAACTCCATATACCCGCCTTTGCCCCATATCCATTAATACCTTAGGTTAACAGAAATCTATCAATCTCAGGTTTAAAATTAACAATTGATCTAGCATCAATTGCCATTTGCGGACGAGAGTTCCAAACTTCCACCACCCTTTGTGTGTAGAAGTGTTGCCTAATTTCACTCCTGAAAGGCCTGGTTCTAAATTTTTAGACTCTGCCCCCTAGTCCTAGAATCCCCAACCAGCGGAAATAGTTTCTCTCTATCTACCCTATCTGTTCCCCTTAATATCTTGAAAACTTTGATCAAGTCACCCCTTAACCTTCTAAATTCCAGGGAATACAACTCTAAGTTGTGTAATAGGAAGCTACGTATGTGTCAATTGAACTGATGGACCCTTTAAATCCAGGCTTGTGGGTGGCCGAGGAATGACAGTGAAGCAGAATTCTCTTGCCTCCCCACAGTGATGTGGCTTGAGTTTGGGAGTCGAGAGCAGTGGTCAGTGCTCTTTTTCCTAGCATGAGTGGTAGGGCTGCTCTCTTGTCTAAATTTTCAATTTCTGAGTGAGGTGCCTGGAAACTTGAACCTGGAAACCAAATGCTAATGGTCTGTTTCAATTTTAAGCTGGAGGCCGCAATTATTAATGCTATGCGGGTTTTCAGCAACAGAACAAGTTCAGTACATATTAAGGGAACTTTTCCGGTAGCATAGTGGTTTTGCTACTGGACTAGTAATCCAGAGGCCTGGACTACTGATCCAGACGTGAGTGCAAATCCCACCACGGCAGCTGAGGAATTTAAATTCAGTTAATTAAATAAATCTGGCATAAAAGGCTAGTGTCAGTAATGGTCACTATGAAACTACTGGATTGTCGTAAAAACCCATCCGGTTCACTGAAATCTGCAGTCCTTACCCGGTCTGGCCTATATGTGACTCCAGACCCACAGCAATGTGGTTGACTTTTAACTGCCCTCTGAAATGGCCGAGCAAGCCACTCGAGGGCAATTAGTGATGGGCAATAAATGCTGGCCTTGCTGGTGATGTCCACATCCTGTGAAGGAATATTTAAAAAAAGCCGTGATCCCACCCAGTGCCCTGTCCCATTCCTAACACACTTGTATGGTTTTAGATTTAGTGGGGGGGGGGGCGGAAACGGTAGCAACCTTAACAGGAGGGCTAAAGTGAACCGTTTAATTAAGATGCAGGTAAGAGAAACTGGTATTTCTGCTCATGTGTTCTTGCAGTCTGCTCTTTGGCAGCAGTGAACTGCTTTGATCAAGATATTAAAGTGTTGGATTGCCCACTAGTGACTCCTGCAGTTTCTTCCCTATAAACTTTCAAAGGTTTATCTGCAGTAGAGACTGTTGATTTGTTTCAGATGATATCGGTCTCCACTGTTGCCTGGATCGTACATTTGTTCAAGTAAGCAATGAGGGAGATATTCTGTAAGTCTAATTATTAAGTAGCACTAATTATCTGATAACAAACTCCTGTGACGTGAGGGACAATTAGAATCTTCGATTGGATCATTAAAATACCTCTGTAATTAAATCTTTTGTAACATTGTTTAATGAGATAATGATTTTAGTGGCAAGTATCGCGACTTGAACTTTTTTTTATATATATCGCTTCAGCAGTCTTGGAGAAAAAAACGCTCTCTTCCCGCACTGGCTGATCTGCCGTCTCTCAGCAAGTTGCTGCATTTCATTGATTCTAAACCTTTGTTTGCCCTATTTTTTTCTAATTGGTCTCAATTGAAAGAGTGCTTGCAAGGCACATTTTAACATCGGGAACCTTGGCAGTCCAGGTACTGGAAGAGGGACCAAAGTGCACGTCCCTCTTGCAAGTATGTGCAAGAATTGATCTTGGATTGTAAACCCAGCAAACCTGCACCTACGCAAGTGACTGAACACTTTGGCCACTGCACTCCTGCGAATGTTGGAGAGGGTACAGAAGTGCTTTACTAGAATGGTTCCAGGGATAGACTGGAGAAGCTGGGGTTGTTCTCCTTAGAGTTGAGAAGGCTAAAAGGAGATTTGATAAAGGTGTTTAAAATCATGAAGGGTTTTAATTGAATGAATAAAGAGAAACTGTTTCCAATGGCTGAAGGGTCGATAACCAGAGGGCACAGATTTAAGGTGATTGGCAAAAGAACCAGAGGCGACATGAGGAAAAACTTTTTGCGTAACAAGTGGTTAGGATTTGGAATGTACTGCCTGATAGGGTGGTGGATACAGATTCAATAGAAGCCTTCAAAAGGGAGTTGGATAAATACTTGAAGGAGAAAAAATTTGCAGGGGTATGGGGAAAGAGCGAGGTGAGTGGGACTAACTGGATTGCTCTTCGAAAGACTTGATGGGCCGAATGACCTCTTTCTATTCTATGATTCTAGGAAACTAGGGTTGTATTCCTTGAGAGTAGAAGCTTAAAGGGTGATCTCATCGAGATGTTTAAGGTGATTAAAGGATTTGATAAGGTAGATAGAGAAAAACTATTTCCTCTAGCGCGGGAGTCCAGAACAAAGGGACATAACCTTAAAATTAGAACTAGGTCATTCATGGAGTGATGTCAAGAAGCACTTCTTCACACAAAGGGCAGTGGAAATAAGTACATAAGTACATCAGAACAAAGGAAATAGGAGCTGGAGTCGGTCTTTCGGCCCCTCGAGCCTGCTCCGCCATTGAACAAGATCATGGCCGATCTTCGACCTCAACTCCACTTTCCCGCACTATCCCCATATCCCTTCATTTCCTTTGATCTCAGTCTTGAATATACTCAATGACTGAGCATCCACAGCTCTCTGGGGTAGAGAATTCCAAAGATTCACAACTCTTTGAGTGAAGACATTTCTCCTAAGTGGCCTACCCCTTATTCTGAGACTGTGACTCCATGTACTAGATTCCCCAGCCAGGGGAAACATTTTCTCAGCATCTACCCTGTCAAGCCCCATAAGAATTTTATACGTTTCAATTAGATCACCTCTCATTCTTCTAAACTCTAGGGAATATAAGCCTAGTCTACTCAATCTCTCCTCATAGGGCAATCCCCTCATCCCAGGAATCAATCTTCGCTGCACTCTCTCCATGGCAAGTCTGTCTTTCCTTAGGTAAGGAGACCAGAACTGTACACAGTACTCCAGGTGTAGCCTCACTAATGCCCTGTATAATTGTAGTAAGACTTCTTTACTCGTATAATCTAATCCTTTTGTAACAAAAGCTAACATACCATTTGCTTTCCTAATTGCTTGCTGTACTTGCATGTTAACTTTCTGTGATTCATGTACAAGGACACCCAGGTCCCTCTTAATGCAAACATTTCCCAGTCTCTCGCCATTCAAAAAATATTCTGCTTTTTTGTTTTTCCTACCAAAGTGGATAACTTCACACTTCCCCACATTGTATTCCATTTGCCACGTTCTTGTCCACTCAGTCAACCTGTCTATATCTCTCTGCAGCCTCTTTGCGTCCTCCTCACAGCTTACTTTCCCACCTAACTGTGTATCATCAGCAAACTTGGATACGTTACACTCAGTCCCTTCATCTAAGTCATTAATATAGATTGTAAATAGCTGAGGCCTAAGCACTGATCCTTTCAGTGCCCCGCTAGCTACAGCCTGCTAACCTGAAAAAGTCCTGTTTATTCCTACTCTCTATTTTCTGTCCATTAACCAATCCTCAATCCATGCAAATATAATACCCCCAATACCATGAGTCCTAAATTTGTGTAATAACCTCTTGTGTGGCACCTTATCAGATTTGACGCCACTTAGTCCCATTAATTTCTCCCACATCCTTACCTCTGGTGTCCCCCAAGGATCTATCCTTGGCCCCCTCCTATTTCTCATCTACATGTTGCCCCTTGGCGACATCATCTGAAAACACAGTGTCAGTTTCCACATGCACGCTGATGACACCCAGCTCTACCTCACTACCACTTCTCTCAGCCCCTCCGTGGTCTCTAAATTGTCAGACTGTTTGTCCAGTATCCAGTTCTGGATGACCAGAAATTTTCTCCAATTAAATATTAGGAAGACCGAAGCCATTGTTTTCGGTCCCCACCACAAACTCCGTTCCTTAGCCATTGATTCCATCCCTCTCCCTAACATCTGTCTGAGGCTGAACCACACTGTTCATAAGAACATAAGAAATAGGAGCAGGAGTAGGCCATTCGGCCCCTTGAGCCTGCTTCGCCATTCAATAAGATCATGGCTGATCTGATCTTGGCCTCAACTCCACTTCCCTGCCCGCTCCCCATAACCCTCGACTCCCTTATCGTTCAAAAATCTGTCTATCTCCACCTTGAATATATTCAATGGGCTGGATTTTCTCAGCCCCGAGGAGGCGGGTATGGAGGCGGGACTGTTGGGAAAGTGGCAGAATTTGGGGGCGGGTGGCAAACCCACCCCCAAACCGCCTCCAACCAACCTTCCCGGGAGTCGGGTCCCCAATTTGCACAGGGACCCGACTCCTAGCGGCGGGAAGAGGATTAAAGCCTATTAACTGCCTGTTAACAGGTAGTTAACAGGCAGAAAATAGGATTATCCCCATTTTCTGTCCTGAAGTGTGGGCTTACTGACCTAGGGAAACCCCGCCGGGGTATAGGATGTGAGTAGGAGGGGTCTGAAAGTGCGATGTAGAGGTGAGTGATGGGTACAAGTGTGGAGTGGTAAGTATGTGAGGTGAGTGTAAAGTGTTAGAAAATTTTAACTTACCTTTGTTTCTACCTACAGCCTTCAGTCGCTGTGGAGCCAGAGTCCCGACACCTCCATTGTAGAGATCACAGACTGACTGTTGCATCCTCCGATCCAACAGCCAACTGATTTCTGCAAAGTAGAAAGGTTTGATGAGTCCTGAACACAAGGGCTCATCAAACTACACAGGATGTCAGTGTTTGATAGTTTCACAGAGCTGTCAAATTATGACATTTCTTCTTCAATAATTCTTGACAGATGACACGTCATACGTTGATGTGCTCTGTCACTGGCTTTCCCCTAATTGGCCTGCTGAGCCCGCCGGGCGGGCTTAACAAGGTCAATCAGGGGAAAATCCCACTGATTGGCCAGAAACTGATGGAGGCGGGACTGAAACTGGGCAAGCAGCAGTCCCGCCTCCAACATGTCTCCATTCATAAAATCCAGCCCAGTGACTCAGCCTCCACGGCACTCTGGGGTAGAGAATTCCACAGATTCACGACCCTCTAAGAGAAGAAATTTCTCCTCATCTCCGTTTTAAATGGGCGACCCCTTATTCTGAAACTATGCCCCCTAGTTCTAGATTTCCCCATGAGGGGAAACATCCTCTCTGCATCTACCTTGTCGAGCCCCCTCAGTATCTTATATGTTTCAATAAGATCACCTCTCATTCTTCTAAATTCCAATGAATATAGGCCCAACCTGCTCAACCTTTCCTCATAAGACAACCCCTTCAACGCAGGAATCAACCTAGTGAACCTTCTCTGAACTGCCTCCTACGCAATGATATCCCTCCTTAAATAAGGAGACCAGAACTGTATGCAGTACTCCAGGTGTGGTCTCACCAATACTCTGTACAGTTGTAACAGGACTTCCCTACTTTTATACTGCATCCCCCTTGCAATAAAGGCCAACATTCCATTTGCCTTCCTAATTACTTGCTGTACCTGCATGTTAACTTTTTGTGTTTCATATACAAGAACCCCCAGATCCCTCTGTACTGCAGCATTTTGTAAACCCTCTCCATTTAAATAACAATTTGCTTTTTTATTTTTGCTACCAAAGTGGAAAACCTCACATTTTCCCACATTATACTCCACCTGCCAAATTTTTGCCCACTCACTTAGCCTATCTATATTCCTTTGCAGAATATTTGTGTCCTCTTCACAACTTGCTTTCCCACCTATCTTTGTATCATCAGCAAATTTGGCTACATTACACTCGGTCCCTTCATCCAAGTCATTAATATAGATTGTAAATAGCTGAGGCCCCAGCACCGATCCCTGGGGCCCCCCACTAGTTACAGTTTGCCAACCGGAAAATGACCCATTTATCCCGACTCTCTGTTTTCTGTTAGTTAGCCAACCCTCTATCCATGCTAATATATTATCGCCAACCCCATAAGCTCTTATCTTGTGCAGTAACCTTTTATGTGGCACCTTATTGAAATCCAAATACACTACATCTACTGGTTCCCCTTTACCCACCCTGCTCGTTACATCCTCAAAGAACTCCAGCAAATTTGTCAAACATGATTTCCATTTCATAAAACCATGCTGACTCTGCTTGACTGTATTATGATTTTCTAAATGTCCTGCTACTATTCCTTAATAGTGGACTCCAGCATTTTCCCAATGACATGTTAAGCTAACTCATCTATAGTTTCCTCTTTTCTGTCTCCCTCCTTTCTTAAATAGGGACTTTACATTTGCAGTTTTCCAATCCACTGGGACCTCTCCAGAATCCAGGGAATTTTGGTAGATTGCAACCAATGCATCCACTATCGCTGCAGCCACTTCTTTTAAGACCCTAGGATGCAGGCCATCAGGTCCAGGGGACTTGTCCACCTTTAGTCCCATTATTTTACCGAGTACTTTTTCTCTAGTGATAGTGATTGTTTTAAGTTCCCCCCTCCCTATAACCGCTTGATTATCTATTATTGGGATGCTTTTAGTGTCTTCTGCCGTGAAGACCGATACAAAATATTTGTTCAAAGTCTCTGCCATGTCCCTGTTTCCCATTATTATTATTATTCGCACCTTGGTGTCATATTTGACCCTGAAATGAGCTTCCGACCACACATCCGCAGCATAACTAAGAACGCCTATTTCCACCTCCATAACATCGCCCATCGCCACCCTTGCCTCAGCTCATCCGCTGCTTAAATCCTCATCAATGCCTTTGTTATCTCTAGAATTGACTATTCCAATGCACTCCTGGCTGGCCTCCCACATTCTACCCTACGTTGACCTACATTGGCTCCCGGTTAAGCAACGCTTCGATTTCAAAATTCTCATCCTTTGCATCAGGAGATCTGGTCACAGACATGCTGAATCCAGCTCAGCATGCTTAGTGGCTAGCAGGCCAATCTCTGGGAACTGGAATCGCTTGCAGAGACTCAGTGAAAGTCGGGGGGCGGAGGTGAATTTCCACGTCAATTCTCTCACTTGCCCACCGTAACCAGCAGAAGAAAGAAAGAAAGACTTACATTTATATAGCGCCTTTCATGAGCACCGGACGTCTCAAAGTGCTTTACAGCCAAAGAAGTATTTTTTTGGAGTGTAGTCACTGTTGTAATGTGGGAAAGAGCCACTGAAACTGTAGGAAAATATTGTTTACAGAATTTACCCCTTTTTCCAGGGTTTACATAGCAGGTGAGTAGCAGTACCTCTGTGGAATCTGAGCCCCCCACTCCTGCGCCCCCCACCCCACCCCACCCCACCCTCCCAACCAGCCTCTGCTGCCATGAGATACAATGGACCTGAAAAGTGTTGTGTCTGTGTATAATAAGACACAGACTGCAGGAGAACGGTATAACAGGTGTTTACTCAACGTGGCTCACACAGGAACTGATCTGTACAGATTAATACTCAGTGCTCTATACAGGTGTGGTCACTGCCGGTACTGCAGTATACATGAGCTGTAAAAAGTAGTTCCCCCCTTAAAGGTATATACATTACAAAAAGGATATCTTCAGTGCTGCTGCCAACACTGTTGCATCCATACAACAACAACTTGCATTTATATAGCGCCTTTAACATAGTAAAATGGCCCAAGGTGCTTCACACGAGGTGTTATCAGACAAAATTTGACACCGAGCCACATAAGGAGATATGGGGACAGGTGACCAAAAGCTTGGTCAAAGAGGTAGGCTTCAAGGAGCATCTTAAAGGAGAGAGAGGCGGAGAGGTTTAGGGAGAGAATTCCAGAGTTTAAGGCCTAGACAGCTGAAGGCACGGCCACCAATGGTGGGGTGAATGAAATTGGGCTACATTGGGAGTTGGCGACACTAACACGACGTAGAAGCACATACACCTTGAATGTGTCTTGATTTTTTTAACCTTTCCTGACTGTGTTTAAACCACTGCTTTTTAAAAATCTGAACAGATTATTGGCAGAATTGCCTTGTACTAAAATATTTAGACAAACATATCCAAATTTCTACTCCTATTTTTGTTTAGAAATAACAACAACAACAACTTGTATTTATATAGCGCCTTTAACGTAGTAAAACCTCCCAAGGTGCTGCACTGGAGTATTTTAAGACAAAAAAATTTGACACCGATCCACATAAGGATAAATTAGGGCAGGTGACCAAAAGCTTGGTCAAAGAGGTAAACATATAAACATAGAAGATAGGAGCAGGAGTAGGCCATTCGGCCCCTCGAGCCTGTTCCGCCATTTAATGAGATCATGGCTGATCATCCAAATTCAGTACCCTGTCCCTGCTTTCTCCCCATATCCCTTGATCCCTTTATCCTTAAGAAATATATCTAACTCCTTCTTGAATATATTTAATAAGTTGGCCTCAACTGCCTTCTGAATTCCACAGGTTCACCACTCTCTGGGTGAAGAAATTCCTCCTCATCTCAGTCCTAAATGGCTTACCCCTTATCCTTAGACTGTGACCCCTGGTTCTGGACTCCCCCACCATCGGGAACATCCTTCCTGCATCTAGTCTGTCTAGTCCTGTTAGAATTTTATAAGTTTCAATGCGATCCCCTCTCACTCTTCTAAACTCTAGCGTACATAACCCTAATCGACCCAATCTCTCTTCATACGTAATTCCTGCCATCCCAGGTATCAGTCTGGTCAGTTTTAAGGAGTGTCTTAAAGGACAAAAGAGAGGTAGCGAGGCAGAGAGGTTTAGGCAGGGAATTCCAGAGCTTAGGGCCTAGGCAACAGAAGGCACGGCCACCAATGGTTGAGCGATTATAATCAAGGATGCTCAAGAGGGCAGAATTAGAGGAGTGCAGATATCTCGGGGGGAGAGGGGGGTTGTGGGGCTGGAGGAAATTACAGAGATAGGGAGGGGTGAGGCCATGGAGGGGTTTGAAAACAAGGATGAGAATTTTGAAATCGAGGCGTCGCTTAACCGGGAGCCAGTGCAGGTCAGCGAGCAAGTGGGATTAAGCTGGATAGCTCTTTTTCGTCCGGCACAGACATGGTGGGCTGAATGGCCTCCTTCTGTGCTGTAAATTTCTACGATTCTATGAAAATATGAGAACTTTTGGGCTAAATTCAGCATGCCTAATTTTTAGGTCGGCACTTCCTCACATGTGCCTTAACTAAGGACGGGGCTCAGTTAGATATAAATTCACATTATACCAGATTGCTAGGTATTTGTTTCCAGCTTACACGTTTGAAAGAAAATGTCGAGCAGCACTTTGGAAAAAGAAAAATGTTGTTTTTGCCTCTATTCTGCCCCCCAGCTAGAATATTTTACATTTCCAATAACCATGTGGGATATGAATTTGCATTCCGAAGGGTGAAACACTTCCTTTGCCTACAAAGGTCTGCCTCACTCAGTTCTGCCTTCTACAGCAAGCTCCCTGGATTATTTTCAATTACCATGTATCTGTTTTTGTTCGCTGCCAAATTCAAGCCATGACATACATTTTTTCTTCTTCAAGTGGATCAATTTGTCTTTGCAGATCTCTTGCTAAAGAGACCCCTGAGGTATTGCAAAAGATGCTTATTAGCCTTGCTATTCCTGCTATATTTTCACCTACAGAGGAATAAACTCTGTAGTTTTATGCCAATCAGGCTGTAAGTAACACTTCCAATATATCGGTAGCTAAACAGGTCTCTCTTAGGAGCTGCACATTTGCCCTTCAGCTCCTCAAAGTTAAGGAAGCAGTTGTTAAAAAAACAGGTCATCTGTGCAAAAATACTTGTACAAATGCTGTTGAATTTTTATTCCATTTAGTTTGAATCACTTGATTCCCTGGATATTAAATTACCATTTATGTTAATTACTGATAGACTGGCTTAACGTATGTTTCTCGTGGGCTCGTTCCCCACTTTTTTGACGATAAGAATTAGAATGACTGGTCTGTGCCATATTCATCACAAATTGTCTGATTTGTACAATATGTCATTGCAACACCTGTACACATTGATATAACGGACCCGAAAAGGTTATCTTCAGTGCTGCTGCCAACTCTGTTCCATCCATACAACAACAAATTGCATTTATATAGCGCCTTTAACGTAGTGAAACGTCCCAAGGCGCTTCACAGGAGCGTTGTGAGACAAAATTTGACACCGAGCCATGAGGAGATATAGTGGGGAAAATGAACGTAGCCCACAGACTTGCGTACTCGTAATGCACCATTCGCGCTCTCCACCTCTTCACAGAGTGAAGAGAACCCTGTGACCAATACAGCACAGACAAAGATCCCCATCAAGCTGAGAGCTAAAAGTTGCCGCCCCGCTCGAAACGGCCACAAGCTTAGATCTTCTTCTTAGGCAGTCCCTCAGGACCGAAGATGACTTGCTTCCACATTAAAAATGAGTTCTCAGGTGACTGATGAGTCCAATACTGGACCTACAGTCTCTGTCACAGGTGGGGCAGACGGTGGTTGAAGGGGCGGGTGGGTGGGGTGCTTGGGTTGACGTGCGCTCCTTCCGCTGTTTGCGCTTGGTTTCCGCTTGCTCCCGGCGAAGAGACTCGAGGTGTTCGGCACCTTCCCGGATGCTTCTCCTCCACTTTGTGCGGTCTTGGGCCAGGGATTCCCAGGTGTCGGTGGGGATGTTGCACTTCTTGAAGGAGGCTTTGAGGGTGTCCTTGAAGCGTTTCCTCTGCCCACCTGGCGCTCTCTTGCCGTGTCGGAGCTCCGAGTAGAGCGCTTGTTTTGGGAGTCTCGTATCGGGCATGCGGACGATGTGACCCATCCATCGTGGTCCCACAAGCAGCAAGGTCCCACAAGCAGCAATGTGACAATGAGCAGATCATCTTAGATATGCACACGGTAAGAGGGATATCGATTTTGTGGAGGAAGGTCAGGGTGTGTGACATGAATCAGTCATTCATGAAAGAAAGACTTATGAAAAAATACTGAGCGGCCTACGGGTGGCGCTGCCCAGGGAGTGTATAAATACTCGGGCATGGGCCCAGCTTGCACAGGACATTCTTAACAGGATCGAGTGAAGGACACAATTAGACCTCCATGTTGTAAAACAGTTGATTAAAGCTTTGTTTAACGCTTAGACCAAGTGCCTAGTAGTTTTCTTTCATCAGTGTGTTATTTAGCACTGATGAGACAGAAGCAGGAGTGCTGGTTGATGCAGGGCCACATGATGTAGAGTGGCGGCCAGCCTATTGAATGTTCCTCCTGCTGTGTGGAAACACAGACCTTAGTTGGGCCTTCTTTCAAATTGGAGTTGATGCAGCAGCAACGCAGTCACTTACCTCCTGTTAAGAGACAGTGAAAGGTAGCTTGGCTGCGCACCAAACACCCATATTTGTCCTGCCATCTCATCTCATCTAAGTGATGATATGAAGCAACGGTTGCCCACACGCTGCAGTGCTAACCTTGGTTATGCAGATTATGGAAACAGGAGCAGCATCTCTCATCCATTCTCCCACAATGTTGTTACAGAAGCTTTTAAAGACAGACTTGCATCTATATAGCACCTTTCACAACCTCAGGCACCCCAAAGTGCTTGGCTGCCAATGAGATACTTTTGAAGTGCAGTCACTGTTGTAATGTAGCCAATTTGCACACAGCAAGGTCCCACAAGCAGCAATGTGACAATCAGCAGATAATCTGTTTTACTGTGGCTGATTGAGGGATAAATATTGGCCAGGACATTGGGGAGAACTCCCCTGCTCTTCTTTGAAATATTGCTATGGGGTCTTTTACATGCACCTGAGAGAGCGGACGGGGCCTCGGTTTAGCGTCTCATTCGAAAGACAGCACCTCCGACAGTGCAGCACTTCCTCAGCACTGCACTGGGAGTGTTAGCATGAATTTTGTGTTCAAGTCCCTGGAGTGGGACTTGAACCCACAACCTTCTGACTCAGACGCGAGAGTGCTACCCACTGAGCCATGACTGATATTATAACTTCACATCCGTAATGGACTGCTCCGAATCCTGGCATTTTTGCCAATTACCTTCAATCTGTGTCCACTGGCTACCACCCCTTCTGCCAATGTAAACAGTTTTTCCCCTTCTCCTGAATCAAACCCCCTCATCATCTTGGACAACTCTATTAAATCTCCCCTTAACCTTCTCTGCTCTAAGGAGAACAACCCCAACTTCTCCAGTCTCTCCACATAACTGAAGTCCCTCACCCCAAGTACCATTCTAGTAAATCTCTAAGGCCTTGACACCCTTTCTAAAGTGTGGTGCCCAGAATTGGACACATTATTGTAGCTGAGTTCGAACCAGTGATTTATAAAGGATTACCTCAACTTCCTTGCATTTGCACTCTATTCCTGTATTAATAAAGCCAATGATCCCATCTGCTTTTTGTAACCCATCGGCTGAAATTACTTTGATGGTGACCTAACGCTGTGTAATGAAGTGAAACCGCTTGATTAGAATCTGCCGCAGCAGATGAAAACATCCCACTACGTCAAGTGGAAATCAGTAAAAATTAATTAACCTGGCTTTGTGTTCTAAAGCACTGTTGGGAGAAGTAACCTCAGTAAAATTGAAAAGAAATTGGATATAATTACGATGGTGCATGCGCTCGAATTCAACCCATTGACTTCTGATGAGGTGCAATAACCGTTAGAATAATTACTCAGCAGCCGGGTTCCCTGTTTGCGAACTTGCCAGCCCACTATTCCCCTCCCCCCCCATTTATTAATTGTAAACGGCAGGAAACTCACGTGCTGATAAGCGCGGAAGTGCGAAACTCTGGCCAGTAACTTCGAACCTTAAACCTGATTCACTGTGCGTGTCTTGTTATTTTAAGCAACATTACTGGAATAATCCATTGACATTACGTTGCCGTTTTATGCTGTAATTTTTCATGCACTAAGACAATTCATTTTTACGAGCCTGATAAAACTAGATGTAAAAATATTAATGCAGCCCAGTAATAGTGCAGATGTGACTTGCAGATGAAACTATATAGAGATGTTCCTTGAAGAAACTGGACCACCAACATGAATTCCACTGTGCAGTTTGTTATGACGGCCTATGAACTGTTTTACTATGTACGACAATCTAACCAATCGTGAATTCTACTCCACTCATTTGATAATGTGAGGGAAAGTGCTGCAAAATTGCTCCTCAAAAGCCAAAGATAGTTGAGCAAAACTCCTCTATATTCCTACTCTAGGTCTATCTACCCAAACAACTTTGCCCAACAATTCAGTTACTCAACTCTTTTCTGCAGGTCCAGCAGTGCAGGACCCATCATAAAGAGTTTGATGTAACACTTTTCATGACCTCACGACATCCCGACACTTTACAGCCAATGAAGTACTTATGAAGTGTTGTCAATGATGTAATGTAAGGAATTATGACAGCCGATTTATGCACACCAATGTCCCATAAACAACAAAGAGATAAATGGCCAGATAATCTGTTTCCGTGATGTTGGTTGAGGGATAAATATTGGCCAGGACATTGGGAGAACTCCCTTGCTCGTCTTCGAATAGTGCCATGGGATTTTTTTTACATCCACCTGAGAGGGCCTCAACATAACATTTCATCCAGAGGATAGCACTTCTGACAGTGTGGCATTCCCTCAGTACTGCACTGAAATGTCAGCCTAGATTATGTGCTTAAGTCTCTGGAGTGGGACTTGAATCTACAACCTTCTGACTCTGAGGCGAGAGTGCTATGAGTGAGCCATGGCTGACACCATATTCTGTCTGGTAGTTGATCATCTATGTTTTTCCCTGTATCAGAGGGACAGCAGAATGGAAAGCAGGACCGAAGCAAGATGTGGTGCCAGATCCAATGATCAGGGAACAGTAAAATATTGTTTTTTTTAAAATTAGCTCATGGGATGTGGGCATCGGTGGTATGGACAGCATTTATTGCCCATCCCTAATTGTCCTTGAGAAGGTGGTGGTGAGCCGCTTTCTTCAACCATGGCAGTCCGTGTGGTGAAGGTTCTTCCATAGTCCTGTTAGGGAGGGAGTTCCAGGATTTTGACCCAGCGACGATGAAGGAACGGGAGATATATTCCCAAGTCAGGATGGTGTACGACTTGGGCGCGATGGTGTTCCCAAGTGCCTGCTGCCCTTGTCCTTCTAGGTGGTAGAGGTCGTGGGTTTGGGAGGTGCTGCCAAAGAAGCCTTGACGAGTTGCTGCAGTGCATCTTGTAGATGATTGATCAATGCCAGTTAGATGACATCAGTTCACTTTACTAGTATAGACATAGCAGATGAACTTTGAGAGTTGAGGGAGAGGTATTGCCTGCCATAGGAGTCGAAATCAAGTGATTCAAGGGGTCAAGGTCAGGTCATTCAAAAAGCTAAGATAAGCAATAAAACTGTCAAAAAGAACCCACGCACAAAAATCAGAACTGGTTCAGAAATTGGAGTAAAATAATGTAAGAAAGAATTGCAAAAAGAAAGAAGCAAAACTTGGACTTCAAGAAGAAAAGATAGAGGACTCAAAATAGGATCAAGAATCAATTGGATTAGTCTGATCAGGTCACTCGAGTGAGTCTGAATATATTTCCCACCATTATTTATGCCACAATTAGTGCTATGTTCTGAGAAAGTCCTGAAATGATTTATTGTGACAGGAGACTCTGCTTTTTACAGGGTCCACCACGTATTATGGCGGTGTGTAATTGAGACACGGACTGCAGGAGTTGGTTATAACAGGTCTTTACTGAATGGAGACAAACGGGAAACTAACTATGCAAAGTTACTACACAGGCTTATATACAGGGGTGGTCACTACTGGTACTGCAGTATACAGGGGCTGCAGAATATAGTTCCTTCTGCCAAGTACATACACTACAATTCTTCCCCTTTTAGCTAAACAGTACATAACATTCGATTAATAATTAAATAACATATTTACAATTACAGTTGCTAGATGCATTAGCTGAAGTTAAGCAATTATAAGTTCAGTCTTTGAGGAGGCTTTCTGATTCTGTCTGGATAACGCCTCTTTGGGGTATCAGGTTCTTCTGGCAAAGTTGATTCGGGATCAACATCGTTGTTTGGTTCGTCTGCTTCCAATATCACCGTTTCTGAGGTAGATGCAATTGGTACTTTGGTTTCATCACCAGGTGTATCGGATCGTGGTGTGGATTTGACGTTTTCCAGTGACTCTAGAATCTGGTCAGCATGGCGTCTTACAATGCTCTCTCCAACATCCACGGTATACAGTAGGGGTCCTTGCCGTGTACAGATCGTTCCTGGCTGCCATTTCTCTTTGCGGTAGTCCCGGGCCAAAACTGGTTGACCTATCTTAAAACTCCTGGTCGGCCTTTCATTCATATTCTGAAACTGCCTGTTCTCCACATCTCTTCTGACGTTTGGCTTAACCAAATCCAAGTGGCATCGTAGTCTTCGATTGAAGAACATCATGGCTGGAGTTTGGTTGGTAACCGCATGTGTCGCATTCCGGTAGGCAAACAAGAAGTTATCCACCTTGTGTTGTAGGGGTATGTCTTCATTACACATTGCCTTGATAGCCTTCTTGAATGTTTGAACAAACCTCTCAGCCAATCCATTGGTGGCTGGATGATATGGGGCGGATGTGTAATGCTTAACACCATTGTTCTTTAAGAACCTCCGGAACTCTTCAGACACAAACTGTGGTCCATTGTCGGAGCAAATCTGTTCAGGCAGCCCATTTCTGGCGAATATGGTTTGTAAGACTGTGATAGATTTTTCTGTGGTGGTTGAGGACATTTTTATTACCTCTGGCCACTTTGAATGTGCATCCACCGCAATTAAAAACATCGAGTCCATAAATGGACCAGCAAAATCAATGTGCACCCTTTGCCATGGAGATGAGGGCCACTCCCATGGATGTATAGGGCGCTTGTGGTGGGGGGTTTTGGACCTTCTGGCATCCTGTACAGCTCTTGGTCATCTCTTCGATTTCTCTATCGATTCCCGGCCACCACACAAACGCTCTGGCTAAGTTCTTCATTTTTACCCCTCCCAGATGACCCTCATGAAGCTCATTGAGCACTCTATCCTTCAATTTGAGTGGAATTACTACTCTGGATCCACACATCAAGGTTCCTCTGCACACTGACAGCTGTTCTCTTCTCGGCTAGAATGCTGGCAACAGTGGTTCGCCATGTGCTGGCCATCCCTTCACCGTTAAATCATAGACCCAGGAGAGTGTCGGGTCATTTCGTGTTTCCTTTTCTATGTTTGCATTCGTCACAGGTAGACATTCGACTATGGTTGAGTGGAATATCTCCACTGGATCCACTGCAGGTGCTTCTTCCACCGTCGGCAACGGTAGGCGCGACAATCCATCAGCATTCCCATGCTGTTTAGTTCCTTTGTACTCGATGTCATATTGGTGTGCCCCTAGGAAAAGGGACCACCTCTGTAGCCGTTGTGCCGTCATTATCGGGACGCCCTTCTGAGGATTGAAAATGGAGACGAGGTTGATGATCAGTTAGTAGAGTAAATTTCTGACCGTGCAGGTAGTGATTGAACTTCTTCACCCCCGACACCAGGCTGAGGGCCTCTCTGTCAATCTGGGCGTAGTTACGCTCGGCTGAAGTTAACGAGCATGACGCAAAAGTTATCGGCCTCTCTGAACCATCAAGGAATTTATGTGACAATACCGCTCCAATGCCGTAGGGAGACGCATCACATGCCAGTCTTATCGGTAGTGATGGGTTGTAGTGAGCCAATACTTCTCTTGAAGTGATTAGGTCTTTACTCTTCTGAAAGGCCCGCTTACATTCATCGCTCCATTTCCATGCTACTCCAGTTTGTAGTAGGGCGTTCAGTGGGTGCAGAATTGTGGACAAATTCGGCAAAAACTTATGGTAGTAATTCACCAATCCGAGGAATGACCTCAGTTGCGACACATTTTCAGGCGCTGGAGCATTAACTACCGCTTCAATTTTGTCAGGGGACTTATGTAACCCCTCTTCATCAATCACGTGGCCACAATACGGTATCTGTTTCTTAAAAAACTCGCACTTGGGGCGATTGGCTCGTAGCCCATGTTCTCTTAGTCTAGTGAGCACCTGCTCTAGGTTGGCAAGGTGTTCACTCTCACCTTCACCTGTCACTAGGATGTCGTCCAAGTAACACTGAGTCCCCGGAATCCCTTGCAGGACTTGTTCTATCGCTCTTTGCCATATCGCCAGAGCTGATGCAACTCCGAATACCAGTCAATTATACCGGTAAAGACCTTTGTGAGTGTTTATCGTGAGATATTTCCTAGAGGATTCTTCAACTTCCATCTGCAAATATGCTTCTGCTACGTCAATTTTTGTAAAACGCTTCCCTCCAGATAGTGAGGCGAAAATATCTTCTATCCTCGGGAGAGGATATTGTACTGTGTGAAGGACTGGGTTCACCGTCACCTTGAAGTCCCCACAGATGCGAACCTTCCTTGGCTCCTCAGACTTATTGGGCCAGAAATTCCATGCCAGAAGCGTGAGTACGGTCGGCTTACTCACGCTTCTGGCCGTTGGAAATGCCGGCGTTCAGCATGAACAGCGCATGCGGGGAACGCCGGCATTTCCAGACCTCGAGCGCGTGCGACTGCACAGGCAGTGAACTTCGTGGATTTCATTCATGAAATCCGTGAGGTTAAGTCCTTAGAAGTTACACTTGAAAAAAGCAAGTGTAAAGTTGTTCATTGGCTGCGGAGGAAGATATATTTTATCGTGGAGCTTTTGAAATGCAATATTTTTGTTTGGGAAAGGGAGGGAAGTTATTTTAAGAAATTTTAAGTAAGTTTAAAAGTTTAAATTTTTTTTTTAAAAGGGTTTTCAGAACGGTAGGTAGAAGGAGCAATTGTGGCTGTGTGAATGGAATGTGAGAATGAGTTATGTATGTATGTCCACATATATTCCTTTACGTATATGTATGTATGTTTTATATTCCTTTACTAATGTGTATGAATGTATGTTTTTAATTATGATTTTCCAATAAGTTACTTTCTCTGAAAGTCATAATTAAATAATACATTCATACACATAAGTAAAGGAATATATACATAACACGCAAAGGAATATATACAGACATACATACTTTCAGAAGCTCCACGATAAGAAATATCTTCCTCCGCAGCCTCTGTAGCAACTGTACCCATGCTTTTTTCATGTGTAAGTTGTAATGACTGGACCTCACTGAAAGCATTAATGAAAGCGGCGAATTATACTGCGCACGCGCTGCCTGTGCAGTCGCACGCGTTCTGCCTCTGAACCCCTTCGTTCAGAGGACAGGAAATGCCGGTTTTCCCCACATGCACTGTGCATGCTGAAAACCGGCATTTCATCCGGCCAGATGCATAAGTACCCCGACCGTACTAGCGCATTTGGAAGGGAATTATTGGGCCAACATTTTACATGTCAATAAAATAAAAAATTTAACAATTGCACGACTTGCCCCCTCGCATCTGCGACTGAGGGTCCAAGGAGGTGCATTGCGCAAGAGGTCATCATCGGACGTATCCTCACACTGTTCCCTTTGGGGAACTGTATGAAGTGGTGGAAGGATTTATGGCCGTGATTAATGCTCATTCCGTGACCGTAACCATCTTTGAACCAGCCATTAGGGTGGTTAGTCCTATGGCGGGAGGGTTTTACGGGCTCCCACAACCCATCTGAGGGGGGGGGGCCACCAACACCCACGGACGCAAGTATCCCGCTGGATGTCCACCCAGACTTTAAAGTTGGAGCTCCGACTCCACTTGCCGGGACTGTCTGGAGTGGGGTTCAAAACCCTACTCCTTCTGGCCCAGCGGCGGGGATGCTTACTGCTACGCAAAAGGCCCACTCCGCACAAAAGGTGACACCCATACGTTTCCTGCGCCTTTTCCCTCCCCGTGACTGGAGCCCTATGCTGCCATTTCACGTTGCTAATTGGATTGGGCCTTTGTCATAGCGGTAGGATCCCCGCCGCTGGGCCAGATCAGGGTAGGGTTTCGAACCCCGCTCCAGACAGTCCCGGCAAGTGGAGTCGGAGCTCCGGCTCTAAATTCTGGGTTGACATCCAGTGGGATATTTGCGTCCGTGGGTGTGGGTGGCCCCCCTCCTTGTATAGCTTGTGGGAGCCCGTAAAACCCTCCCGCCATAGGACTAACCGCCCTAATGGCTGGTTCAAAGATGGTTACGGTCACGGAATGAGCGTTAATCACGGCCATAAATCCTTCCACCACTTCATACAGTTCCCCAAAGGGAACAGTGTGAAGACACGTATGACGACGACATTGCTAAATAAATAAATGGAATTTAAAAAATTCTTTTAGGGCTTTTAAAAGTCTTTAAATTGCTTTAATTCTCTTTAAAACTACTTCAGATTACTCAAAATAATGTAAACAGTTAAAAAAGTTTATAAATGTTACCAAAATCTTCAAAAAACTTCCAAAAACCTATTTAAACTGCTGCTTTGCATGTAAAAAAGCAAAGCAGCTTGACAGAAACATTGGGGGCATGTCCAGTGAAACTGAGACCTCAAGGGGCGTGTCTCACTTACACTGCACGCTCCTGGCTCCGCGCTGGCTGCACGCCTGGGCGGCGTGACGTCATACGCTGCCCGGGATTCTTCTTTCAGTTTCTGCAAGTGCAGGCATCCCTGGAGCTGATCGGCAGGAGCGTGGGGTAAGTGCAAATACGGGGCTTGCACGCGCTGCAAGCCCCGTTCTGGAATTTCTGGCCCATTGTTTAACGTTTTCTTCATGACAGGAACGATGGGTGTCGCCCACTCGCTCCAGTCTACCTTAGATAACACACCTGCATTCTCCAGATTCTCCAGCTCTGCCTCGACGGCTGGGCGAATTGCATATGGTACCGGTCTTGCTTTGAAAAAATTGTGAATTGCATTCTCTTCTATTTTTATCGAGGCGGTTACGCCTTAAGAGTTCCCAGTTCTTGTTGAAAAACCTTTGGCGTTAGCTAAGATTTTTGACAATCGTCCAGGTGTGACGTTGTCATCCTTTTTACCAGCCACCGTCAGTGCCTGAATGGAGTGCCAGTCTAAACTTATCTTTCTGATCCATTCACGTCCCAATAACGGTGGTCCACCATCTTGCAGTATGTACAGATACAATTTCTGTATTTGCTTGCCGTTGTATTCGACAGGCACCCTTATTTTCCCTCTGGGGTATACTTTTTGCCCCGTATACGTCTTCAAGACAATGGATGTCTCTTTCAAGGGTATGTGTGAGAATAGCCGCTCATAGTCTCCTCGATTCATGATGGTCAGGGCTGATCCTGTATCCAATTCCATTTTGACTTGGGACCCTGCTATCGTGAGGGTGACCCAAATGGTTCGGTGATCCTCTTTTGTGATTACGTTGTGAAGTTTGAGACAGCTTAGTCTCTTGTTCCCGGATTCACTATCACTCATCTGGTCTTCGGAACTACTGTCCGTCATCTTTTGTACTTTCCTGTACTGTTCCTTAGTAGCCTTTTTGTTGTCGTTAGTCTTCTTCCTAGACCTGCAAACTCATGCAATGTGCCCCATCTTTCCGCATTGCCTGCATATTTTGTCCTTGGACCAGCAGTCCTTCTGGTCATGGGTTGTTCTGCCGCAGCGATAACATTTTTCAAATCCCCATGTCATTTTGTGGGTGCCGTATTCCTGTGGCTTTTGCTGTATTTCCGCAGCTCCCCTTGCTGCTGCTTCGGATGATACTGCCACGCTGAAAGCCTTATCTAGCGTCAGCTCTTTCTCTGAGAGTAACCTCTTCTGGGTTCCTTCACTCAGGCGTCCACAGACAAATTTGTCCCGTAGGGTATCTGCCAGTCCTGCTCCGAACTGGCAGTGCTTTGATAGCTTGCATAGTTCCGTAAGGTAATCAGCATTGCTCTCATCTTTATGCTGATTTCTCCTGTGGAATTTAAATCTTTCCGCTATCAGCAGCGGTGTAGGATTTAGGGCCTAGAAATTCAGTAAGGCGCTGCCAGCTTTGCGGCCAGTTACCACCCAAAGAGGGCTTCTGCGCCAATAGAGGAGTTTGCGCTGATATTCAGCGCAGCGGTAATGGCGGCAGTTGCCGTTAGCGCTGCGCCGGCACCGATGACGTCATCGGTGTGCGCAGTGCTCCGATACCGCCCCGCTTCCGGCCCGACCCCCATATTGAGTTGCGGCCGCCTCTTCCGCAGCGGCCGCAAACAGCGATCAGAAAACGGGGCCGTACTGTAGCCTTAGTGGGGCGCTTTAAGGTGGAGGTGCGGCCGGCCGCTTTTTCGGCGGCCGCCTGCCCGCACCTCCTTCCCCGGCCTCCTCCACCCCCCCCCCCCGCGGCATTGCCGGCTGCTTTCTGCGAACCCGGCACTTCTCCGTGGTGCCGGGCTCATTTGCCGGCACTATCCAGCGGCGATCTCCCCGTTGCAGGCACCTCCCCCTTAAGAGAAGGAGGAGGCCTGCAGTACCGCAGCCTGCCGCTCCGCAGCGGGTGGCGCAGCGGCGCCTAGAGCGCTGAAATTCAGTTTCAGCGCCCCAAGCGGGGGCGGGCACACCCTGGAATAGCGCCCGGTTCCGACTTGGGGCGCAAAAACTGAATATCTGATGGTCGCAACTGGCTCCGCGCTCAGCGCTAACTTTTGGGCGCACGCCAGCTGGCGGGCCCAAAGTGAATTTCTAGGCCTAGGTGTTCCTGTAGGATATCAACAATTTCGTTAAAACTCTTCACCATCGGTTTGGCTGGAGTAATCAGGTTCCGCAATAGGCCGTACGTTCTTGCGCCCATTAAGTTTAGTAGTACCGATGCCTTTTTCTCATCGGCTACTTCGTTTGCCTTCGACTCTTTCCACTTTTACCGTTCACTATCGTTACACTATAGTTATCACTGTTAGATCGTTTCCCTATAGTTATCACTGTTCACATTGTTGTATCACTGTACGAGGTCGCCTCTTGTCACGCTGCTATACCTGGGCTGACCACTGCCGACTCCGCCCATGGCTCCGCCTACCTGCCCGGGTATAAAGGTGGTCGACTGGCTGGTATTCCTCCTTCTTGGATCCGATCACCCACGAGGGTGGGCTCTGTTATTTAGTCAATAAAAACCTATAGTTACTTTCTTAACTCGTCGCTTTTCATTGGACGAATTGATAGGTATATCAATTTTATTGACTAAATTTTAAAATGTCGTCACTTGAGCAGCCAAACAACCAGTCAACGGAGCAGCCAAATGACCAGCCAGACGCCCAGCTACAACAGCCACAGCAGCCGGCTTGGCTGCGAGCCCTCAAACCACCGTACCTGGATCTAAACCCACAAGCAACAAACGCAGCCCTCGACTTCAAACACTGGCTGTGCTGCTTCGAATCCTACCTGGAAGAATCCGGCGTCCCTCAGAGATCCAAACTGAGAGTTCTGACCGCCCAAGCGAGCCCTAAAGTATACGCACTCATCCAGGACATTACTACTTACGAGGCCGCTATCAACCTACTGAAACAGCAGTACCGGAGCCCGGTAAATTCCATGTATGCCAGACACCTCCTAAGATCCCGCCCGCAACAGCCAGGAGAGTCTGTAGCTGAATTTTTACGGGCGCTACGAACACTCGGCAGGGACTGTGACTTTAAAGCAGTATCGGCTGCAGAAAACACTGAAGATAACATCCGTGATGCCTTCGTGAAAGGCCTTCGGTCCGACTACTCACGGCAGAGACTGCTGGAATCAAAGGACCTCGACCTGAACACAGCCGCAGCCTTGGCCTACTCCCTAGAAGTGACCCAGCGGGACCTCGAGGTGTATTCCAGGTACAGTTCGCGACTCTGGGACTCGGGCCCGACCCCGACCACAATACCCCTCGTAGCGCCGCCCCCGGGACCTACCTCAGCGTCGGCGTCCCGGACCCGATCGGGACCGCCACCCCCGGTACCGGCTGCGACTTCGGACCCCCGCGACCGGGCCGCCGGCTGCTTCTTCTGTGGGCAGGCGAAACACCCGAGGTCGCGCTGCCCAGCCAAAAACGCGACATGCTCCAGCTGCCTGAAGAAAGACCACTTCGCGAAGGCCTGCAGAGGGAGAGCAGCAGAGGCCAGCAGTGCCTCATGCGAACTGTGGGGGCGGCCATCTTCTATCAAGGCCACAGATGAGCAATGGGGGCGGCCATCTTTGATCCAGGCAACCGACGCCAGCAGTGCCTCATGTGGGTTGTGGGGGCAGCCATCTTCTCCACCATTTTGCCCCACCTCGTGGGCGCCTCCATTTTACCCACCACGCTCGACCGCCACCTTACCTCCAGACCTGACGACCGCTTCACCTACAGACTACAGCGACCCGCTCAGCCACACACTAGCCTCCGTCACACTAGACCAAGCTCGCCCGCATCAGCTGTCCAAGTCAATGATGGACATCAAAGTAGACAGCCACGCCACGACCTGCCTGTTCGACAGCGGAAGCACGGAGAGCTTCATACATCCAGACACGGTGAGCCACTACTCCCTCACTGTCCAGCCAACGCGCAACCGGATCTCGATGGCATCGAGGTCCCACGCTACAGACATCAGCGGCTACTGTGTTGTGACCCTGTCGGTTAAGGGCACGGAGTATAAAAACTTTAAACTCCTCGTCCTGCCCCAGCTATGCGCTGCCGTCCTACTAGGGCTGGATTTTCAATCCCACCTCCAAAGCGTCACTCTAGCATACGGTGGACCCCTCCCCCCGCTCACAGTCGACAACCAGCAGCCTTTAAATCGCCCACCGCGTAACACCTGCGGCCTATCCACCCTCAAGGTCCCGCCACCTTCCCTGTTCGCTAACCTCACCCCCGACTGCAAACCCGTCGCTACCAAGAGCAGGCGGTACAGCTCCGGGGACAGAGCTTTCATTAGCTCTGAGGTGCAGCGTCTCCTGAAGGAGGGCATCATCGAGGGGAGCAGCAGCCCCTGGCGTGCCCAGGTTGTAGTCGTTAAGACCGGCAATAAAAACCGCCTGGTCATTGACTACAGCCAAACCATAAACCGGTACACCCAGCTGGACGCATACCCCCTTCCCCGCATATCTGATATGGTCAATCAGATTGCTCAATACCGGGTATTCTCTACCATCAACCTTAAGTCGGCCTACCACCAACTCCCTATCCGCCCCGAGGACCGCCAGTATACCGCCTTCGAGGCGAATGGCCGCCTCTACCACTTCCTTAGGGTCCCCTTCGGCGTCACCAACGGGGTTTCGGTCTTCCAAAGGGAGATGGACCGGATGGTTGACCAGAACGGGCTGCAAGCCACGTTCCCCTATCTAGATAACGTCACCATCTGCGGCCGCGACCGGCAAGACCATGACGCTAATCTGGAAAGATTCCTCCGTACGGCCCAACGGCTGAACCTCACCTACAATAAGGAGAAATGTGTGTTTAACACCTCGCGCCTTGCCATCCTCGGCTGCGTAGTAGAGAACGGAATCATCGGCCCCGATCCCGAAAGAATGCGTCCCCTCATGGAGCTACCCCTTCCCCACTGTCCAAAGGCGCTGAAGAGAACCCTGGGGCTCTTCGCCTACTATGCCCAATGGGTGCCGAATTATGCGGACAAAGCCAGACCCCTCATGAAGTCCACCTCCTTCCCCCTTATGGAAGAAGCGCGCGCGGCCTTCTCCCTCATCAGGGGAGACATTGCTAAGGCCACTATGCACGCAGTGGATGAGTCCATCCCCTTCCAAGTGGAGAGCGATGCATCCGACTTCGCCCTAGCCGCTACCCTCAACCAGGAGGGGAGACCGGTGGCCTTCTTCTCAAGGACCCTACAGGGCCCTGAGATCCGACACTCTTCGGTCGAGAAGGAGGCCCAGGCGATTGTGGAGGCGGTACGCCGCTGGAGGCATTACCTCGCAGGCAAGCGATTTACCCTCCTCACCGACCAGCGTTCGGTCGCTTTTATGTTTAATAACAAGCTGAGGGGTAAAATCAAGAACGACAAGATCTTGAGGTGGAGAATCGAGCTATCCACCTACGATTATGATATCTTGTACCGGCCTGGTAAGCTGAACGAACCCCCTGACGCTCTATCGCGAATTACATGCGCCAGCGCACAAATTGATAGACTTCAGACCCTCCACAACGACCTCTGCCACCCCGGGGTCACCAGGCTTTACCACTTCATTAAGGCCCGCAACCTGACCTACTCCATCGAGGAGGTCAGGACCATGACCAGGAACTGCCAGACCTGTGCCGAGTGCAAACCGCACTTCTTTAGGCCGGACAGAGCAAGCCTGATCAAGGCCACCCGCCCCTTCGAGCGCTTGAGCATCGATTTTAAGGGGCCCCTCCCGTCCTCTGACCGTAATGTGTACTTCCTCAACATTGTTGATGAGTACTCCCGTTTCCCCTTTGCCTTCCCCTGCCCAGACATGACCAGCACCACGGTCGTTAAATGCCTGAACGACCTCTTTGCCTTGTTCGGGTTCCCAAACTATATACATAGTGACCGGGGCGCCTCCTTCATGAGCGAGGAACTCCGTCAGTTCCTACTAGCGAGAGGCATCGCCACTAGCAGGACCACCAGCTACAACCCCCGAGGGAACGGCCAGGTGGAAAGAGAGAACGCGACGGTATGGAAGGCCGTCCTCTTAGCCTTAAAGTCTAAGGGCCTCCCAACCTCCCGCTGGCAGGAGGTCCTCCCGGCGGCGCTGCATTCCACCCGGTCACTACTTTGCACTGCCATTAACGCCACCCCCCATGAACGAATGTTTGTTTTCCCCAGGAAGTCGACTACGGGAACCACGCTACCAACCTGGCTGACCTCTCCGGGGCCTGTCTTGCTGCGAAAGCACGTGAGGGCCCATAAAACGGACCCCCTGGTCGAGAGGGTGAACCTCCTGCACGCCAACCCCCAGTACGCCTACATGGCATACCCAGACGGGCGGGAGGACACAGTCTCCTTACAAGACCTCGCACCCTCGGGCACTCCGGAGACACCACCGCTACCCCCCCCCACCACCCCCCCAATTCCAGCCCAGGTAGACGGTACGCCGGAACCCCAAGAGCCTTCGCCTACCTCGCAGATGCCAGCATTAACACCGGAGAACGCAACACCGCCGCTGCGACGATCAGACAGGCTTACGAGGCCTCCGGACAGACTGACATACCAGAACTGGTAGTACACTTCACCCCGCCGGACTCAAATCTAAACAAGGGGTGAATGTGGTAAACCACTTTTACCGTTCACTATCGTTACACTATAGTTATCACTGTTAGATTGTTTCCCTATAGTTATCACTGTTCACATTGTTGTATCACTGTGCGAGGTCGCCTCTTGTCACGCTGCTATACCTGGGCTGACCACTGCCGACTCCGCCCATGGCTCCGCCTACCTGCCCGGGTATAAAGGTGGTCGACTGGCTGGTATTCCTCCTTCTTGGATCCGATCACCCACGAGGGTGGGCTCTGTTATTTAGTCAATAAAAACCGATAGTTACTTTCTTAACTCGTCGCTTTTCATTGGACGAATTGATAGGTATATCACAGTCTTCTATTGCATTATCGAAGGCAGTGATATTGCCAGTCTTCGGCATCTTGGAAATCTAAATTGGCGCCTCCCACGCTTTGCCTTCTTCCCCGATTTAACAAAATGGCGCCTTCCGCGCTTTCCGTCTTCTCCGCTGCTGCTAGCGCTGTTGCTGGCGTTTTTATGCCTTGATGGCGACGCCCTATGGTCTTCACGCACTTCCCCCCCGCGCTGCGGCTAACGCCGCTCTCTGCGGTCCCCGTGGCAAACTGCAGCTCCTCGCGGCTTTCTGCGCTTCCAATTTCTTTTATTTCCCCGTCGTCGGAGCAACCTTGCAGGACACTTTCCTCCCTCTTCTCGGGTCTGTACGCTGCCCGGCTTCGTAGCACCGGCCGCGCCCTGTGTGCTCCACCCTCTCTCTCCTCTTCCTGACAACGCTGCTCGGCCCCGTTGAAAAGCCACCCGATCGAGCTCTAGCCCGCCGCAGCCCAGGAAGGATCAGTGTACTACCTGCCACCAGCCCGATTAGCTGGAACATCATCGACAGGATAACCAAGCCCCGCTCTCGACAGCCTCTCCTGCAAATCTTTCACTCCGATGAATCAGAGGCGGTTGGCCACGGTCGACGGCCGTTTCTTCTGATTGTTTTATTTATTTATTTATTTTTCTTTCTTCCTTCTGGCCTCGACCTCTGACAACTTCGCTTCAGGGATGGATCCCCATGAGGTGGTTCAGACTGTAGGTAAGTTCGGATCTGCTCGTCGCCAGTATTATGTCCGTGTGTAATTGAGACACGGACTGCAGGAGTTGGTTATAACAGGTCTTTACTGAGTGGAGACAAACAGGAACTAACTATGCAAAGTTACTACACAGGCTTATATACAGGGGTGGTCACTACTGGTACTGCAGTATACAGGGGCTGCAGAATATAGTTCCTTCTGCCAAGTACATACACTACACCACGGAGATCTAAATTATGAGGGGCCTAGATAGAGTTGATAGGAAGGACCTATTTTCCTTAGCAGAGAAGTCAATAACCAGGGGGCATAGGTTTAAACTAATTCGTAGAAGGATTAGATGGGAGTTGAGGAGAGCATTTTTCACCCAGAGGATGGTGGGGGTCTGGAACTCACTGCCTGAAAGGGTGGTAGAGGCAGAAACCCTCATCACATTTAAAAAGTACTTGGATATGGCCTTGAAGTGCCGTAACCTACAGGGCTACGGACCAAGAACTGGAAAGTGGGATTAGGCTGGATAGCTCTTTTCAGCCGGCACAGACACGATGGGCCAAATGGCCTCCTTCTGTGACGTAACTTTTTATGATTCTATGAAATGTCTGAGGCACCAATCCCTGAACCCCCCTGACATAGTCACTGAATTTGAAATAAACTGACCAAAGCTCCGAAGCTAAAATAAACAGCAGTAGTAACAAGGGTCAATGTGTCGTATTGCTTGGCCCAGTTAACGAGCTCAGAGATTTAACAGCCCGCCATTGCCATTAACATGGGATCGGCAAAAAAATGACACAGGTCCAGTTGATAAGGTGCCAAAGACTAAAGGCTGTCAGATTGTGAGATGAACAAGATCACTCCACTCAGGTAAAACACCTTCTCTGAGCCCAGGAATAGAGTCACCAATTTCGATGAATGTAAAGATGAAATCAAGCTACTTCATTAACTGTGCTTCCATTTCCGATAAGTCCACCTGATTGTTGTTGCGCCTTGGGACGTTTTATTACGTTAAAGGCGCTATATAAATATATAAGCTGCCGTTGTTGCTGATCAAGGTGCAACGTTCCCCAGGTGGGCCGTCAGCTTTTATTAATGAGGAAAACGCTTTTTGATGCTTTTAAATGGAGAAGAGGATTCATTCCTCTCAAGTTGCTTTTGAACGATAGAGGAACAGATTTGTCTTAAATCCTGTGCAAGAAACCGTCTGAGTCCAGTATCTGAAGCAGCCATGGTGTGTCTTCAGTTCCTCGTTCTGGGTTTCTGCAGGCACAAGCATGTTTCCCCTGGCTGGGTCGGGGGGGGGGGTGTCTAGAACGAGGGGTCACAGTCTCAAGATACGGAGTAGGACATTTAGGACTGAGATGAGGAGAAATGTCTTCACTCAGAGGATGGTGAACCTGTGGAATTCTCTACCACAGAAGGCTGTGGAGGCCAAGTCACTGAATATATTAAAGAAGGAGATCGATAGATTTCTAGACACAAAAGGCATCAAGGGATATGGGGAGAGAGGGGGAATATGGTATTGAGATAGAGGATCAGCCATGATCATATTGAATGGCGGAGCAGGCTCGAAGGGCCGAACGGCCTACCCCTGCTCCAAGTTTTCTATGTTTCTAAGCAGGAACATTTGTAAAAATAGGAGATCAGTTACCCTGGAAGTGGGCAATTAGCAGAGACACTGTTGAAGTTCCTCAAAACACATTTTTTTGACATCATTTTAGTCAGCAGAGAAATTGTCGGCTTCCAGTGTAATCCCTACAGTAGTCTTCCTGGCTTCTTCAAAGGAAGCTGGTATGTTAATATCTTATCCAAATGTCCCAGATCACCTGGGATAACTCACTCCAAGTGCAGCAAAAATGCTTGGTCTGCTAGTCATCAGTGACATACTTCAATTTAGGTTTTCCCACTTGTCTCCACCGCACACTTTCATTTTCAGGGGAGAAGAGATGAAATGATTTAGACCTGATTTAGAATGTCAGCTGTGGCTCAGTTGGGTAGCGCTCTCGCCCCTGAGTCAGAAGGTTTGTGGGTTCAAGTCCCACTCCAGAGACTTGAAACAAAATCTAGGCTGACACTCTGGTGCTAGTGCTGAGGGAGTACTACACTGTCAGAGGTGCCGTCTTTCGGATGAGACGTTAAACCAAGGCTCCGTCTGCCCTCTCAGGCGGACGTAAAAGATCCCGCGGCACTATTTCGAAGAAGAGCAGGGGAGTTATCCCTGGCGTGCTGGCCAATATTTATCCCTCAATCAAAATAACAAAAAGCAGATTATCTGGTCATTATCACGTTGCTGTTTGTGGGAGCTTGCTGTGTGAAAATTAGCAGCCGCGTTTCCCACATTAAAACAGCGACTACACTCCAAAAGTACTTTATTGGCTGTAAAGCGCTTTGAGATGTCTGGTGGTCGTGAAAGGCGCTATATAAATGCATGTCTTTCTTTCTTTGATTCATAGCTTCAGGATTCTTTCTTCAAGGAAATTCTATGCCTCTTTATAATGACCTTCTGGGAAGATACATTTGTTAATATATTAACAGGGGTAGTTTCCTCTGATCAGTTCCTTTTGCTCACTTGCCAAACTCAATCGTGTTTGTAAACAGTAAGTTAATTCAGTAGCAAAGTGTTTGATTTGGAAAGACAGCAGTTTTGTCTCTTTATTGTACCATTTTAAAAGCGGCAAACTTGATAGTTGTTTCTGTACCTTTAATTTCACAGCTTTGCTTAATATTATGCTGTCCATTCTGAAAGGTCAATTTGTTAGAACCGTATAATTTTACAACACAGAAGGAGGTCATTTGGCCAACTGCATCTGTGCTGGTTCTTTGCTAGAGCAATCCCTCACTAATCCCGCTGCCCTGCTCTCTCTACTCATTTTGTGAGACTTTCTACATAATTGTGTACGTGTTTGAACTTATACAGCAACAATAACTTGCATTTATATAGCGCCATTAATGTAGTAAAAGATGGAAATTTTAAGGAGTGTCTTAAAGGAGGAAGGAGTGTTAGAGAGGCGAGGGAATTTCCAGAGTTTTGTGTCAAAAGATTGGGTTCCAGCCCATTGCAGACTGAAGCACATAATCCACACTGACACTGTAACGCAGTACTGAGGTAGGGCTGTACTGTCGTGCTGTCTTTTGGGTTATACATTAAATCGAGTCCCCGTTTGCCTGTTCAGGGGCATCTGAAAGATTCCATGGTTTTAATTAAAGAAGAGCACAGAGTTCACCCAGTTTCCTGCCTCAAGCAGCACCATCAAAAATAGAATATATGGTCATCTGCTGTTTATGACACCGTGTTATCCACAAATTGGTCACATAACAACAGGGACTGCACTTCCAAAAGTAATCAATTGGATCTAAAGTGCTTTGGGGCATCTTGAGGGCAGAGTAA
The DNA here is from genome assembly GCF_052327205.1 of Somniosus microcephalus. NCBI lineage: Eukaryota > Metazoa > Chordata > Chondrichthyes > Squaliformes > Somniosidae > Somniosus > Somniosus microcephalus. Next base: position 443,171,926 of record NC_140987.1, on the reverse strand, counting down.
GATGTTATATAAATGCAAGTTGTTTCTTTATAAATGCCAATTCCCGTTGGTAAAAATATCAAATAATAGCATTGTATTTCACCAAAGTATATTATCTTCAAATGTCCTTTTTTTTTTACAATAAATGAAAATATTTATGGTGTACAAAAGTAATTCTCGGAAATAAATCAGTGACGAAAGTCACATACTGGAAACGGTAGCATAGTAGTTATGTTACTGGACTAGTAATCCAGAGGCCTGGACTAATGACTCAGTGACGTGGGTTCAAATCCCACCACGACAACCGGGGAATTTAAATTCAGTTAATTAAATAAATCTGGAATAAAAAGCTAGTGTCAGTAATAGTGACCATGAAACTATCGGATTGTCGTAAAAACCCATCCGGTTCACTAATGTCCTTTAGGGAGAGAAATCTGCCGTCCTCACCTGGTCTGGCCTATATGTGACTCCAGACCCACAGCAATGTGGTTGACTCTTAACTGCCCCTGAAATGGCCAAACAAGTCATTCAGTTGTAACAAACTGCTACGAAAAACAATAATAAGAATGAAACCGGACGGACCACCCGGCATCGACCTCGGCAGCAGCTTCGGACACAACAACGCCACACCCAGCCCATTCGACCATGTAAAGTCCTTCTCACTTACATCTGGGGACTTGTGACAAAATTGGGAGAGCTGTCCCACAGACTAATCAAGCAACAGCCTGACATAGTCATACTCACAGAATCATACCTTTCAGTCAATTTCCCAGACTCCTCCACCTCCATCCCAGGGTACGTTCTGTCCCACTGGCAGGACAGAACCACCAGGGGTGGCGGCACAATGGTATACAGTCGGGAGGGAGTGACCCTGGGAGTCCTCAACATTGACTCCGGACCCCATGAAGTCTCGTGGCTTCAGGTTTAGCATAGACAAGGAAACCTCCTGTTGATTACCACCTACCGCCCTCCCTCAGCTGATGAATCAGTATTCCTCCATGTTGAACACCACTTGGAAGAAGCACTGAGGGTAGCAAGGGCACAGAATATACTCTGGGTGGGGGACTTCAATGTCCATCAGCAGGAGTGGCTCAGTAGCACCACTACTGACTGAGCTGGCCAAGTCCTGAAGGACATAACTGCCAGACTAGGACTGCGGCAGGTGTTGAGAGAACCAACACGAAGGAAAAACCTACTTGACCTCGTCCTCACCAATCTACCTGTAACATCTGTCCATGACAGTATTGGTAGCAGTGACCACCGCGAAATCTCGTCCTCACATTGAGGACACACTCCATCGTGTTGTGTGGCACTACCACCGTGCTAAATGGGATAGATTCTGAACAGATCTAGCAGCTCAAAACTGGGCCACCATGAGGTGCTGTGGACCATCAGCAGCAGTAGAATTGTATTCCACCACAATCTGTAACCTCATGGCTCGGCATAGCCCTTACTCTACCATTACCATCAAGCCAGGGGACCAACCCTAGTTTAATGAGGAGTGCAGAAGAGCATGCCAGGAGTAGCACCAGGTGCACCTAAAAATGAGGTGCCAACCTGGGGAAGCTGCAACACAGGACTGCATGCATGCTAAATAGCGGAAGCAGCATGCTATAGACAGGGCTAAGTGATCCCACAATCAACGGATCAGATCAAAACTCTGCAGCCCTGCCACATCCAGTCGCGAATAGTGGTGCCTATAGAAGACTTTTGGATTACCTTTTATGTTGGCTGCCATTCTATTCTCATACCCTCTCTTAACCCCTCTTACTTTTTTTTTAGCTTCTCCTCTGACCTTTCTATACATAGCCTGATTCTCAGATGTATTTGCAACCTGATATCTGTCATACGCACTCTTTTTCTGCTTCATCATATTCTCTATCTCTTCCGTCATCCAGGGAGCCCTGACTTTAGTTGCCCTGCTTTTCCCCCTAGTGGGAATGTACCTCAACTGTACTTGAACTGTTTCCTCTTTAAAGGCAGCCCATTGTTCCATTTCAGTTTTGCCTGCCAATCTTTGATTCCAGTTTACCAGATCCATTCTCATCCCACTGAAATTTGCCTCCCCAGTTAAATTTTTTTTAACTAGTTTTATTCATATAATATATATTTTTGTATTCATTCATGGGATGTGGGCATCGCTGGCAAGGCAAGCGTTTATTGCCCATTCCTAATTGCCCTTGAAAAGTTGGTGGTGAGCTGCCTTCTTGAACCGCTGCAGTCCGTGTGGTGAAGGTACTCCCACAGTGCTGTTAGGGAGGAAGTTCCAGGATTTTGACCCAGCGACGATGAAGAAACAATGATATACTTCCAAGTCAGGATGGTGTGTGACTTAGAGGGGAACTTGGAGATAGCAGTGTTCCCATGCACCTGCTGCCCTTGTCCTTCTAGGTGGAAGAGGTCGCGGGTTTGGGAGGTGCTGCCGAAGAAGCCTTGGTGAGTTGCTGCAGTGCATCTTGTGGATGGTACACACTGCAGCCACGGTGCGCTGGTGGTGGAGGGAGTGAATGTTTAAGGTGGTGGATGTGGTGCCAATCAAATGGGCTGCTTTGTCCTGGATGGTTTAGAGCTTCTTGAGTGTTGTTGGAGTTGCACTTATCCAGGCAAGTGGATGTATATATTATATTTATCAAGTGACTGTGAGCAACGCCATGGACAATTTATTAGTATCTGAGATAAATGTAGGGGTTTTCACTATTCACTGCATAGACTGAAACCAACTGGCTCTATCTTTGTGATCAACATTATTTTCTGTAAGCAAGATAAAGTGTGTTGAATCCGTGATTCTTAAAGTATGATGTTTTCCAATAACTACACGGAGGCTGTAACTTACCAATCAACAGGTGTTTACTGGAGGAGGGTAGTCTAAAGACTGACAGTACAGAGGCATGCTCAAGGCTTATATACAGGTGTGGTCACTGCCGGTACTACAGTATACAGGAGCTGTAAAAGTAGTTCTCTCTTAAAGGTACATACACACAATTCCTCCCCTTTTAGATTAGCAGTACCCATAATGTTCAAATAACAATTAACACTTTAACATGCACATTAAACTGAAATAGTCCATTTATAGATTCAGTCTTTGGGGCGGCTTCCTGATCCTTTCTGGATAGTGCCTTTCCTGAGGTTCTTGTTCTTGGTGCGGAGGCGATTCTGGCCCCTTTTCGTCAGTTATTTCATCAGTTTCCACTGCTACTGTTTCTGAGGTAGATGTCGGGTTCATCCCCAGGGACGCGAGACATGGGGTTGACTCGTTCCTGTGATGCTAAGATCTGGTCGACGTGGCGTCTCACAATGTTCTCCCCGACATCCACTGTGTACATTAATGGCCCCTGCCGTGTGCATATCGTTCCGGGTTGCCATTTCTCTGTTCGGTAGTCATGGGCCAAGACTGGTTGTCCTACATTGAAGCTCCTTGTCGGCTTCTCATTGATGTGCTGGAATTGTTTATCCTCAACATTTCTTCGCACATTTGGTCTGAGCAAATCCAGACGAGATCTCAACCTTCGGTTAAAGAACATCATGGCCGGGGTCTGGTTGGTAACTGCATGTGTCGCATTTCTGTAGGCTAACAGGAAATTGTCCACCTTATGCTGTAGTGGAATTTCATCATCGCACATGGCCTTTATCGCCTTTTTAAAGGTTTGTACGAACCTCTCAGCCAATCCATTTGTGGCTGGATGATACGGGGCGGATGTGTAATGCCTTACCCCATTCCTTCTCATATATTTCCGAAACTCTTCGGACACAAACTGTGGTCCATTATCAGAGCAAATCTGCTCTGGCAAGCCGTTCCTGGCAAATATGGTCCGTAGGACTGCAATCGTTTTCTCTGTAGTGGTTGAGGACATTTTTATCACCTCAGGCCATTTCGAGTGAGCATCCACTGCTATTAAGAACATTGAGTCCATGAATGGACCAGCAAAATCAATATGCACCCGTTGCCATGGAGAGGAGGGCCACTCCCATGGGTGTAGAGGGGCATGTGGTGGTGCATTTTGGACCTTCTGGCATCCTGAGCAGCTCTTGGTTAGGTCCTCGATTTGTTGATCGATCCCCGGCCACCACACATAAGCCCTAGCAAGGCTTTTCATTTTCACCCCTCCCAGATGACCTTCGTGAAGCTCATTGAGCACTCTCTCCCTTAACTTGGGTGGAATTACCACTCGGGATCCACACATCACTGTCCCCTGGCATACTGACAGCTGTTCTCTTCTGGATGAGAATGCTGGCAACAGTGAGTCGCCATGTGTTGGCCATCCCCTCACCGTCAAATCATATACCCGAGACAGTGTCGGATCATTGCAGGTCTCCTTCTCTATATCCGCGTTAGTTACTGGCAATCGTCCAATTATTGACGAATAAAATATCTCGATAGGGTCCACCGCTGGTGCTTCCTCCACAGCAGGCAGTGGCAGGCGTGATAGCCCATCAGCGTTTCCATGCTGTTTCGTGCCTTTATGTTCTATTTCATATTGGTTCGCCCCTAGAAAAAGGGACCATCTTTGTAACTGTTGTGCAGTCATCACCGGAACGCCCTTCTTTGGACTGAAGATGGAGACAAGTGGTTGGTGGTCAGTCAGCAAGGTGAACTTCTGCCCATGCAGACAGTGGTTGAATTTTTTTACTCCCCATACTAGGCTGAGGGCCTCCCTGTCAATCTGGGCGTAGTTGCGCTCGGCTGAGGTTAGTGACCGAGACGCAAAGGCTACTGGCCTCTCCAACCCGTCTGGGAATTTGTGCGACAGCACCGCTCCAATACCATAGGGTGATGCATCACATGCCAACCGAATTGGTAGTGCTGGGTTGAAATGGGCCAACACCTCTTTTGATGTGATCAATTCTTTGCACTTCTGGAAAGCTCATTTACATACGTCATTCCACTTCCATGGTACCCTCGTTTGCAGTAGGGTGTTCAGTGGGTGTAATACTGTAGACAAATTTGGTAAGAACTTATGGTAGTAGTTTACCAGCCTGAGGAACGACCTCACTTGTGACACATTTTCTGGTGCTGAAGCCTTGACTACTGCCTCAATCTTTTCAGGGGACTTATGTAACCCCTCTTCATCAATAACGTGGCCACAATACGAGATCTGCTTCTGGAAAAACTCGCACTTGTGGCGATTAGCTCGTAGCCCATATTCCTTTAATCTAGTGAGCACCTTCTCCAGGTTGGTGAGGTGATCACTTTCATTTTCGCCCGTGACCAGGATGTCGTCCAAATAACACTGGGTCCCTGGAATCCCTTGCAGGACTTGATCCATTGCCCTTTGCCAAATAGTCGGAGCCGATGCTACCCCGAACACCAGCCGGTTGTATTGGTAGAGACCTTTATGAGTGTTGATCGTGAGGTATTGTTTCGAGGCTTCTTCTACCTCCATTTGCAAGTACGCCTGGGCCAGATCAATCTTAGTGAAGCGTTTCCTTCCAGATAGCGAGGCGAAAATATCCTCAATCCGTGGAAGCGGATATTATACCGTGTGAAGGACTGGGCTCACTGTCACCTTAAAATCCCCACAGATGCGGACCTTCTTTGGTTCCCCAGGCGTATTACTCAACGACCTCTTCATTACAGAAACGATGGGTGTAGCCCACTTGCTCCAGTCTACTTTGGACAGTACTCCTGAACATTCCAACCCTTCCAGCTCTGCTTCGACGGCTGGTCGGATCGCATAAGGCACCGGTCTGGCCTTAAAAACTTTGGGCTCGCATTTTCCTCTATTTTAATCGTTGCTGTTATGCCTTTTAGTGTTCCGAGTCCCTCCTGGAACACTTCTTGTGCGTCAGTTAGCATTTTTGACAGTCGTCCAGGTGTGACGTCGTCATCCTTTTTGGCCTCAACCCTCAGTGCCTGTATGGAATGCCAATCTAATTGTATCTTCCGGATCCATTCACGTCCTAGTAGTGGTGGTCCTCCATCTGGCAATACATATAGGTCCATTTTAGGCATTTCCTGGCCTTTGTATATCACTTTCACCCTTATTTTTCCTTTGGGGTAGACTTTTTGCCCCGTGTACGTCTTCAAGACAATCTCTGTAGCTTTCAAGGGTATATGTGAAAATAGCCGCTTGTAGTCCCTTTGGTTTATGACTGTTAGGGCTGATCCTGTGTCCAATTCCGTTTTCACTTGGACTCTGTCTATCTTGAGTGTGACCCAGATAGTCTGGTGATCCTCCATTTTGGTTACCTTATGTAGTTTCAGACAACCCAGCTCCTTGCTTCCGGAGTCTGTATCACTTTTCTGTTCGTCTGAACTACTGTCCATCACCTTATGTACCTTTTTGTACTTCTCCTGTGGAGATTTCTTGCTGTTGGTTTTCTTCCCTGACCTGCAGACTCTTGCTATGTGTCCTGCTTTTCCACACTGTCTGCACACTTGGTCCTTGAACCAACAATCCTTCTGGTCGTGTGTTGTTCTGCCGCAGCGATAACACTTCCCTGCTCCATATGACATTTCATTGGTGCCATATCCTTGCGGTCTCCATTGTATCTCTGCAGCGCCCCATGCGGCTGCTTCGTGTGATACTGCCATGCTGAAAGCCTTATCCAGCGTAAGATCCTTTTCTGATAGAAGCCGTTTCTGGGTTCCTTCACTTTGAAGCCCACACACAAACTTGTCCCTTAACGTATCTGCTAGTCCCACTCCAAACTGGCAGTGTTTCGATAGCTTGCACAGTTCCGTTAAGTACTCAGCATTACTTTCGTCTTTATGCTGGTTCCTTTTGTGGAACTTAAATCTTTCTGCTATCAGCAGCGGTGTGGGGTTTAAGTGGTCCTGTAGGATTTCTACTATGCTTTCGAAATTCTTATCCACGGGCTTCTCTGGGGTTATTAGGTTTCGCAGTAAGCCATAAGTTTTTGCACCCATGGAATTTAACAAAACCAGTGCTTTCCTAGCATCTGGCACTTCATTCGCCCTGCAGTACACCTCAATGCGTTCCACATATGTCGCCCAATCTTCGACTTCATTGTCCAACGCAGTGATGCTGCCACTCTTTGGCATCCCTGGGTGTGATTTAACTGTCTAAAATGGTGTCTCCCGCGCTCGCCCTTCTTCTCCGCTGGCACAAAATGGCGTCTCCCGTGCTTTCCTTTCTTCCCGCGCTCGCCCTTCTTCTCCGCTGCGGCTTCTAAAAATGGCGTCTCCCGCACTCTCCCTTCTTCTCCACGGCTCAATGGCATCTCCCACGCTCTCCCTTCTTCTCCCCGTGGACGAAGTTTAGCCCTTGAGCCCTGGCTGTGCTCTGCGCGTTCTCTTGTGCGCCTTTCCCGTTGCCGTCGCTCGGTCCTGAACCTGGCTGCTGCTTTACCCTCTCTCTCTCTCTCTCTGTTTGTTTTTCCTCGACGCCGCTCGGTTTTCACCCCCCAGCCGCGCCCTGTGCGCTTCACCCTCTCTCTTACCCCATCGACGCTGCTCGGCTTTTTCTATGCCGTCGGTCAGCTCCAGCGCCGCTGTCCGGGAAGGGTCTGCGCTGTACCTGTTGCCAGTCTGTTGCTGGATCGTCGTGGCTGGAGAACCAAGCCCGGCTCTCAACAGCCTCCCCTGTGATGTTCACTCTCTGCCGGATGACTGGGCGGTTGCTCGTCGTCGACGCCCGTGCTTCTGGCCTCGACTTTCTTCCACCGCCCTCCCAGAGCGAATCCTTGAAGGGAAATGCAGAGTTGCAGATAGATTCGAATCGACCTTGTCGCCACTGTTGAATCCGTGATTCTTAAAGTATGATGTTTTCCAATAACTACACGGAGGCTGTAACTTAACAATCAACAGGTGTTTACTGGAGGAGGGTAGTCTAAAGACTGACAGTACAGAGGCATGCTCAAGGCTTATATACAGGTGTGGTCACTGCCGGTACTACAGTATACAGGAGCTGTAAAAGTAGCTCTCTCTTAAAGGTACATACACTACAAAGTGGACCCATCCCAGTCTATCGAAGTCTTTGAAATGGTCGGTCGAATTTACCTCAATCTATTTACTGGCAAGCAAATCATTTCTACCAAGCATCACAGGCCACTGGGCAAAGGGACAGCATTCTCATTTGCAGTGGCAGCTGCTGTTGTACCTGCAACCTGAAAGCAAATTCTTTAGTTTATTAAATTATTTCTTTGAAAGAAGAGGCTTTATATTTCCATGCCAGTGTTAGTGATTGAAGCAGGAACCATGCCAATGTTTAAGAATAGGTTAGATAGGTGGTTGAAGGAAAAAGAGGAAAGGGGATATAGGACCAGGAATAGGATGGGCACATGGGATCAAGACAAGTGCTCGTGTGGAGGATAAACACCAACACGGATTGGTTGCGCTGAACAGCCTGTTCCCGTATTCTGGTTTCTATGTAACGTGATGGTCTATGTAGACCAGGCCATGTAGGGGTTGCAGGTTACCCTTCATTAAGAATGTTCGTGAAACTGTTGGGTTTTTACAATCTTCCAGAACTAGTTGTAATTTTTTTCTATCCTAATTTATTGAATACAAATCCACAATTTGCTATGGTGGAATTTGGGGTCTATGAGCTGCTAGTTCAGGGCTATAACCATTATACTACCGTACCCCTGGTTGTTTATTTGCTACATTTTAACTAAAGAACGACACTTGGAAACTTTGACAGACAATATTTCTGATGAATTGGAAATTTAAGCCTATCTGGATGAAAGACATAGGATATATGAAAGATCTTCCCAGACCTGATGATTTTCCCACTCCCTAGCGTATAAATTCCAGCCCGAATCACAAATCTGCTCACTCCCAACTTGCCCTCTGCCATCTTTGCTCCTTTCATCCCAGATGCCAATCCCACGCACCAACCTCGACGTACGCTCCCAGCTTCATGGTCAATCCCAATTGCTCCCTCGCCCACACTCACTCCCCCATCGTCTCACACAATTTTTGTTGTGTTTTGTGATATTCAAATTGAGAACGATTGGTACTATGAATTTTTTTGAAAAATTCCCTTTTTATAACCAATATTCGTATCGAGCACTCCCAGGTGAGGTATTACATGGGGCAGATGCAGAGGGAAACTCCTTCTGTTCTGTCAAGCATGCCTTAATCACAGACTCAGAAGATCACCCCCTATTTTTTCATTGCAAGTTTTCCATTGTTTGCACTCGTAGAAGCATAAGAATATTATCAGTTTATGCTGAATTGTCAGCAGTTTTGTGTTATGACACCCTATTCAGTTGGCAGTAAGATTGCTCAAACTCATTCCGCAGAGTACCCTAATGACGTAAATAAATCACTTTAACCCATCAGACCTGGCTGGATTTGACACAAGTTCTGAAGATGAAAGGACAGTTAAGCCAATCTCCCAGCTTTGGCAGCAGTCAAATGATACTTGGAAGCAGCATTTGTGTGTTGGCTCAGAGATGAATAGTTTCTGAGATCAGTTCCCATTGTTGGAAGTGGGCTGTCGCAGAAACACCAATTTAGCTTGTTGACTGGGAGGAGGGGGATCCAATTAAAGTGCAGTTTGTGATGACGACCAAAAACTCCCATACCTACTAGAGGAACAGAGAAATTGTGTAACCTTAGCGGCACACTATGTTACAGCTTGCCATAAACAGAGGGACAACCATTAAATCTAAGAAAAGAGTATATACAAATTATATGAATGTATATTTATACACTCAGGGATATATCTGTTTATACACTGTATGGATAGATCTGCGTTTATGTGTTCAACCATAAATGTTTTTAACAGCATTGCCAAAAACAGTAACACTGCAGATTTTGCAATGACTGCATCATTCTTCCAGATAAAGAAAAAGAAAGACTTGCATTTCTGTAACGCCTTTCACGACCACCAGACGTCCCAAGGCACTTTACAGCCAATGAAGTACTTTTTTGAAGTGTAGTCACTGTCGTAATGTAGGAAACGCAGCAGCCAATTTGCGCTCAGCAAGTTCCCACAAACAGCAATGTGATAATGACCAGATAATGTTTTTTTTAGTGATGTTTATTGAGGGATAAATGTTGGCCAGGCTAGATGAACCGCAGGTAAGGGCATGCAGGCTACTGAGCTGTGGCTAAATCCCAGGTTGAAAAGGGCTGAAAACTGGATGTTCCCCGCAGTGTTGTTTTAACAGGTTTGGACAGGTTGGGTGATTGGGCAGATGCATGGCAGATGCAGTATAATGTGGATAAATGCGAGGTTATCCACTTTGGTGGCAAAAACAGGAAGGCAGATTATTATCTGAACAGCAATAGATTGGGAGAAGGGGAACTGCAACGAGACCTGGGTGTCCTTGTGCATCAGTCGCTGAAGGAAAGCATGCAGGTGCAGCAGGCAGTTAAGAAGGCAAATACTATGTTGGCCTTCATAGTGAGAGGATTCGAGTACAGGAGCAAGGATTTCTTGCTGCAGTTGTACAGGGCCTTGGTGAGACTACACCTTGAGTATTGTGTGCAGTTTTGGTCACCTTATCTGAGGAAGGATGTTCTTGCCATGGAGAGAGTGCAGTGAAGATTCACCAGACTGATACCTGGGATGGCAGGAATGATGTATGAGGAGAGATTGGGTCGATTGGGCTTATTCGCTGGAGTTTAGAAGAATGAGAGGGGATCTTACTGAAACTTATAAAATTCTAACAGGACTAGACAGACTAGATGCAGGAAGGATGTTCCCGATGGTCGGGGAGTCCAGAACCAGGGGTCACAGTCTAAGGATAAGGGGTAAGCCATTTAGGACAGAGATGAGGAGGAATTTCTTCACCCAGAGAGTGGTGAACCTGTGGAATTCTCTACCACAGAAGGCCGTAGAGGCCAATTCATTAAATATATTCAAGAAGGAGTTAGATATATTTCTTCAGGCTAAAGGGATCAAGGGATATGGGGAGAAGGCAGGGACAGGGTACTGAATTTGGATGATCAGCCATGATCTCATTGAATGGCGGAGCGGGCTCGAGGGGCCGAATGGCCTACTCCTGCTCCTATCTTCTATGTTTCTATGTTAACACCGATGGTAACCACTTTAAATGGGTTAGCGCTGATGTTAAAACCATGCCAATGGGATAATCCTGGCTTGAATGTCTTGGTGACAAAGGAACAATTTTGGAAGTGGCTGAGGCTGTCCAGGGAGGCGATTGCTGAAATGTATCAAGTGCTGCCAGAGGCTTTGATGGTTCTCTCCATGCCGAGTACTTTGTCTTGACTGTGATGGTCACAACTGCTCTCAACGTATTTGCTTCTGGATGCTTTCAGTCATCTGGAGGGGATAGCTAGCGCATGAGGACTATGTCCAACTGACTTCAGCATCTGCAAAACAGACTCAGAAGTGGTAACCAGCTTATCTATGTACAAAGGGGCAATTGACTGCTCTGGCGACAGCAACAGATGTACACTATTGTTTACTTCCTCAAGGTCTTGGGTATCATTGACTGCAGACACACAAGGAAACACGGGCATGCGTGACCAACCTGATGGTCTACATCAATCACAAAGGCTCCCCATTCAGTCTATCAAGATGGTCTGTGATGCAGAATAAAGGATCTTACATATCAATTCCTTGGATCAAGACCTGACATTTTTATCGGCAGTTGTTTCTGGCTGCAGCATTTGAATGGGTTCATTAGCTTCCAAAGGCTGTTCTTTGGGGATTCAATCCATATCCTAAAATGTGGTTCATAACTCTTTTGCACAACCAACCGAGACTAGAACGTTCATTACAGGTACAACCAAGCATACAATATCTTCTGTCATTAGTCAAAAACATTTAAGTATCCTTAAAAAGTGATTCAGGTACAAAGGCCACTCGGGGGAGCTTTATATCAAGAGCAAAGTAAATTGCGCAGAATCTGTCGTGCTGCATAATCTCACCATTGAGAATGAATGAAGAACACAGCTGTAGCATGGGTGATATCGGATGTTTGTAGCAGGGGAAGGTAAATTAGTATATGCATGAGAGGCGAGGGACAGTCTGATAAACTCGGGATTATATTCAGGGAATCACCAGTTGATCAAGGAACAATCAATTGCATTACAGGAAACAGGCAGGCTTAAAGAATGGTCATTTGGAATTTTTTTTAAACCTCTTTTCCCCCCGACTGCAAATGTTGTTTGGCAGGTCAATCCACAACTTGCTTTAACACTACCCGAGATAACAACGTACTGAGAGTGTGCTGCAACTTTTTATCAGTAATCCAGTGCTCATAGAGTTTGACAATTGAGGTTTGGATGCCATTTCATAGAAGTCACATAAGATTGGACAAGACAAGCCCATTTAGGCCATCAAACCCTTTTAACAGACAACGTGCAATCTTCCCTGCCACAGATTGCACCCAATCCATCTACTTTCCCGAGGACAGGTCCTGCAGAGTTTTTCCCCGTGCTCTCCCTGAAGGTAAATTGAGCAAGACCCGCAAAAATATCTCTTTAACCTTATACCCTGCATGATTCATCCTCGGCCAGCTGTCTTTCCATTTCCAATGTTGTTGCAGCTCAGGAAGAATCAAACACTAAATGCAGCAGCCAATCATTTTCTGTAGTTATCCCTGTAACTGCCACTCAACTTCCTAACCAGACATTCGTTCAGCACAATTTTTCATAGCATTGTAAGATCTTTAACGATCTCTGAGTTTTTTTTTAACTATGTATGAAGGATTTATTTAAAATTGCATAATTTGCTAAAGACTAGTTGTTAGTCTATAAGCTCTTGAATTGGTCGGGAAAAGCCGGCTACCTACTTATAATTCAAATCTCTTTTCATTGTAAGATCAGTCTCCGCAGAGACTGTCAAAAATTGCCATTGCTGACTATTTCAAGTCCTCATAGCGGGGTATTGGGAAAAGTTTTCAATAAGCAATAATTTTGGACAAGGCACCAATAGGCAGCAGCCAGTATGTTTGAGCAATAGATCAAAATTTATTTAGTTTACAGTGTAGTTAATACTTAATATTAGGCAATAGTTTTAACGAGTAGCTCGTAGCCCTTGGTCTCTGGAACCTCCCGGACACAGATGACGTCGTCTTAAATCTGTTCCTTTGTTCTCGCAGTAAGTCTGTGTAAAGTTGTTCTTTGAGTATCAAGGTTTTAACCCATTTCTTATCAAAAGTTGGTTTGGCCAGTGTCCATATATGGTCTTTAACAAAATCACCTTTTATAATTGGTTCCACTGGTCAAAATACCATTGTCCCTTAACTAAGGTAGCATCCCGCCTTTCCAGTATTTTTCCGTCAACCCTACCCTGCTGTCTTGTTATCTTGTTTATAGTTTTTCACCCCATTGGAATTTACCATATCTCTTTCCTTTCCTGTCTCCCTGGTACAAGGCCTTTGTACAAAGGGCCCATGTCAGTGCTGTTTCACTAGTCTTCAGGTATTTAGACTATCTCACTTTAATCTACCAGATAAATACCTTAACTTCCATGATCTCTCTCATTTTATGTCCTTATACTAATTATCCTTTAAATATTGTTGCAATTAGTTTAGGTAAGCGAATTCTAATTTCTACTTAGCATCATAATATGTTTTTTTTTAGCAATTTAGCCTTCACTCGCAGCCTGTGGCTGTTTGTCATCAAATTTAGTCAAAATTGCTTTTGACTGTCCTTGCAGCTGCATTCTGAACAAGTCTTAGCTTGGATAAACTACAGAATTTGTTTATCCCAGTTTGGCATAAAAATAAATCAAAAAAGGTGACTCAACTGTGGCTAACAAGGGAAATTAGGGATAACATAAGATCCAAAGAGAGGACATATAAATTGGCCAAAAAAAGCAGCAAACCTGAGGACTGGGAGCAGTTTAGGATTCAGCAAAGGAGGACAAAGGAATTAATTAAGAGGAGGAAAATATATTATGAAAGTAAGCTTGCAGGGAACATAAAAACTGACTGTAAAAGCTTTTATAGATATGTGAAGAGAAAAAGATTGGTGAAGTCAAGTGTAGGTCCCTTACAGTCAGAATCAGGGGAATTTATAATGGAGAACAAAGAAATGTCCTCCCAGAGATGTCGGGGCAGATAGGGACTAATGAGAGGGAGGAACTGAAAGAAATCAGTATTTGTAGGGAAATGGTGTTGGGGAAGTTGACGGGATTGAAGGCCGATAAATCCCCAGGGCCTGATAATCTACATCCTAGGGTACTTAAGGAAGTGGCCCTGGAGATACTAGATGCATTGCTGGTCATCTTCCAGAACTCGATAGACTCTGAAACAGTACCCATGGATTGGAGGGTAGCTAATGTTACCCCACTATTCAAAAAAGGTGGTAGAGAAAAAGCGGGGAATTATAGACCGGTAAGCCTGACATCGGTAGTGGGGAAAATGCTAGAGTCCATTATAAAAGATGTAATAGCAGAGCACTTGGAAAGCAGTGACAGGATCGGACAAAGTCAACATGGATTTACAAAAGGTAAATCGTGCTTGACTAATCTAGTGGAATTTTTTGAGGATGCAACTGGTAAAATAGATAAGGGAGAACCAGTGGATGTGGTGTATTTGGACTTTCAGAAGGCTTTCGATAAGGTCCCGCATAAGAGATTAGCGTGCAAAATTAAGGCACATGGGATTGGGGGCAAGGTATTGACTCGGATAGAGAACTGGTTGGCAGATAGAAAGCAAAGAGTTGGAATTATTGGGTCATTTTCCGAGTGGCAGGCAGTGACTAGTGGGGTACCGCAAGGATCGGTCCTAGGACCCCAGCTGTTCACAATATATTTTAATGATCTGGACGAGGGAATTGGATGTAATATCTCCAAATTTGCAGACGACACAAAGCTGGGTGGGAGGGTATGCTGTGAGGAGGATGTCGTGAAACTCCAGTACGATTTCGATAGGTTGGGTGATTGGGCAGAAACATGGCAAATGCACTATAATGTGGATAAATGTGAGGTTATCCACTTTGGTGGCAAAAACAGGAAGGCAGCTTATTATTTGAATGGCAATAGATTGGGAGAAGGGGAAGTGCAAAGCGACCTGGGTGTTCTTGTGCACCAGTCGCTGAAGGTAAGCATGCAGGTGCAGCAGGCGGTTAAGAAGGCAAATGGTATGTTGGCCTTCGTAGCAAGAGGGTTCAAGTACAGGAACAAGGATGTCTTGCTGCAGTTGTACAGGGCCTTGGTGAGACCGCACCTTGAGTATTGTGTGCAGTTTTGGTCACCTTATCTGAGGAAGGATGTTCTTGCCGTGGAGGGAGTGCAGCGAAGATTCACCAGGCTGATACCTGGGATGGCAGGAATGACGTATGAGGAGACATTGTGTCGATTGGGCTTATACTCGCTGGAGTTTAGAAGATTGAGAGGGGATCTCATCGAAACCTATAAAATTCTGTCAGGCCTGGACAGACTAGATGCAGGAAGGGTGTTTCTGATGGCCGGGAGTCCAGAACCAGGGGTCATAGTCTAAGGATAAGGGGTAAGCCATTTAGGACTGAGATGAGGAGGAATTTCTTCACCCAGAGAGTGGTGAACCTGTGGAATTCTCTACCACAGAAGGCAGTGGAGGCCAGTTCATTAAATATATTCAAGAAGGAGTTGAATATATTTCTTAAGGCTAAAGGGATCAAGGGATATGGGGAGAAAGCAGGGACAGGGTACTGAATTTGAATGATCAGCCATGATCTCATTGAATGGCGGAGCAGGCTTGAGGGGCCGAATAGCCTGCTCCTGCTCCTAT
Organism: Somniosus microcephalus; assembly: GCF_052327205.1. NCBI lineage: Eukaryota > Metazoa > Chordata > Chondrichthyes > Squaliformes > Somniosidae > Somniosus > Somniosus microcephalus. The sequence continues at coordinate 443,156,347 of NC_140987.1, read as the reverse complement.
CTTCTATGTTTCTATGTTTCTATGTTTAGTTACCCAGGAGTAATTATGGATAATATTATTTTATTCAATGGCTACACTTGAATTTATATGTATAAGATTCTCGTCTACTAAATACCTCTAAATATCAGCCTTTCGTACAGCATGCAGGACCTAAGCCCTTCAAAAATCAGCATTATTGAGCAGATTACAGGTGAATGGCCATCTTGCATTATGTCGTCACCACTGGTTGCTCTTCAGACCTTTCTGGGTTATTGTCACAATTCCTCATCTCCTTCTCCCAGTAGGGCAACAATACCCCTACAAAGCAGCAAAAACCTAGTGTAACCAGTACTTCTCTTTGACCTGAGTTGCGTGTAGGGCAGCTATTTCTGAGCTTCTGTTTGCATTCTTCACCTCTCATATTTTATCATGGCTTTTTACTCAGTGATGAGGGTCTGCGTCCTATAATTCAGCAAGGTCCAGCTTAACCTACAGCTCAGCATTGGTATAATTTGTTGTACTTGCAATTATTTTGTTTGTTTTCTGCTTCACATGTGTACGCAGCTACAGTATCAGTCCCTCTTATCTATGGGGTCACAGTCTAAAGATAAGTGGTAAGCCATTTAGGACAGAGATGAGGAGGAATTTCTTCACCGAGAGAGTGGTGAACCTGTGGAATTCTCTACCACAGAAGGCAGTTGAGGCCAATTCATTAAATATATTCAAGAAGGAGTTGGATATATTTCTTAAGGCTAAAGGGATCAAGGGGTATGGGGAGAAAGCAGGGACAGGGTACTGAGTTTGGATGATTAGCCATGATCGCTTTGAATGGCGGAGCAGGCTCGAGGGGCCGAATGGCCTACTCCTGCTCCTATCTTCTATGTTTCTATTTGATTGTGATCTGGAATGCACTTCCTGAAACGGTGGTGGAAGCAAATTCAATGGTATCTTTTGAAAGGGAATTGGATAAATACTTGAAAAGGAATGATTTGCAGGGCTATGGGGAAAGAGCTGGGGAGTGGGACCAATTGGCTAGCTCGTTCAAAGAGCCGGCACAGGCACGATGGGCTGAATGGCCTCCTTCTGTGCTGTATGATTCTATCAGGGCACACCTGCTCCTTCGATGAACGATTGTAGGTAAGCCAAGGCGAGAGATGCAAAAAAAAACACGTGGAAAATGAAGAAACCTTCTGATTAAAGTGTAAAGGCTAGAAAAGAGAAAATTAAAAGTCAAAATGAAAGCAAAGGAAACAATGACAAGGAGCTCATGGAAAAAAAATGTTTTCCCCTTGGTTAGTTCTGACAGATCATTGACATTTCAACATGTAGTGTTCTGCAGAGGAAGGTCATGCTTAAGTGATAAGTTTCCATTCTTACCAGTGCTGTCAAGGAGAGTTACTGAAGCAATATTTCAGCTTAGTATCTTGATTTAGACAGTTACTATTCAGGAAGGTATCCTGCACAGAAGCAGAGTTTGCTGCCGGTGGTAAGTTAAATCAGTAAATCAAAAGTTTATTAGAATTATACAAGTCTACCGTCTCAGCAAATAAGAACTGATTATGTTGACCATGAAAATATAGGTGGCTGGACATGATATTGCAGCTCTCCCCAGTGTCCGGGCCAATACTTATCCCTCAACCAACATCAGTGAAACAGATTATCTGGTCATTATTGCAGTGCTGTTTGTGGGACCTTGCTGTGCGCCGATTGGATGTTGCTTTTCCTAACATTACAGGAGAGAATACATTTCAAAAAGTTCTTCGTTGGCTGTAAAGCGCTTTGGAACATTCTGAAGTTGCGAAAGGCGTGATATAAATAGTAGTTCTTTCTTTATTTTTGTTACTTTCTTTAGAGCCAGTTAATGATCGAAATGGTAGTGAGGAATAAATTTCAATGGTAATCAAATGTATGGAAACAAATCTGTCTGTTTTGCTAAAATAATTAATTAAAGTCAAAGGCATTTCTCATGCTATGACATTAACATTACCAAGAACAAGAACAACAACAACTTGTATTTATGTAGTGTCTTTAGGGTTAGGGTAGTAAAACCTCCGACGGCGCTTCACAGGAGTGATTATCAAACACAACTTGACACCGAGCCACATAAGGAGAAATTAGGGCAGGTGACCAAAAGCTTGGTCAAAGAGGTAGGTTTTAAAGAGCATCTTAAAGGAGGAGAGAGAGGTAGAGAGGCGGAGAGGTTTAGGGAGGGAATTGCAGAGCTGAGGGCCTCGGGAGCTGAAGGCACAGCCGCCAACGGTGGAGTGATTAAAATAAGGGATGCTCAAGAGGGTAGAATTAGAGGAGTACAGATATCTCGGGGGATTAGGGGGCTGGAGGAGATTACAGAGAGAGGGAGGGGCGAGGCCATGGAGGGATTTGAAATCAAGGATGAGAATTTTAAAACTGAGGTGTTGCTTAATCAGGAGCCAATGTAGGTCAGCGAGCACAGGGGTGATGGGTGAACGGGACTTGATGCGAGTTAGGACACGGGCAGCCGAGTTTTGGGGATGACCTCATGTTTACGTAGGATAGAACATGGGAGCCAGTCAGGAGTGCATTGGAATAGTCAAGTCTTGAGGTAACAAAGACATGGAAGAGGGTTTCAGCAGTGGATGAGCTGAGCTGAGGCAAGGGCGGAGACGGGCGATGTTATGGAGGTGGAAACAGGCGGTCTTAGTTATGGCGCGGATATGTGGTCAGAAGCTCATTTCAGGGTCAAGTATTGACTCAAAGGTTGCCAACAGTCTGGTTCAGCCTCAGACAGATGCTAGTGAGAGGGATGGAGTCGGTGGCTAGGGAACGGAGTTTGTGGCGGGGACCAAAACAATGGCTTCGGTCTTCCCAATATTTAATTGGAGGACATTTCTGCTCATCCAGTACTGGATGTCGGACAAGAAGTCTGACAATTTGAAGACCGTAGAGGGATCGAGAGAAATGGTGGTGAGGTAGAGCTGGTCATCGTCAGCGTACATGTGGAAACTGACACTGTGGCCGCGATTTTATCGACACTGAGAGGGTGCGTTTGGAGGCGGGGCAAGAGTTAAAATAGTTTTGATTGACGGCGGGTTGCGATCCCGCCATCAACCCACCTCCAAACAATTTTCCCAAGTGTCTGGTCCCTGATTTGAGCATGGACCCGACACCTTGTGGCGGGAAGAGGATTAAAGCCACTTACCTGCCTATTAACAGGTACTTGACACTTGTTAACAGGCTCCTTTTCAATTTTGCCGCTTCTGCCTCGGGTTTCCCAATGTCCAGACACCACGCCAGGTAAGTGTGGTGTGTTGTGAGTCTGCTGTAATGTTTCTGCATTGATGACAGCTTCAGAAGTGGTGTGAAGGATCCAATGGTGCACTGGTGAGTTTCAGAATTAAGACAATGTTGGGAAATTCATTTTTATTCCATTTAAACTTTTCTGTAGGTAACCAGTTTTGAAATCGAAGTATATTCCCACCTCTAATACAAAAACAAAATACTGCAGATGCTAGAAATCTGAAATAAATACAGAAAATGCTGGAGATACTCAGCAGGTCAGGCAGCATCTAAGAAGAGAGAAACAAAGTCAACGTTTCAGGTCGATGACCTTTCATCAGAACTGAAAAAAAGCAGGAAATTGAACAGATTTTTAAGCAAGTGCCATCTGTTCCAGCCTATTGAGAGAGTCACTGGAGAGCCTGGGTGCAAGAGCTCACCTTTGTACCGTGATTGTCAGTGTTTACAGCACCTCAATGCTGTCAAACACTGAGAAATCAGCTGTCAAAAAAAAATTGTGTGTGGTCCCTTTAAGAAAACCGGCAGATGACGCGTCATCAAATGACGTCATCTGACCGGCTTCCTCTTATTGGCTGGCAAGCCCACAGGGCAGGCTTAACAAGGTCAATCAACGTAAAATCACGTCCGTGGGCCGGATGCAGTTGGGGGCGGGACTGGAAGCCGGAAACCACCTGACTCACTCCCAACCCGCATCCAATGACAAAATCGCCCTGTATTTTCTGATGATGTCGCCGAGAGGCAGCATGTAGATAAAAAATAGGAGGGGGCCAAGGATAGATCCTTGGGGGACACCAGAGGTAACGATGCGGGAGCGGGAAGAGAAACCACTGCAGGTGATTTTTTGGTAACGATTAGATAGACAAGAATAGAACCAGGCGAGTGCAGCCCCACCCAGCTGGACTACAGTGGAGAGGCATTGGGGGAGGATGGAGTGGTCATCCATGTCAAAGCCTGCAGACAGGCCGAGAAAGACGAGGAGGGATAGTTTACCTTTGTCACCGTCACAAGGAATGTCATTTGTGACTTTGAAGAGAGCCGTTTCGGTACTGTGGCATGGGCGGAAACCTGATTGGAGGGTTACAAACGTGGAGTTCCGGGAATGATGGGCACAGATTTGGGAGGCGATAACATGGTTCAAGGACTTTGGAGAGGAAAGGGAGGTTGGAGATGGGGCGGTAGTTTGCAAGGTGGGGGTCAAGGGTTGTTTTTTTTGAGGAGAGGGGGACAGTACCTGAGGCGAGGGAACCATTAACAATGTCAGCTAACATGGGAGCCAGAAAAAGAAGTTGGGTGGCCAGCAGTTTAGTGGGAATAGGGTTGAGGGTGCAGGGAGTGGGTCTCATGGACAAGATGATTATGGAGAAGTCAAGTGGGGAGATCAGAGAGAAACTGGAGAAACATACATAGAAGATAGGAGCAGGAGTAGGCCATTCGGCCCCTCGAGCCTGCTCCGCCATTCAATGAGCTCATGGCTGATCATCCAAATTCAGTACCCTGTCCCTGCGTTCTCCCCATATCCCTTGATCCCTTTAGCCTTAAGAAATATATCCAACTCTTTCTTGAATATATTTAATGAACTGATAGAAAGATGTGAGTTCAGGGCTAGGGCAGGGGGGAACCTCAGAGGAAGTTTGGCCCGGTGGGGTAGAGGAATGAAGGGAAGTGGCAGAGGCAGCTGAATGGATGGTCTCAATCTTAGAGACAAAGAAGTCCATGAATTCCTCACACTTTCTGTTGGAGGTGAGGGTGGAGGAGACAGGGGAGAGGGGTTTAAGGAGACAGTTTGCAGTAGAGAAAAGAAGCTGGGGTTTATCTTTGCATTCCAAAACAATCCTGGAACAGTGAGCAGTTTTGGCAGACGAGAGCAGGGCCCGATAGTGCTTTATGTGGTCCAACCAGATCTGGCGGTGAATGGCTAAACCAGTTGTCCGCCATATCCGTTCGAGTCTGCGCCCCTTGGACTTAAGGGAGCGAAGATGAGGGCCATACCAGGGGGAGCGGCCAGGGTGAGAGACAGTAATTGTTTTAATAGAAACTAGGGCATCAAAGGTGTCGGTAAGGGTGTGGTTGAGCAGATCGGTAGCTGCAGAAATGTCCTGGTGAAGAACAGAAAGGCAATCCCATGCACGGTCCAGCACGCATCACAAAGTGATCAAAATTCCGCCTACACCACGGGACGGTTAAAAGCAGATTAACAACCTCAAATAGGTGGAAAATGAAATAAAATAAAGGTCCAAAAGTACAGAGAAGTCCTGAGGCATTAAAAAAAAATTCACCCTCAGCACATTATCACCAGGAGCTTCCATATACTTCATGAAGGAGAAAGTACGGACTCTGAATCTGTACAGCCAGGTTGGTGAGAAATTATTGTTTTAACTAGTTTTCCTGCATTATAGCCCTGCCCATAATGCTAGTGTTAATCAGTTTACTGCGCTAACTTTATAAAGTCATGAATCTATATAAATAAAGTCTTATGTCCATACTGCTCACATAACTTTGAACTGCATGTTGGGCTTTGTAGCAAGAGGGTTCGAGTACAGGAACAAGGATGTCTTGCTACAGTTGTACAGGGCCTTGGTGAGACCGCACCTTGAGTATTGTGTGCAGTTTTGGTCACCTTACCTGAGGAAGGACGTTCTTGCCATGGAGGGAGTGCAGTTAAGATTCACCAGGCTGATACCTGGGATGGCAGGAATGACGTACGAGGAGAGATTGTGTCGATTGGGCTTATACTCGCTGGAGTTTAGAAGATTGAGAGGGGATCTCATCGAAACCTATAAAATTCTGTCAGGTCTGGACAGACTAGATGCAGAAAGGATGTTTCTGATGGCCGGGGAGTCCAGAACCAGGGGTCATAGTCTAAGGATAAGGGGTAAGCCATTTAGGACAGAGATGAGGAGGAATTTCTTCACCCAGAGTGTGGTGAACCTGTGGAATTCTCTACCACAGAGGGCGGTGGAGGCCAGTTCATTAAATATATTCAAGAAAGAGTTGGATATATTTCTTGAGGCTAAAGGGATCAAGGGATATGGGGAGAAGGCAGGGACAGAGTACTGAGTTTGGATGATCAGCCATGATCTCATTGAATGGCGGAGCAGGCTCGAGGGGCCGAATGGCCTACTCCTGCTCCTATCATCTATGTTTCTATAAGTGATTTTTTCTTTCCCACTTTGGGAACAGCCCTATAGAGACAAACGACACTAAAATATGAAATGTATTGATTTGATGGTACTGTACTTTGTACAAACTTGTACTATTTTGTATTTCGTTGCAGTAGTGGACAGAATTAGGGTGGCACTGAAGTGAGTGCAGTCACACTTGTAATATGTTAAAGTATTATTATTGCAATTACTTCCCTTTGTGGTGGTAAACATAGCGACTAATGCATATTAGTTTTACAATACGAGTAGATACTTAATTTAATTGTAACATTATCTATTTATTTTAAATATTGTATTTGTCTTGCATATTTCCATTGTGATCTCCCTTCCCCCTTCTGCTCACTTGCTAGTCTTTCCCGAAGAATATTTATAAACACATCTAAAGTTCTTACAGGACTTGACAGGGTAGATGCAGGGAGGGTGTTTCCCCTGGCTCGGGAGTCTAGAACCAGGGGTCACAGTCTCAGAATAAGGGGTCGGCCATTTAGGACTGAGATGAGGAGAAATTTCTTCACTCAGAGGGTGGTGAATCTTTGGAATTCTCTACTCCTGAGGGCTGTGGAGGCTCAGTCGTTGAGTATATGCAAGACAGAGATCGATAGATTTTTGAATATTAAGGAAATCAAGGGATATGGAGATAGTGCAGGAAAGTGGCGATGAGGTAGAAGATCAGCCATGATCTTATTGAATGGCGGAGCAGGCTCGAGGGGCCAAATGGCCAACTCCTGCTCCTATTTCTTATGTTCTCATGATCTTATTATTTTGACTTTAGTTTGCTGGTGTAGATTAAGGCCTGTTTCGAGTATGACTTATAATGGCTGTGTAATAGTTAAAGAAAGAACTTGTGATGTAATAAAACTCACTACGCACTTGGTTTGAGTATAAAGCAAGGCTTTAATCAACTTGTTGCAGAACATGGAGGTCTAGTTGTACTTCACTAGTTCCTGTCTTACAAAATGTCCCTGGCAAGCTGGGGCCACGCCCGAGTATTTATACTCCTTGGATGGCGCCACCAGCTGGCCGTCCAGCGTTATTTCATGAGTAGTTTCTTGATGAATGATGAGATTTATAACAACTTGCATTTATATAGCGCCTTTCACAACCTCAGGACGTCCCAAAGCGCTTTACAGCTAATGAAGTAGTTTTGAAGTGTAGTCACTGTTGTAATGCAGGAACTTGCAATGTAATTGAAGTTAAATTGGATTTCTTCCTCGATAAATGGATAGATTGATGCTATCTGTTGACCGTCATAAATGTTTATTGCGTGTTAAATCTTTCTTGGAATTTGTGAATTGTTCCTCCCACCCAAAGTAACTTTAAAGTCTCGATTGCCATTTTCTGCATGATAGTAATTCAGCAAAATTACCAGCAATCAAAGTCACCCCTTTCTTCTTTAAATTGATAAGTTTATCATATGGACCTGGCTCGGAATTACCTATCGTCTTCTTCCATAAGGAGAATGGCTGAAAAACTTCTGTTTCTATTCAATAAGTCATTAGAATCATTGAAACGATAAAAGTAATGATAAACAAACGAATGAAAACAAACGAGAGAAGAAATAGGACGTTGGTATTATTTTAGTGATAAAGAACGATGGAAAACTGGTATAAACTAAGTCAAAAGGTGAAAAAAAGGAAATAGTAAGGAGAGAGATTTATACTATGGGCTAGAAATTCATGTACTTACCGCCACTTCAAAGCGCCATGAATTAGCGATAAAATGGCGGCCGCCGCTCTTTCACCAGGTGGTGACGGGTCCCGCGGCGGCCGCCATATCCCTCTCCCCCTTTGCGCTGCCGTAACTGGTAGCGCCCTGAAAGAAAAAATGGCGGCGTGGTGACGTCAATCGGCGTGCAATGCCGACTTAACGTCACCAACGCGCATATCGACCCGCTGGGCCCGAAGCATGCCAGGTTAAAGCAGGCTGACTGTGGTGATGTCTGCAGCTCTTAAAGGGACATACGCATCATTCAGGTAAGTTTGAAATCAAGGGTTTGGACTGGGCATTTTTGATTTTATTAAAATGGTGGCTAGCTGCAATAGATGTGAAAAGTTTTTTTTAAGTGTGTAGGGAGTGCTGCTGATCGCTTGCAAGGGCTCGGATGGAAAATGAAGGCCTTTGAGAAGATAGAACATGCTGCGAATACTCAGCAGGTCACACAACATCCCTGGAGAGAAAAACAGAGTTCAAGTCTCAGGTCGTCATGCTGCCTGAGCAACTGAGTGTTGTGCTGTCATTTCGCATTTACAGCCTCCGCTTGCAAAGGGAAGAGGAAGATGCAGAAGAAGAGGAAGCCGAAGAGGAGAAATCAGATGGAAGGTGCATCCCAGACAGTCCCTTTGTGGCCGGGATATCTGGGATGGAATCATCTACCTGCAGTCCCACTGGCTGGGCAGGCTGCATTTCTTGGGTGTGTGAAGTGAAGAAGGCACAAGGGTGGAGTTGTGCAGGCGGGTGGGTGTGAAAGCAAGAGGTGCATGCCAGAAGGAGGATAACATGCGAGGATTCCCACTCCTTGTATCATTTCAGCCCCGCCGCTGGCCAAGGGCTCAACCATGCCCCTTCCCTGGCTTGCTGAGCCATTTGTGTTAGTGCTGAGGCAGTTTTCCCATTTGTTGAAGTTAGATAGGTAATTCAGCTGTAACATTTGGAACTTCTTTTAAATATTGAATATTTCTTAAAAGGCAGAAATGGCTGAAAAATGTATCAATCCACTGCATTTTATTTTGTATTGCTTCAGTGTACGTGGCCCCTCTAAATTTCAGACCTCTTCATTGCCCACAATTCCCTGCAAGCTCCACAGCTTCGCTTCCAGAGGCTGTGGGAACCTCCAATGCCGGACCTGGACAGGAACTTCGTCCCAGATCCCTCCAGCAATGCCAGCAGGATGACACTTCACGGAAGGTGAGCGCTGCGCTGACAATCTCCATGCCCCCCAGACCAATTTCACTCAGATAGCGTTGCGGCCATTAACCGGCAATTTTGCTGGTGAACACAAATTTTTCTCTACATAGAGTCCACTTTCACCCAATCAGCTCTTTCTCTTTATATATGAGCCTTAACGATAACTGATGAGCTTGAACAAAACTAACTCAGTGTGCGCAATCGCATGTGATGATCAAACTATTCCTGCATGGCACACTATTCTGCCTATAACTCCCTGATATTTCCTCCTTCTGTTCTACGTGTTTTTTTTTGTGTACTAAAAGCACAAAATGGATATCCAGAACAAAGTTACTTGAATTCTTTTTTATAACACTTGTGCTGACAGGAAAATGTTGTAGTTTGTGCTCGTTTGCTGTTTTCTCTTGCTGCTTCCTTCTCGGGTCTTTCTTTGATTTATTTATTTTTTCTCTGTATTACACAGGATATACGGCACAGAAACAGGCCAGTCGGCCCAACCAGTCCATGCCGGCGTTTATGCTCCACTCGAGCCTCCTCCCGTCTTTCCTCATCTAAATCTATCAGCGTAACCCTCTATTCCCTTCTCCCTCATATGTTTGTCCAGCCTCCCCTTAAATGCATCTATACTATTCGCTTCAACCACTCCCTGTGGCAGTGAGTTCCACATTCTCACCACCCTCTGGGTAAAGAAGTTTCTTCTGAATTCCCTATTGGATTTCTTGATGACTATCTTTTATTGATTCACTTAATTCTTGATCATTTTTGGGCTTTGTTTTTCTCTCCTTGCTTTTTTTTCAATAGCTGCGTTTCCTGAGTCCCCTGCGTCACACTCCCAGGCTAGGATAAGTAGCAGGTTCCTTCGAAGCAATTCCAAAGAACATGATGCACTTCACTTATACAGTGTCCCAAAATGTAGCTTCCTTCTACTTGCGGACAGTCAATAACTGTGAGCCTATATAAGCATCAGTGTTATTAGAATCATTGTCTGTGGAAACCTGTAATGAAACACTTGATGTTAAGCAAATTGGTTTTATTCTTGCATGATATCAATATCACTAAGGGTGTACAGTCTCAATAAATGATTTGATCAGGAGAATGTAAATGGGTTCATTTGTGTATGTTTTTGCAGTGGCCTGTGTGCTGAAATATGTTCACATTCAACTGTTAGTCAACCTCCTTCCCTCTGTGGTTCACACCGATGCACTTTGAGTAAGCATGAGACACTCGGTGGAATATACAGAACAGACTTTATTCATAGGTGCTCGATCGATACTGTACACAGAGATGGGCTTTCGGTTTCCATTTCTGTCTTTCGAGCCCATCAAAGAGCTGCTGAAAACCATGCTCCTTTATTTTGGTATCGCATTATTGCCGATGTGGTAATATATCACCGATAATGCCCCTGGCTACAAACGCTTTCATTTTAAGTCAAAGGCAAGGAAAGAAACACACTGTAAATGTTCACACAACTGCACACATTGACCTCAACAGAGACTGAGCACAGCAGTTTCATAGTCCACTATTCTTAGTTACATCACGATTTTAGCCTGCCTGAAAACTTACACGCGTGGCTATAATATGCCATTAAAGCGTACACCATAAAGTCACAGGAGTTATCTGGAGGTTACTCCCTGAAAGTTGGAACATTAAAAGTGTTTTAGTCCTATCTCAGCTGAATTATTTCAATCTCTCTTTAGGGGTAATGAATGTAAGATAGTCACTAATAAATCCAGTAGGGAATTCAGGAGAAACATTACTCCGAGAGTGGTTAGAATGTGGAACTTGCTACCACAGGGAGTCGTTTTTAAAAAATTTGTTTATGGGATGTGGGCATCGCTGACAAGGCTGGCATTTATTGCCCATCCCTAATTGCCCTTGACAAGGTGGTGGTGAGCCACCTTCTTGAACCGCTGCAGTCCGTGCGGTGAAGGTGCTCCCACAGTGTTGTTAGGGAGGGAGTTCAAGGATTTTGACCTAGCGACGATGAAGCAACGGCCGATATACTTCCAAGTCAGGATAGTGTGTGATTTGGAGGGGAACTTGGAGGTGGTGGTGTTCCCATGCACCTGCTGCCCTTGTCCTTCTAGGTGGTAGAGGTCGCAGGTTTGGGAAGTGCTGCCGAGGAAGCCTTGGCGAGTTGAGGCGAATAGTATAGATGCATTTAAGGGGAAGTTAGATAAGCATATGAAGGTGAAAGGAATAGAAGCTGATAGGGTGAGATGAAGTATGGGTAGGAGGAGGCTCGTTGGGCCGAATGGCCTGTTTCTGTGCTGTAAATTCTATGCAATTGTCAGAATTTCTTGGACTGCTTCAACAATTAACTCAGTTTCCACACAAGTCGACCACAGTGTGTCTGGGTGCAGTTATGCTGCCGTTTCTGCATTGCTTCAAGAAGGCAGTGTAATTCTGGACTGTGATGCTGGCCTGATCTAGGAGTGCTGCGATGAAACACCGTCTGGGGGAAGCCATCCTGCACTATTTCAGTTTGATGCCGCATCTTGGTTTTTTTACCACAATTTCAGCTCCACTGTCCTGTCCACTTAGGGACTGACCCGGAATACATTAGGAAATGGGCAAGTGGCACATTGGTGCCGATAGCGAGAATGTAAAGAGACATTGGTTGTATAGCGCTTTGGGATGCCTTGCGGTCGTGAAAGGCGCTATATAAATGCAAGTTCTTTCTTTTCTTTTTACCTGGACAAGTTGGCAATGCACAACAGCTATAAGGGACAAAAAAAACACAACTAGTGTGAAACTGGCTGAAAAATATACATGTTGAAAGTACAAACTGGCAGTCGTGCCTTCAGCTGCCAAAGCCCTAAGCTCTGGAATTCCCTCCCTAAACCTCTCCGCCTCTCTACCTCTCTTTCCTACTTTAAGACCCTCCTGGGATGAGGGGATTGTCCTATGAGGAGAGATTGAGTAGACTGGGCCTATATTCACCAGAGTTTAGAAGAATGAGAGGTGATCTCATTGAAAAACACAAAATTCTTACAGGGCTTGATAGGGTAGATGTAGGGAGGATGTTTCCCCTGGCTGGGGAGTCTAGAACCAGAGGTCACACTCTCAGAATATGGGGTCAGCCATTTAGGACTGAGATGTGGAGAAATGTCTTCACTCAGAAGGTGGTGAATCTTTGGAATTCTCTACCCCAGAGGGCTGTGGAGTCTCAGTCGTTGAGTATATTCAAGACAGAGATCGATAGATTTTTGGATATTAAGGGAATCAAGGGATATGGGGATAGTGCAGGAAAGTGGAGTTGAGGTCGAAGATCAGCCATGATCTTATTGAATGGCGGAGCAGGCTCGAGGGGCCGAATGGCCGACTCCTGCTCCTATTTCTTATGTTCTTAAAACCTACCTCTTTGGCCAAGCTTTTGGTCATCGGCCTTAATATCTCCTTATGTGGCTCGGTGTCTAATTTTGTTTGATAATCGCTCCAGTGAAGCACCTTGGAACATTTTACTATGTTAAGCACGCTATATAAATAAAAGTTGTTGTTGTTGTTGAACAAACTCTGGCAACCTGCTGTGCATTTTGAGGATTGAAAAGAATGAATTATTCTCTCAGTTCTTGCCAACCATGACAAATGTGAGCTGAACTTGAGTTCGATTTTTTTTTTTTTAAAAGGGGCTCATTGGATCCAGAGCACTTGATCAACTTAAGCAAAGACAATTTAAATGTTTGGAGAAAGCTGACGCTCCTGCCGACTCTGTCAATACATTGGACATTTACCAACCTGTAGTGCAGCTCTGCGCCTGGCTGGATACATCAGAAATGGCTGCTTGTGAATCAGGACCGTGGCTACTGACCTGACAGTGGGAGTTACAGTATAACTGCAGCCTTAGTTTAATCCTGTGCTGCATACAAAGTGGTTAAAAGGTAGGTTTGGTTCAATATTCTCAAGATATGGAAAGTCCTGGGGCTGGATTTTCATTGGGATTGGAGGCGTGCGGGGGGATTAAAATCCTGAAATTGGGGGTCCTGACCCCATTCCGCCCCCAACCCGCCTCCATGCCAGTTTCAAAGGAGGCGGGTACCCGACCCGCGCTGGGACCCGCCTCCCCAAGGTGGGAAGGGGATTAGTGCCAATTACCTGCCTGTTAACAGGTAGTTAACAGGCAGTTTTTAGCCTAATCCCTATTTTTATTGTTGAAATGTGGGATTCCCAATGGCTCCAAACGACGCCAAGTTAGCGAGGAGGGCCGTCGGGCTGAAGGGCTTGGAGGGGTCGAGATGTCCGGTGTTCAGGTGAGTGATGGGTGCATGAGTGCAGAGGTAAGTGTGTTTGGTCTGCGTAAAGTGTTTAAAGAAGTTCTACTAACCTTTACTTACCTTTATAGCCTTCCTTCCTTCAGGTCTCGGGAGTCCCTCATCTCACCGGCACAGAAAGCAGAATGGCCGCCAGCTGTCAAAATCTGCAGCATTCAGCTTTCTGTTCTGGAGAGATCTCTAAATCATCCTGAGAGGAAGGAATTAACTACAGATTGTCAGTGTTTGACAGCTGCAAACAGCTGTCGAACGCTGATATTTCATCTGTCAAAAGCTCGTGACAGATGAAATTTCAATCTGTGACGTCACCTGTTGCCGGGTGGCCCTTAATTGGCCTGCTGGGTGGACGTAACAAGGTCAATCAAGTCAAAATCACGTGGGTTGGCTAGAACTCGATGGAGGCGGGACTACAACCCCAAAAGTTGTAGTCCTGCCTCCTACCCAACTCCTCAATGAAAATCCAGCCTCTGGTATCTATAGGCCAGTGCGGAAGGAAAGCCTTTTCCCACAAGCTGGGCGAGAAAGTTGGAAAGCCAGTCAGCTGATGCTACTGTTGTTGAGCTGAAGGTATCTTTGAAGAAACTCTTTAGCTAGCAGTGTGTAGCAGTTTAATGAGGCCAGGGACAAAAATGTGACATAGAAATTTTATTCACGTTTCTGCCAACTCCAGTGTTAGATATTTTACAGTGAACAACATTAAGACTACAATTTTACATTTCAGTCTCAATCCTTCGTACATCAAGGAAACCTTGAAACTGCAAAGTAATATTTCAATATCCCTTAAACAGAATGGAATTATAATAATGCAATAGAAAGATCTGATCTGAATTCTCATCTTTCAGTCAAGCTGTCCTCAATGAAAACCTACCACACCGCAATGTCACATTTTTTTCCTGTCGCTGCCTCCTCTCCTACTCTTTTAAAACATTGGGATAGGAATTCATCTTGTGTCGGAATGGAATACGGGGGGCGCGGGGGTTTGGCCACCTGTTATTCGCCACACCCATTATTCAGTTCCGTTGAAGTCGATTGAACTGAATTTCAGGGGGGTGCATAACTGGTGGCCCAAGTGATACCACCCATTTCGTGATACCACCCAAAATGAGTTTCTACCCCATTGCCTCCTTACTGGGTCTTCCATTCCATAGACACTGGATACTGGACACTTGGTACCTTGCTCAAGTGGCCAGTCTTCATATCTCAGCCTTTAGCCCAATTCTGTCCGAATTCAAAATTCACACATATGCATTTTCAGGAGGAATCACTCGATAGCAATGAGTACAGTTTCTAAATACCCTACTTGAATACATTTTGCATCAGAATAATTTGTTAATTTGTTCTTGTGCATTCTTAAATTTGAGAGTTCAATTTTTGAGATTTTAATAAAACTTGAGCAAAGCTTACATTGACAAGAACACAAGGCAAAATATTTGTTTTGTCTGTTTGATTCATTGGATTGCATGTTATCAAGATACAGCTCGAAGTGACTGTAACCAGGACAGATGTTTCATAAAATTAATCCTGATGTTTCTGAACAAACACAAGTACTGCAGATTTTATGTTCCAGTACCATAGAGCAGGCACATGGCTTTTCCATGACCTAACACCTGCCCTAACTCTGGAATTTTAACTCCACGTACATTTGTTAGACGAGCAAAAACCAAGAAGTCCAACCTTTACATACAAGGTGTTAACATCTCACTGAGGCATCGGTCCAAAGGGCCCATCTGCTTGTTCCAGGGGTACAGGTGGATGTTAAAGATGCAACGGGGCGATTCATTCTTTCAGTGCTCTGACCAAAATTTATCCCCCAACCAATACTGCCATTAAAATAGATTGACTCACCATTCATCTCATTATTTGTAGGATGTTGGTGACACAGAAATGGCTTCTAGATTTGCCTGCATGACAACAGTCACTGCAATTAACTAGTTGAGTGAAGAGCTTGGATACATTTTGGTGTGCGCAAGTTCAATATATCGAATTATAGCATCGGACTGCACAGAAGGAGGCCATTCGGCCTATCGTGCCTGTGCCGGCTCTTTGAAAGAGCTGTCCGATTAGTACCATTCTTCTGTTCTTTGCCCTGCAAATATATGCAGCACTCGCTGTCCAAACCCATAAATGGTGCTTGAGTGAGGTACCAGATAGTTACTGCCACCTGTTGAACTGGACGGTTAGCATTGAAAGCTAAGAAGAAATTTAATAGAGGTTTATTAAGATTCTGGAAGATTTTGATATGGTAGCTAAGACCGCTTCTTCTGGTTGGGGAGTCGATGATGAGAAGTCACCAATTTAAAATCCTCACTAAAAGAGTGAGGAAAGAGGTTAAGAGAAATTTGTTTGCAGAGATGGTTGTTGGAACATGGAATGCTTTGCGACAGGTCTAGTTGCAGCAGAGGACATTGCATTTTTATGGGAAGATTGGATAAATATTTGATACAAAGGAATGTACAGGTCTAAGAAAAGTACAGGAAACTCTCTGGTATCCGGCACTGACGGGACCGAGCTGGTGCCAGTCAATCAAAACTGCCGGAGAAACCAGCGCTAATGTTAAAACATACAGAGCTTCAGAGCTCCATGTGAAGCAACAAACCCTGTGCTTAGCAACAGCTTCAAAACAGTCGGCGTAGCTTGCAAGCGTCTCTGTAGCTAAGCACCAGCTTCAGCTAGACCTTGCAGAGCCACGACTGGAGAAAAAAAGCAACGAGAAGTAAAAAAACTTATCTGAACCGACTCCTGAATTTTGCTGGTGGATAGAGCTTTCCGGACATTTAACCTCCGGTTAAACGAAAGTTTCCTGTAGTAGGAATTTGTGGATTGCTTTAGCGAAGAGCTGGTGCACAGAAGATGGACCGAATGGCTCCCTTCTGCACTGTAAGCTTCTATGATTTTCAATCAGTAATTTAATCAGGGGTCACAGTCTAAGGATAAGGGGTAAGCCATTTTGGACAGAGATGAGGAGGAATTTCTTCACCTAGAGAGTGGTGAACCTGTGGAATTCTCTACCACAGAAGGCAGTAGAGGCCAATTCATTCAATATATTCAAGAAGGAGTTGGATATATTTCTTAAGGCTAAAGGGATCAAGGGGTATGGGGAGAAAGCAGGGACAGGGTACTGAATTTGGATGATCAGCCATGATCGCATTGAATGGCGGAGCAGGCTCGAGGGGCCAAATGGCCTACTCCTGCTCCTATCTTCTATGTTTCTATGTTAATGAAGGAGGTTGAAATGAAGCAGGAGAATTCAGAAGCAAAACTCGAGTATTTTACAAATATTTCTGAATGCTATGATGGAAATACCACTTTCACATCACTCCCCAGTTAATGTTATATTCCATATGTTCCATTTTGTTATACGGTCACACTTTCAATCCTTAGTAATGCTTCCTCTGATACGTTAGCCCGGAATTTGCGGTCAGCGAGAAGCAAAGGCCTTTGCCGCTAGCCCCGATGTAAGCTTCGCACAAAGATCTCACAACCTCTGTGTCGAGAACCTCGGGTTTTCCGACATTCAATTCAAATCAATGACGGAAAGTGGGTCAGACAGCATCGAGGAGAGAGAAACAGAGTCAATGCTTCGGGTCGAACCATTCGTCAGCTTCTGACGAAATGGTTCGCCCCGAAACATTAACTCTGTTTCTCTCTCCTCGATGCTGCCTGACCTGCTAGGTGTTTCCAGCATTTTCTGTTGTTAGTTCAGATTTCCAGCCTCCGCAGTATTTTGCTCTTGCCGTATAGTGGGGATCCCCTTGTGTGAACTGCTGTGATGTCAACAAGCCAAGCAAAACGCAGAAATCTCACAGACAGCAAACAAGGAATTGAGTGACCTCTTAAATTTCGAACTTTTAAAAAATGTTCGAGAGAGCAAGACCAAGCTTGGGCTTCTCACATGGGGAAAAGGCAAACCTGAAATAAAGATGGACAAACTTTAAAACAAATTTTTAAACTTTTTTTTTTGAAAAGTTTCTTAAAAATTTAAATTTTTATTAAAATGGACAAATTTCACATGACAAAATTTGTTTTTCAGGCCCTTAACCTTTGTTTAGCAGTCAATACGCTGATAAAACCCCACTTACAACTAATCCCTTTGGTTCTAACATTTAGTCGGGAATTTAACAGCGTAATTATGCGGAAGAAACACAGTTTCTGTCGGTTTCAATGATGTGGGTGATTACACAGCTTGCTGGCTCTGTGTGGGGTGGACGGGGACACAGCGCAGCCTGTGTCGGAGCTGTCAATGACAGACCGCAACCTCAGGATTTGCGCATGCGCGTGCGCCAAATCCCGAAGTTGCGGTCAGTTTCAAAGGCGGAATGATGGCGGACGCTGCCAGTTCACCGTCATCCGGACCGCAAATTCTGGGCCATGGAGTATATCAGTAAGAAGAAAAAACCTCAAGGCAATTGAGCAACAGCGACCACCTTTTTAATCTAAAGAATGTGGCAAATACTATGCAACTGGTATGTCGTGTTTGCAGTAGGTTACAGGGGATAACATACCACATTTATAGGTTTTTAATCATAGAATGGTTACAGCACAGAAGGAGGCCATTCGGCCCGTCGAGCCCGTGCTCGCTCTCTGCAAGAGCACTTCAGCTAGTCCCACTCCCCCGCCCTTTCCCCGTAGCCCTGCAAATTTATTTCCTTCAGGTATTTATCCAATTCCCTTTTGAAAGCCACGATTGAATCTGCCTCCACCACCCTTTCAGGCAGTGCATTCCAGATCCTAACCACTCGCTGAGTAAAAATGTTTCTTCTTATGTTGCCTTTGGTTCTTCTGCCAATCACCTTAAATCTGTGCCCTCTAGTTCTTGAACCTTCCACCAATGGGAACAGTTTCTCTCTATCATCTCTGTCCAGACCCCTCATGATTTTGAACACCTCTGTCAAATCTCCTCTCAATCATCCCTGCTCCAAGGAGAACAACCCCAGCTTCTCCAGCCTATCAACGTAACTGAAGTCTCTCATCCCTGGAACCATTCTTGTAAATCTTTTCTACACCCTCTCTAAGTCCTTCACATCCTTCCTGAAGTGCATTGCCCAGAATTGGACACAATACTCCAGTTGAAGCCAGACCAGTGTTTTATAAAGGTTCATCACAATGTCTTTGCTTTTGTACTCTATGGGCTGGATTTTGATTCTGGAGGTGTGTAGGAGGCGGGATTACAACTTTCGGGGTTGTAGTCCTGCCTCCATCGAGTTGTGGCCAACCCACACGATCTTCACTTGATTGACCTTGTTGAGCCCGCCCAGTGGGCTCAGCAGGCCAATTAAGGGCCACCCGGCAACAGGTGACATCACAGATTGACATTTCGTCTGTCAAGAGTTTTTGACAGATGAAATATCAGCGTTTGACAGCTCTGTGAAGCTGTCAAACACTGACAATCTGTACACTAAGTTAATTCCTTCCTCTCAGGCTGATTTAGAGATCTCTCCAGAACAGAAAGCTGAATGCTGCAACTTTTGACAGCTCGCGGCCATTCTGCTTTCTGTGCCGGTGAGATAAGGGACTCCCGAGACCTGAAGGAAGGAAGGCTGTAAAGGTAAGTAAAATTTATTTAAACACTTTACACACACCAAACACACTTACCTCTGCACTCATGCACCCATCACTCACCTGAACACCGGACATCTCGAACCCTCCAAGCCCTTCAGCCCGACGGCCCGCCTCGTTAACTTGCCATGGTTTGGAGCCATCGGGAAGCCCACACTTCAGGGATAAAAATAGGGATTAGGCTAAAAACTGCTTGTTAACTACCTGTTAACAGGCAGTTAATTGGCACTAATCCCCTTCCCACCTCGGGGAGGCGGCTCCCAGCACAGGTCGGGTATCCGCCTCCTTTCAAACTGGCATGGAGGCGGGTTGGGGGCAGGATGGGTTCGTGCCCCCCGATTTTGTGATTTTAACCCCCCACACGCCTCCAATCCCGCCTTAACGGCCCAATGAAAATCGAGCTTTATGCCTCTATTTATGAAGCCCAGGATCCCGAAAGCTTTCTCAACCTGCCCTGCCACCTTCATCAATTTGTGCACATATACCCCCAGGTCTCTCTGTCCATGCACCCCCTTTAGGAATTGTACCCTTTAGTTTATATTGCCATGATGTTGCCATATTAAGCATGATGTTCATGGCTGTTACAGGCAGGATTCCAGGCAGGAGCAACACGGGGTCTAAAGCAGCTGATGTAGATTTTCAGCTAGATGGTTAACAGATGGTCCTGCCTCACCAATTTGTTAACTAAATTAACATGCTTTCATTGTTAGTGACTTCAACAGTGTCTATATATTTATCTGGTTGCACATCATATTGTGCAAATATGCTGCAGCATTGTCTTAGTTTTATAACTTCCATGTTTAGTATGCACAGTGCTTGCAATTGATTAAATATTGCATGCGTTATAAGTTGCACTCCATTACATTTTTACTCTGCTGAATCATCATTCTTTACACAACACCATCAGTGAAGACTGCTTTTAAATTTTTCTGACGCAGATAGTTTCGTGTTTTAGAATCGCCCAAGATTAGATTTTCGGAATAGCCTACCAGTGAATATTGGAGGTATTGGGATCCACGCTAGACTAAAGCTGACAGCTATTGATTGTTTTAAGTCACTGGAGCAATGCTGATAAATCAGAGTGTCAGCTTTATTTGAAACCTCAGAATCATTGAACAGAGCAGAACTTCTTTCCAGTCCAGTCAGTTGACTATAATCAGATCAAATAGATTGAACCACCAACATCCAACATCCACCACATGTTTGATCCAATGGTACACTAAAGCGCTCTGTCATTTGCAATAGAAATGATTAGGTTATAAGAGAAGTGAATGGTCCCATTTTGTTACTGTCCTGCGGTCAGTTCTGCAATGGATGTTCTGCTTTCAAGTGTACTTTCTTCTGTGGCTCTGAATTATATGTGAATTACATATAATAATGCAAAATGATTAAATTCTAGGAGAGCAGGTGTATTTGTACCTGTTGGAATGTCTTGGTGAAGTACTGAGCCGACCAGCAAGCAGATGGGTGTATTGCAGTCTGCTCCATTTAAGTCCCACTGTAAGGGAGGGCAGAGGAAGATATAACTGTTTTAACAAAAGTGCACCGGTGCAGATGATGGGTTTGAGACTGGATCATGTTATCTGTCCAAAATCCCATCACTTCCACCACAGGAATTGCCTTTCTAAGTTAAACCATTGTACGTTGGAGCTGTGTTCGAACGGCAGCTGAGGAAGGCCGAGGCTAGGTTCTTCAAGGTGAAATGATGTGTTTCACTGCGCGATTCCATAGTCACTACTTTACTTTGGAGTGGGTTTTGTTGGAAAAAGAATCCTTTGCATTTTATTTTTGCGGCTCCTAACTTCATGTGGAGGTTTCCCTCGAAATCTTTTGAGTGGGGGGGGGGGGGCAGCGGTGGGTGGCGGGCGGGGGAACATTTCTCTGAAATATACTGGAAGGCTGCAGAATGGATCTACAATTGGAGGAAAAATAAAAAATAGGAGCAGGAGTAGACTGTATGGCCCCTCAAGCCTGCTCCGCCATTCAATAAGATCATGGCGAACTTCTACATCGACTCCACTTTGCTGCCATATCCCCACGTCCCTTGATTCCCTTTTTGCCCAAAAATCTATCGATCTCTGTCTTGAATATAGTCAATGGCTGAGCCTTCACAGCTCTCTGGGGTAGAGAATTCCAAAGATGCCCAACCCTCTGAGTGAAGAAATTTCTCCTCATCTCAGTCTTAAATGGCTGACCCCTTATCCTGAAACTATGCCCCCTAGTTCTAGACACTCCAGCCAGGAGAACCAACCTCTCAGCATCTACCCTATCAAGCCCTCTAAGAATGTTATAATTTTCAATGAGATCACACCTCATTCTTCTAAACTCCAGAGAATATAGACCCATTCTACACAATCTCTCCTCATAGGACAACCCTCTCATCCCAATAATTAATCCAATGAACCTTCATTGCACCCCCTCTAAGGCAAGAATATCCTTTCTTAGGTAAGGAGACCAAAACTGTGCACAGTACTCCAGGTGCGGTCTCACCAATGCCCTGTATAATTGCAGCAAGACTTCCTTGCTCTTGTACGCCAACCCTTTTGCAATAAAGGCCAACATACCATTTGCCTTCCTAATTGCTTGCTGTACCTGCAATTAACTTTCTGTGATTTGTGTACAAGGACACACAAATCCCTCGGAATAACAACACTTACTAGTCTCTCACCTTTTAAAAATGAGATTGGGGGGGGGCGAACAGCATTGAACTAGGGAGACCAGTCTCATGATGCAGCACTGTAGGCGATCCAGACCCTCCTGCAGATAGCCAATCACCAGGGAGAACAGACCCTGAAGGTCTTCTTTGAATCAATCGTGGAATTTTATATAAAAAGGTAGGCCTAGAAATTCAGTGCCCTTAGCACTGATTTTGCGGCGCTAGAGGGCCTAGCGCTGCAATTGGCGCCGGTTCCTAAATTGCCCGGGGCCCTTCCGCGGCGGTAGACCGGTAGCGCTGCGCCGGCACCGATGACGTCATCGGTGTGCGCAGCGTCCCGGTTGCCGTGGTAACCCGGCCCCAAGCCGAAATTCAGTTGCGGCCGCCTCGCCAGTGGCAGCCGCAACTAAGACTCCGGCAAACGAGTGTTGCCGGAGTCTGCGCCGGCGCTTTAAGGAGGCGCGGCGGCCGGCCACTTTCCCGCCGGCCGCCTGCCCGCAGCTCCCTCCCCGGACTTCTCCCCCCCCCCCCCCCCCCCCGGAACAGATGCAAGCCCGGCACTTGTCCGAGGTGCCGGGCTCATTTTTGCAGAGATTTGCGCGGCCCGCGGCCGGGTGCAGGCAGCTCCTCCTTAACGGAAGGAGGAGGCCTGCACTTCCCGAGCCTGCCGCACCGCAGCGGGCGCCGCAGCGTCGGAATAGCGCCGCAATGCGGCGTGTTGCGCCAGTTTTCAGGCGCTAAAACCCTTCAGTAGCGCCGGCAGCCGTTTGGGCGCGGCGCTACTGAATTTTTGGCGCGCGCAAAGGGACTTAGCGCCGGCGCTAACTTCCGGCGCTAAAGCCCTGGCGCAGCGCAAACTCAATTTCTAGGCCGTAGTATTTTAGCCCAGTAGCCCTGGAAGAATTTTGCTTCCTCTGTAAAATTCCTTAATAACCAGGTCAGCATTGACTATGGCTCAGAAAGTCAGGACAGTGCTTAATTTATATTATGAAAGGTTTTGATATAACAGACGCTGAGAGTGTGGCCGGAATTTTCCCTACCCGGGCGGGTCCGGTACGGTCGGTGTCCATGGCGGGTCACGACCCCACTTCTGGCGTCCATCCCACTGTACAAAACGAACTTACCGTAATGGGGTCTATTAAGCCCGCCCAGCGCGTTATCTGGCCCAATGAGATGGAGCGGGTCTGGTGATGTCATTCGTGACGCCTTTAAAGCCGGGACCCCTAAAGGGCCCCTGGCCACGTTGGATTTTAAGTTTAATCTGACATAGTGGGTGTTGAATCTTTACTCTACAATAATATAATAAAAGTTATAAATGCGTGACAAATATTTAAATAATATTATCATTAATTAATATGACTCCATCTACAAATATGATCAAGAACATAATTTAAAAAGTATATTAATTGGGAAGTTATTGGTGCTTTAATCACAAATCTATAAACTTTTGTAGCAGTAACTGGTACAAATAAAAGATGTGTGTATAGGTAATACATAAAATTAAGCAGATTTTAAATGTAATTGTAAAGGGGTGGATTTACAATCTTATGTAAGTTCAGCGGAAGAGCTGCGGAATCCCTGACAAACAGTGTAAGTGGTGCTTATGTGTTTCTGGGATTTCTACAGCTCTTCCGTTGAAGTAAACAATGGACAAGTGAGAGAATGTCTGCAGAAATTCACCCTGAATTCTCAAACTGAAAAATTAATCATATTCAGGGACTGAAAGCAAATTGAACCAGTGGCATGAGTGATGAGAATGAAATTGTTGTGGTTGATGACTTGATTTAACATGTAACTGGATAATCACAGTATACTGTGTGGAAAAACCTGACCAGAAACAACAAAAACATTTATTTAAATGGTATGTGTCATTTTTTATTGTGCAGATCAATTCACTGCAATTACTGTTCAGTTGGAAGGCAACAGCCAAGAATGGTCAGTGAAAAATTAACATTTACCAGTAGCTTTTCAAGTAGAACAGAATCTCCTTCAATCTGTTAGCTGATGTAATCAACATGTTTTTATTTTGGTTTGTTTTCCAGCTGGAGCAATGGCCATGGAACTCACGCCTCAGGTTGACAGGCATGGTTCCCGAGCTGCGTGAATCCCCTGGCCATGCAGGGAAATTTAAGAAGTAGGGGGAAAAAGGCTCTTAAGTACCTGCAAAGTACCTCATAATGATTTCAATTGGATCGCCCGCCGCTGCAGGTTGGGTTGAGTCAGCTCCACATTGACAGATGCGCCTGTTGGAAAGGCGCGTGGGGATGAGCTGACAGTGGGTTCCCGACCCGCTGTCAAAAAAACCCAACTTTCCCACCCGACCCGCCACCAATCGTGCCCGCTATCATCCCGGAAAATTCAGCCCAGTTTTTCCACTTGTGGGGAAGAGCAAAACTAGAGGCCATCAATATAAGATAGTCACCAAGAAATCAAATAGGGAATTCAGAAGGAACTTCTTTACCCAGAGAGTGGTGAGGATGTGGAACTCGCTACCACAGGGAGTGGTTGAAGCGAATAGTATAGATGCATTTAATGGGAGGGCTAGATAAGCATATGAGGGAGAAGGGAACAGAGGGTTATGCTGATAGAGTTAGATGAGGAAAGATGGGAGGAGGCTCGAGTGGAGCATCAACGCCGGCATGGACTGGTTGGGCCGAATGGCCTGTTTCTGTGGTGTATATCCTGTATAATCCTATGTAATTTCCCAGCCTCTGGATCATTCCAGGGGGCAACAGACAACTTCAGGCAGGACAGCCAATTTGCTGTTCAGTCCTGCATAAGGCAAACCATTGCTGCTTTGTTTAATATGGCAGCCCAGTTTGAAGCAGGATCAAGATAAATGAGTGAACGGGCCAGTCATTTTTATCAGATCATTGGCTTTCCATGATTGCTTGGAGCAGCAGATTGTACTTGTGGCGATACGAGTCCCTACATATCAACACACACCATTGTGTGAACGAAAGAGATTTCACTCTGTTAATGTCCAATTAGTGTGTGACTACAGGCACAGATTTATTCACTTCAGTGTCCTGTATGCAGGGAGCTGTCATGATTCATTCATCCTTTGGCAGCTCATTGTCCCTGCACTCGTTTACAATCAAGGACAAGGCACTGGCTGGTTTCATGGAGACAGAGTGTGCAATGTTACCATGGCTTCTAACAGTAACAGATTAATGCTACAGCAAAGCTCACAGCTACAGTCAAATAAAAATGCTGAAGGGATGATTTAGATGCCGAGATGGGTCCAGTGGCTCCCACCTGTGTGTTCCCAAATTGTGATGACCTGTTGTGACTTCCACAATTTTGATCTAAAGAAAGGCCTGGAAATTGAGATTATTGAGTAAAAGACAGAATCATGTAAGAGAAATGCCCTCAGATTCGCTTTAAATGTTTTACTACATTAAAGGCGCTCTATAATTCCTTGGATTTATAAACAGAAGCATATTTTGTCAATGGGGACGTGATGGAGGCGGGACTCCCACTTTTTGGGTTGTAGTCCCGCCTCCATCGACTTGTGGCCAACCCACGCTACTTTCCCTTGATTGACCTTGTTAAGCCCGCCCTGCGGGCTCAGCAGGCCAATTAAGGGACACCTGGTTACTGGTGACGTCAGTGATTGACATTTCATTTGTCAAGAGCTTTTGACAGATGAAAAATCAGCATTTGACAGCTCTGTGAAACTGTCAAACACTGACAATCTGTCTTCTAACTTGAGTCCTTCTACTCAGGCTCAGTTAGAGATCTCTCCAGATCAGAAAGCAGAGGCTGCAGCTTTTGACAGTTCAGCGGCCATTCTGCTTTCTGTGCCGGTGAACTGAGGGACTCCCAAGAGCTGAAGGAAGGAAGCCTGCAGGAGAAAGTAAAGGTAAGTAAAACTTATTAAAACACTTTACACTTACCTCACACACTTACTTCTGCACACATGCACCCATCACTCACCTGCACAATGGACATCTCGACCCCTCCAATCCCTTCAGACCAACGGTCCGCCTCGCTAACGTGCCGTGGTTTGGAGCCATCAGGAAGCCCACACTTCAGGGCTAAAATTAGGGATTAGGCAAAAAACTGCCTGTTAGCTACCTGTTAACAGGCAGTTAATTGGCACTAATCCCCTTCCCGCTTCGGGGAGGCGGCTCCCAGCACAGGTCGGATACCCGCCTCCTGGGACATTGGCACGGAGGCGGGTTGGGGGCGGGATGCGTTCCTGCCCCCCGATTCTGCAATTTTCCCACCACTCCCATCTCCAAACCCGCCTTCACGGGGCTTGGAAATTCGAGCCCATAGAGTACAAAAGCAAGGAAATTATGCTAAAGCTTTATAAAACACTGGTTCGGCCCTAGCTGGAGTATGGTGGCCAAATCCGAGTGCCATATTTTAGCAAGGATGTTAAGGCCTTAGAGAGTGTGCAGAAGAGATTTACTAGACTGGTACCAGGGATGAAAGTCCTCAGTTACGTGGAGAGACTAGAGAAGCTGTGGTTGTTGACCTTAGAGCAGAGAAGGTTAAGGGGCGATTTGATAGAGGTGTGTAAAATCATGAAGGGTTTTGATAGAGTAAATAAGGAGAAACTGTTTCCAGTGGCAGAAGGGTTGGTTCCAGTGGATGCAGACTTAAGGTAATTGGCAAAAGAACAAGAGGTGACATGAGGGGAAAAAGTACACAGCAAGTTGTTATGGAATCCCTACTAAGGAGAAAATAGAACATCTAGAAGCCAAAAATACATTAAGGAATAGTCAGAATGGATTTCAAAAGGGAAAGTCTTGCTTGACCAACCTCTGAATTTTTTGAAGAGGTAACAGAGAGAGTAGGCAAGGGTAATGTAGTAGATGTAATTTATCTAGATTTTTATAAGGCCTTCTAATAGATTAATGAAAAAGGTCAGAGAATGCGGAGTCAGGGGACAAGTAGGAGAATGGATCACTAGCTGGCTTCAAGACAGAAAGCAGAGAGTAGGGGGAAAGGCTAGCTATTCAGAGTGGCAGAAGGTGGGTAGTGGTGTGCCACAAGGATCAGTGCTGGGACCACTGTTGTTCACAATTTATATTAATGATTTAGACTTTGGAATCAAAAACACAATTTCTAAATTTGTGGATGACACCAAATTTTGGGTGGGATAGTCAATACTGAAGAAGACTGCAACAAATTACAGGAAGATATTAAACTTGCAGAATGGGCATATAATTGGCAAATGAATTTCTACACAGATAAATGAGGTATTACATTTTGGTAAGAAAAATAGGGAGGTCACTTATTACTTGGAAAATACGAATCTAAATGATGTAGAAGAACAACGGGATCTCGGAGTACAAATACACAAATCACTGAAAGTAGCGACACAGGTTAACAAAGGCCATAAAAAAAGCAAACCAAGCACTAGGGTTTATTTCTAGAGGGATAGAATTGAAAAGTAGTGAAGTTATGCTAAACAATATAAGTTAGTCACCAAGAAATCAAATAGGGAATTCAGAAAAAAACATCTTTACCCAGAGAGTGGTGAGAATGTGGAACTCGCTACCACAGGGTGTGCTTGAAGCGAATAATATAGTTGCAGGATAAGTACCTGAAAGAAAAAAAAATTGCAGGGCTACGGGGAAAGGGCGGGGGAGTGGGACTAGCTGAAGTGCTCTCGCAGAGAGCCAGCACGGGCTCGACGGGCCGAATGGCCTCCTTCTGTGCTGTAACCATTCTATGATTCTATGCATTTAAGGGACGGTTAGAAGCAAGAAGGGAATAGAGGGTTATGCTGATAGAGTTAGATGAGGAAAGATGGGAGGAGGCTCGAGTTAGAGCCGGCATGGACTGGCTGGGCCGAATGGCCTGTTTCCGTGCTGTATATACCACGTAATCCTATGATCTGGAATGCACTGTCTGCAAGGCTGGTGGATGCAGATTCAATAATAACTTTCAAAAGGGAAATGGATAAATACTTGAAAAGGAAACATTTACAGAGAGTGGGACTAATTGAATAGCTCTTTGAAAGAGCTGGCACAGGCGCGATGCACCAAATGGTGGCCTCCTACATTGCATTGTTCTATGAATCTATGGTAAATGCAAGTTGTTGTCTTTAAAATGTAGTTAGTAGACCAACTGAATGCTGGAAAAGGAAAGGGTTAATGCTTATTTAACCATGAAGGCTTATACAAATAAAACATTATTTACCAGGGATAGAAGACAAGCTTTCATGACCACAGGCCAGGAGATGGCTTGTTAAGGTGGAGATAAATATGTCCTGCCTTGTATGGACCTGTGTGAGACCCTTTGTTAGCAAAGATCTGAAGTTCGGGAGTAAATGAGTGACCTGGCCTGTCGAGGTGCTGCTGCTTCATTCATGTTGGAGATCATCAAGGAAATCAACAGGGCTGTGCAAGGTGATTGACACCAAAAGAGCTGAACACATGTGTCGCTCAGATTGGCCAATAGAATTGGGGAGGTTCCTTTGGAAGCTAAGGATATACAAGATGATGTTTTTGACTTTTAAAGTTCGGTCTCAATTGTGTCTCAGTTCTCAGTCATAGTTCTCAGTTTGGTTCTAATTGTTTTAGTAGTACTTTGTTTATTTATGTATATATAGAAGTTGTATCTGTAAAATCAGAAAATGCATCACTAACAGAGAGAAAGTTACAGAAGTCAAAATTGTATGGCTCTACCATCCATATACAGGTAGCTAGATAAAAGTGTCACTTAGTAGTGCAAGTTTACCTGAGATCAAGGGAGGTAATATTTAAGCCAGCTAGTTCATGATAAAGGGTTCATTCATTCACTCAGTAGTATGTGCGGATCCCGGTGGGAGATTGGCGTAAGTTTGCTGAGCCACATTTGGGCATAATTCACTCCTGGGCATAAGCTAGGTAGTAAGTCCAGGTGGTTCCTTGATGAGGAGTTGAGATGAAGGGTTAAGGATTCGTCTGGTGCCCTTGCTAGACCTTCTTGTCAGGGTCTATATCTCTGTGTTCTTACAGTGAGGAGCTGAACCCACTGAGATGAAGGAGCTCAGACATGAGAAGGATTCAGGAGCATCACAGACAGATGCTGTGACAGCCCTGAGACAAACGAAACAAAGAGGTTTTCAGTAACATTTGATCATATCATAGCTAGACAACATCTATAATAATGGCGTGCTCCACATATATTAAATCGACCACCTTTCAGAATACTTCATTCATCATTAAAGGAAGAAGTTGAAGTTCACAAACATTGTTTTTCCTTCCAGTGCAACTTTATCTTTCTAATAAAAAAAATCATAAATATATTTCAAACAACTAAAATGTACAATTTTGTATTAAAATTTGTTTTAGTCGTCTGAAAGTAGTCAGACTATTTCGGTAGTGATTTCTCTTCATGTCCCTGCACTGTCAACTCATCTACATACTGCCTCTTGGTGACAATCTTTGCAGCTATGGGGTCACCTTCCACAGGTTCACTGATGACAGCCAGCTCTACCCCTCTGTGCTGTTGGACTGCCTGTCCAACATCCAGTCTTGCATGAGCTACATTTTCCTCCAGCTGAACATTGGGAAGACCGAAGCCATCGGGCAGGATTTTCATTGGGCCGTGGAGGCGGGATTGGAGGCGTGTGGGGGGTTAAAATTGCGAAATGGGGGGGGGGGCACGAACCCATCCCGCCCCCAACCCGCCTCCATGCCAGTTTCAAAGGAGGCGGATACCCAACCTGTGCTGGGAGCCGCCTCCCCGAGGCGGGAAGGGGATTAGTGCCAATTAACTGCCTGTTAACAGGTACTTAATGGGCACTTTTTAGCCTAATCCCTATTTTTATTCCTGAAGTGTGGGATTCCTGACGGCTCCAAACCACACCAAGTTAGCGAGGTGGACCGTCGGGCCGAAGTGCTTGGAGGGTTCGAGATGTCAGTGTTCAGGTGAGTGACGGGTGCGTGAGTGCAGAGGTAAGTGTGTTTGGTGTGTTTAAAGTGTTTAAAGAAGTTTGATTACCTTTACTTACCTTTACAGCCTTCCTTCCTTCAGGTCTCGGGAGTCCCTCATCTCACCGGCACAGAAAGCAGAATGGCCGCGAGCTGTCAAAAGTTGCAGCATTCAGCTTTCTGTTCTGGAGAGATCTCTAAATCAGCCTGAGAGGAAGGAATTAACTTAGTGTACAGATTGTCAGTGTTTGACAGCTTCAAAGAGCTGTCAAACGCTGATATTTCATCTGTCAAAAACTCTTGACAGATGAAATGTCAATCCCTGATGTTACCTGTAACCAGGTGTCCCTTAATTGGCCTGCTGAGCCCGCTGGGCGGGCTTAACAAGGTCAATCAAGGGAAAATCGTGTGGGTTGGCCACAAATCAATGGAGGCGGGACTACAACCCAAAAGTTGTAGTCCCGCCTCCTACATGCCTCCAGTATCAAAATCCAGCCCATCATCTTCAATCCCAGCCACAAATTCTACCCCTTGCTACTGATTCCATGATCCTCCACAGCCATGAACCAGAACTGAGCATTCTATTTGAGCTCGAGCTGAGCTTCTGGCCCGATATCCTCTCCATCCCAAAGACTGCCGACTTCCACCTCCATAACATTACTCACCTCGTCCCCTGTCTCAGCCCAGCCATACCTTTGTCACCTCCAGACTCGACTATTCCAATACCCTGCTCCACTGCCCTTAAGCTTCAGCTCATCCAAAACTATCTTGCCCGTATCCTATCCAGCACCAATTCCGACTCACCCGTGACCAATGTTCCCTTTAACCGCGCCGCTCTCGGGACCTCCCACGCAGCCGACTTTTCAATGTGAAAAACCGAGCAGGTGCGATATTTTGAATGGGCTGCGCAGCCCCTTAAAGGGGCCGCACACCCCCCAAATATAAAAGGGAACATTTGCCCATGACCTCATCCTTATTGACCTATATTGGTTTCCAGTCCCCCAAGTGCCTAGTATTTAAAATTCTCATCCCGATGTTTAAATCTGACCATAGCCTCATCCCTCCTTATATCTGTAACCAGCTCTAATAAACCACCGCTCAAACTTTCAATTCCTCTGACTCCGATCTCTTGTGCTTAGCGGTCCCACTCCCCTAGCCCCATCCTTTCAGCCCACAGTTGATGGCAGCTGTGCCTTGAGCCATCTAGGCTACATGTTCTGCAGTGTCTTCCCTTAACCATTCTGCCTTTCCTCCGCATTCCTCTTCTCCTTTAAGATCTTCTTTAAAATCACCTCTTGGACCAAGATTTTTGGTCATCTCTTCTAATATCCCCTCTTTGGCTTGGTGTCCATTTTTGTTATGATGCCTGGTTGGGACATTTTTATATGTTCAAGGCACTCTATAAGTGCAAGTTGTTGCTGCTGATGGACCCGTGACAGACTGCTGCTCTGGGCTTGGAATCTCCTCAGCCTTGACCTGCTGAATTTCTTCTACCTACGAAGGCATCTGAAGGGACTGAGCAGAAAACTATCATGAGGGAAAGCAAAATCCTTAAGGACCTCTCCTGCTCTCCCACTAGGCGTGGGAGAAGGATATACGTTCCCACTGATCTACAGGAGAACAGACCTTAATCCCTGGGAGAGACAGAGTGCCGAATATCCTGCAAACATGCTGAAATGGTGCCCTGGGAGATTTTTGGAATCCGATAGAGATTGTTTTCTTCATTCCGTTACTCAAGGCCTGAATGCCGGTTGTCAAAGCCTACACATCTGAAGCAAGGACTTGCCTCCAGGCCTCTGTGTTCTGTGAGAGGTAAGTAAAGGCTCTTGTGGCTGCCACTCATTCCAGGTTGCCCTGCATTGTTGAGAAGCCTTCTCTGTTATTGCTGCAACGGTTTGGCATTCGATTCTACCTCCAGCCCTGCCATCTGCTGTGCATTTTCAGAGAGGCTTTGCAGGACCTTCATATGAATTTAATGCTGTACTAGTGGCAGGATCCGTGATATCATCCTCCGAATGATCTTCGGCCAGAGGCTGACACGTCCTTGGCCTCCACTTGCGAACATCTTCCTGCACTTTGAATATCTCTTCCTCCTGGTTCCCTTATACATTGTGTATCATCTCATGTCCATACCTTATCTAAACTATTTATATCATCTATCTGAGCTCATTGATACAAGTGAGAGGATAAGTGATCGTATGATTGAATCATTCCTGCCACTCCCAGATGTTGAAGGTCCTGGAGTAGCATCTATTTCTCTCTTCAGCTTTATTTTCCTGCTTCTAACTCCTGTTGGGAGAAACACAAATGAGAAATGCAATGACTCTCCTGCTATTCACGTTGTCCTTCCTCATGTAAATGTCTCTTCAGAATGAGAGAGTTAGAAAACTATGAGGGAAAAATTCAGTTGTTTGGCGCCTCCCGTTAGCGCCTTAAGCGGGCACTAATGGGGCACAAAGCAACTAGCGCCCGGGCGCGGCGATGTTTGCGCCGCTCGCGAAATTAAATAGACATTTTGCGGCGGTGCTAAATACTACCACCACGATCTCCTGCGCTGGCAGATCGTGACATAGTCGAGTGCGCAACGCCCCGGTAGCGCCCCGGAGCGGATATTGAGTGGCGCCCCCTGCTTTACCGCCAGCCGCTAACAACGACAGGTTGAGGGGAGCGTTTTGCAGTCAGGAAGGGACTGGGGGAGCGCTATTTAAAGGCGACCGTTTCCTGCCTTTTTTTGTCGGTGACATTTTTGCACCACGCATTCTGAGAGAGAGAGAGAGAGAGACTTCTGGAGAGATTCGATGCTGTGTGAAGGAGTTTTGGGTACTGAGCAGCACTTTGCAGGTTCATTTTGATTTGCCCTTCCTTGCTTCGCCAGCGCTCTGAGGTAGCGCCTCGCTCCTCGGCCTTTGCGCCATAAGACAGGTGTGAAGCGCCTGATTTAGCGCTCCAATCACCTCCAGGGACGATAAAAGCCAAGTTTGCCGTCGGAGGCGATAATTAGCACCAGGCGCTAAGCTTTGTGCATGGCCGATAATAGCGCCCCAAACGGGGCGATACTGAATTTCTCCCCCTATATTTTTTATATTTTCGAACTTTGATACTTGTTCTGCGCAAACCAACTGTGAGTGCAGGTCCTCCCACGTTTCCTTCCCTCATTGATTCAGCTGAGTGGGATTCCAGTGTGTATATTCCCTCCTCCTCTGTTTGGGTGGATGTCTGCTGTTTCTCCTTCTGTAGCGTGTCAGTTGTGGGAATTACATGCCAAATTTTTCTGCATGAATGTTTGTTCTTTTCAGGCACGGACTTGATTTATTTGACAAATATTGGAGAAGTCTTATCACTCCGCTTATGGCGTTCCCATAGAGCAAAGGATTATTCAAATCATTCAGGATCATTGAGGCGCATTACACAATCCTGCTGTGGTTATAATATTGGCCCAGAAATTCGGGTCGGGGGCTTCCCGCGGGTGCAAGCCCCCGACCTGCACTTACCTAGCGCGCCGGCCGTTGAGCTGTGGGCCCGCATGGAATTGCGATCCTGGGCCTCCTCCAACTGCCGGCGCGCAGTGCTTGCGTATCCCAGGGGCGCAGTTAGTTTGATGCGTTCCCTGGGATCACGTGGGCCATGGGGAGCCAATGGTAGCAGGGAATGCTTCATTCATAAGTTTGACAGGAAGAGCTGTCAAACCTATAAATACTATAAGCCCCAAAACATCACTAAATCTTCAAATACATTTTTTTAAAAAGCACATTTTTAAAATAAACTATAAATTACAGGAAATAACTATTTTAAACAATAATTTAAATTTTTGAAAAAAATCATTTTATTTTCTAACGGGGCTAAAAATAAACTTACCTTTCTTTAAAGTATTTAAAAATAATAAACCTGTGGAAAAAATGTTTTAATTTTAATTAATTCACCACTTACCTTGTAAAAAGCCGGCCTTGCGACTGCTTTTTACATGTCTAACTTCTGGAGACTTACATTCCCGGGAAAACCTGCAAAAAAAAATGTAAGTTCGATGCGCACGCGCAGCCTCTCCTGCGCATGCGATCCACCTCTTAACGCCTTCTTTCAGGGGAACGGAAGTGCCGGTTTCCCACGCATGCGCAGTGCATGCATGAAACCGACACTTCCATTGGGCTTACGGGTGAGTACCCCGTGCGTACTCACCCATGGAGACCTGAATTTCTGGGAATGTAATTGTTCCATGTGAAGGAGTCAAAAATGAGCCAGTACACTGGGGAGAACTCTTCTTCGAAATATTGCCCTGGGATCTTTTATGTCCACCTGAGAGGGCAGATGGAGGACTCAGTTTAACGTCTTATCTGAAAGACGGCACCTCCAACAGGGCAGCGCTCCCTCAGCACTGCACTGGGAGTGTCAGCCGAGATTTTTATGCTCAAGTCTCTGGAGTGGGACGTCAACCCACAACCTTTTGACTCAGAGGCGAGAGTGCCAGCCACTGAGCCACAGGTGCACCAAAGATTTCTCAAAAGTAACATTGACACGACCAAAGACAACCTCGTCTGTTCTCGCCAGAAACTCTGCAACATTCCATCCCCCTCCCTGTCTGCTCACTCAGTGTGCAGCCTCAGTGTTCCATTCGACGCTAACTGAGCTTTGTGTCCCTCACCTAGCCTGATCATTTAAACCAGTCAGGGCTTATTTTATATTTAAGTACACTATATTTTTAGCCTTTAATGCTTCCCATTCCCTCGAGCCAGCTGTATCCATCAGTCACTTCAGACAGCAGCAATTAAGGTTTGCAATGAAAGGACTTTATATTTAAAGCAACAGCCGCAGGAGTGTAACAAAGTCCTTTTTTTTTGATAAAAGTGTTTAATTTGATTAATTGTTTCTGTTAATTTGTAAAGTTTCTTCAGGTGTGAATATGACTCGAGCTACAGAAAAGTAAAATTCATCATTAAAGTTTGCTACTAATCACAAAATTAAGTTAAAGGAGTTTGTTATTTTATCGTATCACCCTCCAAATGTCAGCAGCTCCAAGGAATTCTGTGCTCCAAGGGTTGATCTGATACTAAAGGATTCTGCTCACATACGGTAACACTGTGAAACCTCCTAATATTTCAGTAATGGTGCCATGGAGAAATCAGGAAGACCTTTTATTTACCATGCTGATCATCTCATTTGGGAGTGACCTGGTCAAACATTGATGTGGGTTGGCGTTCAGAGTGTTCGATGATACAACTTGTTAGTGTGCAAGGGAACAAGTTCAAGACAACTGACGAAGAGAGAGGGACAAAATCTCACTTTTATGCTTTTACAAGCCCGGGTCAGTCAACATGGTCTGAAGAAAAAGTGAGCGGAATGGGAAAATAAGCTGCTGCAATGCGGAAACATTAGCGGTGGGGGTGAAAAAAAACAGCACCGGCAGAGTTTAGCTGTAAGCTGTGCAGTGTCCCATGGGGATGATAGCTCTAGGTTTCAAAGACAGCCTGCTTAACGCTTTCCTGCAAAAATGCAGGGGTGTCCAGATTCGTATCCTTGGCGACCCAAGCCTCGAGTCCCAGGCAACTCGGTTCTATTCATGCTTATCTTTCTTATTTCCTGACTGTTCTTTGAATATTGTGGACCTGGAGGCTGCGTCTGTTG
This sequence comes from Somniosus microcephalus, assembly GCF_052327205.1. Lineage (NCBI taxonomy): Eukaryota > Metazoa > Chordata > Chondrichthyes > Squaliformes > Somniosidae > Somniosus > Somniosus microcephalus. The sequence continues at coordinate 443,121,051 of NC_140987.1, read as the reverse complement.
TGTCGGTAGTGGTTAATTCCTAAATCAGAAGACCAAGATCTGTTGGAATTTGCAATTCGATGTACACAGTAAATTGATTGGGAACGTGGATTTGAACTGCACGTGTGGTTCCTGATGCTCCATGGTAGGCACCTATTCAGCCTCTGGAAACACAAAACTGTGGCAAGTTTCCAGCAAATATGGAAGCTGTCGTTCTTCAGAGCATCGGAACCATGGCTGAAGTTCCAATGAGAAAGAGGTGAGGGGGGGAAAGTCTGTGGCAGTGGGAACACTTGACCATGAACAAGTGAATGAACTCTGCCATGATGCTAGTTTATGTGACCACCCACAATGAGTTGAAACCAATAAGACAAAAGCAAACACACTGCGGATGCTGGAAATCTGAAATAAAACCACAGGGGGGAAAAATTCAGTATCGCCCTGTTTGGGGCGCCATTATCGGCCATGCGCAAAGTTTAGCGCCTGGCGCTAATTATCGCCTCCGACAGTAAACTTGGCTTTTATCGCCCCTGGAGGTGATTGGAGCGCTAAATCAGGTGCTTCACACCTGTCTTAAGGGCGCAAAGGCCGAGGAGCGAGGCGCTACCTCAGAGCGCTGGCGAAGCCAGGAAGGGCAAATCAAAATAAACCTGCAAAGTGCTGCTCAGTACTCAAAACTCCTTCACACAGCGTTGAATCTCTCCAGAAGTTTCTCTCTCTCTCTCTCTCTCTCAGAATGCATGGTGCAAAAATGTCACCAACAAAAAAAGGCAGGAAGCGGACGCCTTTAAATAGCGCTCCCCCAGTCTCTTCCTGACTGCAAAACGCTCCCCTCAACCTGTCGTTGCTAGCGGCAGACAGTAAGGCAGGAGGCGCCACTCAATATCTGGTCCGGGGTGCTACCGGGGCATTATGCACTCAACTGACATCACAATCTGCCGGTGCAGGAGATCGTGGCGGTAGTGTTTAGCGCCGCCGCAAAATGTCTAGTTAATTTCGCGAGCGTCGCAAACATTGCCACGCCCGGGCGCTAGTTGCTTTGCGCCCCATTAGCGCCCTCTTAAGGCGCTAACGGGAGGCACAACCAACTGAATTTTTCCCCCCAGGTTTCTTGTTAGATTGAACATTGCAGAGTTCTCCTTGTGGTGAGCTTCGTGATCACCCAGAAACTGCACCGTGCTGAAAACCGTCCGTGTGAACAAAGGCAACAAAAACTATCGCAAAGTGTTACACAGTATTTACAGCTCAGAAACAGACCATTCGGCCCAACAGGGCCATGCTGGTGTTTATGCTCAACACCAGCCACCTCTCACCCTTCTCCATCTAACCGCATCAACATATCCTTTCTGCCTCATGATACCAGAAATCCCCAACCAATTATTCAGCTCCTAACTATAGCTGTGAGTACACCATTCAAAGCTTCTTAAAGCTATATCACTGAAGGCTTGCTCTGCATCTTACTCTACTGTAGAAACTGGGAACATTTGATGCTGGCACTTAGTGGCCAGAATGGAACTGACGTCTTTACCTTGAACGGCACAAAGATTCACCCAGTCTAAAGAAAAACATTTTGCTCATGGTTCAAGGTAACATTTGTGTGTACACACATGCATTGTGCTTGCACACAAGCTGTATTTTTTTCCGGCTTTGTGTTCAACCATTGCCGATGAAACGGGTCAGATAAAAAAAAAACATTGGGCAGGTGGGCATCGGAACTGGAGTGGCCCATTCAACCGCTCGAGCCTATTCCGCCATTCCATTAGTTCATGACTGATCTGTACCTCAACTCCATCTTTGTTCCATATCCCTTGATACCCTTACCCAACAAAGATTTATTGATCTGAGTCTTGAGAATGTCAATCTACCCAGCAGCCACAGCCCTTTGGGGGAGCGAGTTCCAGATTTCCACTACCTTTTGTGTCAAACAGTGCTTATGATTTCGCTTCCAAGTGGCCTAGCTCTCATTTTAATCTTCTGCTCTCTTTTTGTGGATTCCCCCAGCAGAGGAAATAGTTTATCTGTATCTCGCCTATTGAATCCCTTTGGAAGTGGTTGGAAAGAATGGCGGCCATGTTTTTAGGTGAACAAGGTTCAGCTGAAGCATCCATGGGGCTATCGTCTCTCTGATACTGAATTGGGTTGACATAGGTTAAGGGAACTTAAAAGGTTTGGAGTTTGCATTGATTGCTTATAATAGAACGTTCGAGTAATACCAATTTACTTAGAAATTCAATATTCCTTTTCCATGGTAACTGAATTTTAATAAATTTAAAAGTCTATTTTGATATTGTGCATTTTTTCATGGAGTTCAAAGGGTGTGGAAGACACAGTATAAACTGCACGTGCTTATTGGGAAAAATTGTCAAGAATAAGAACAAACCTTTAATGGAGTGTGCAGACAGCAGTAGACCTGATGCTATTGATCCAACACGCAAAATTGACAGGCAGGAAAGGACAAGCTGATCCATCAAGCCTGCCCCACACTGATGATGGCCAGAGCATCATGACTGGACACTTGCTACCCCTACCACCACCCCCCACCGCCAACCCCCCGCCCCCGTTCTCGCCACCTGCCGCAGCCATGTAATGTACTGGCCAAGGGAAAAAAAACAGAGTCCCAGTGATAATAAGGGAAAAATACTTGGGAAAATTCCTCTCCGACCCTCTCAGGTGATCAAAACCAGTCCAGGAAATCACATGGACCAAGTGTTATCTGTACAGACAAGATGCAGTTCCGAATGAGGCTTTTATGCACTGCTCTGTGTTGGGCACACCAACTGACCAATATGGCGTTACTATGGAGTGGACTTTCAAGACAATGTCCCCGATATTCCGATCCCTACGGGTGGGTACGCGCTGTGTACTCACCCGTAGGGACATCGGAAATGCCAGTTTCAGGCATGCACTGCGCATGCGCTGGAAACCGGTATTTCCGATCTGTAAAGAATGCTCTTGACGGATCCTCCGGCTGCCCTGGAGAAGGGCCTCTGCGGGCGGATAGCTCCGTTTTTTGGAGACCCTCCGCCCGCAGAAAACCCTTACAATTCTTACACCTACTTTTACCAGGATAAGAGTTGCAAAAAGTAAAAAAATATATATTTTTTTCACTGATTTATCATTTAAAAATAATTTTAAAAAGGTAAGTTTATTTTTAGCCCTGTAAAAAACATTAATTATTTTTTTTCAAAAAGTTAAATTTTTGTTTAAAATATTTAATTTATTGTAATTTCAAGTCATTTTAAAAATGTGATTTTTAAAAAAATGAATTTGAAGTTTTACTATTTTTTCATTGATCTCCATTCATATATTTGACAGGTCTTCCTGTCAAATGTATGAAGGGAGATTCCCTTCTGTGATTGGCTCCCCATGGCCCACGTGATCCCAGGGACGCTGCGAACTACCTGCGCCACTGGGATACCTGGGCCCTGCGCACTTGGAGTTTGGAGAGGCCCAGGAGCGGAAGCGTGTGCATCCCGGGAGCCCTCAGGTAAGGACGCAGATTTTTCCAGATTGCAGGTCTCCGCCCGTGGGAGGCCTGCGATCGGAAAATACGGGCCAATGCGTCTAGGTGATTATTTTTATCCTTGTGAAAATAATTACGTTTAACGTTTACTGTTTTTCAAAAGAAAAGAGAAAGACATTTGTAGTGTATGTAACCTGTACCACCTTAAGAGGATACCTTAAGGTGATGGACTACTTTTTGATGGCTCCTGTACATTGTAGTACCAGTGGTGACCACACCGGTATATAAACCCTGTGGAGCAAAGTGTATTCCAGTTCAGCCCTGACCCTCAGTTACTAAAGACCTGTTTAAGTATTTCTGTAGTCTGTGTCCAGTTATTCAGCATAACTACATTTGAAAGCACAGACTCAACAGTGGCGACGAGTCTGATCTTACCTAGCGGCAGTTGCATCAAAGGAAGCTTCGCCTCTGAAACGGGCGTCGATCAAGGACATCCACCCTCAACATCCTGCTGGGCACTGCATAGCACGGGAGGCAATCGGGAACCCGGGTTGGGTTCTGGCCACGAAGTTTAACATCAGTGAACATCCCTTCGACGACAGCGGCGGGTAAGCCCGATCGAGCGGCACAGGGGGGAAGTCGGCCGAGTTGTCAGTAAGAGAAGGGGAGGGAAACGATGAAAAGGGCGGAGAACACGACCGCAGCCGGTGTCAGGGGCCGGACTGCAATCGGGGCAGAGACGCGCAGCAGCCAGAAAAGCGTTTATGTCCACAAGGACCGCGGGAGCGGCGGGGAACAAGAGCAGCAGCGTCGGGGAAAATAAAGGACCGCTGGGAGGCGAGAACGGCAACAGCGCAGTAATCGCCATTTTTAGTCGGCGGGGGAAGAAGACAAGCGCGGGAAAAGCCGCCAAGCGCGGGTAGCCGCCATTTTGAAAAATAAAATAAAATAATAATCGTAATCCGAAGGAAAGGAAACTCAACAAGGATGCCAAAAACGGGTAACATCACTGCTTTTGATAGCGATGTGGAAGATTGGGCCACTTATGTGGAACGCGTTGAAGTTTACTGTACAGCGAATGAGGTACCGGTGGATAAGAAAGCACTAACCCTATTAAACTCGATGGGTGCGAAGACGTACGGGTTATTAAGGAACCTTGTAACACCAGATAAACCGGTAGGAAAGAGTTTCGCGGATATTGTTACTATCCTGCAAGAGCATTTAAACCCCACGCCGCTGCTGATAGCGGAACGATTTAAATTCTACAAAAGAATTCAACTTAAAGAGGAAAGCAACGCTGAATTCTTAATCGAACTGCGCAAGTTATCAAAGTACTGTCAGTTCGGTACAGGACTAGCAGACGCACTGAGAGATAAGTTTGTGTGTGGGCTCCTAAGGGAAGGAACCCAGAAGCGACTGCTAGAGGAAAAGGATCTTACGCTGGACAAAGCTTTCAGCATTGCAGCATCGCACGAGGCAGCAGCACGAGGCACTGCAGAAATGCAGCAAAGGCCATTGGAATTCAGCACCAATGAAATGGCATTGGGCGCAATAAAGTGCTATCGTTGCGGAAGGACAACGCATGACCAGAACCAGTGCTGGTTCAAAGATAAAGAATGCAGGCAATGTGGCAGACTTGGTCACATAGCGAGAGTATGCCGGTCAGGAAAGAAGACCAGCAGCAAAAAGTCGCCGCAGGAGAAGTACAAAAAAGTACACAAGGTGACAGAGAACAGTTCGGATGAACAGAAGACGGATTCAGACTCCAGCAGTAAGGAACTGGGTTGTCTAAAAATACATAATGTGGGTAACACAGCAGACCACCAAACTATCTGGGTCATGCTTCGGATAGCAGGAGTCCAAGTGAAGATGGAATTGGACACTGGATCGGCATTGACGGTCATGAATAAGCAAGATTACAAAAGGTTATTCTCACACATTCCCCTGAGGGATACGGAGATTGTATTGAAAACATACACGGGGCAAAGAGTATACCCCATCGGAAAGATAAAGGTAAATGTGGTCTACAATGGTAAAGAAAGTCTGGAAATGGACTTGTATGTGTTACCTGATGGAGGTCCGCCACTGCTGGGACGGGAATGGATCCGGAGAATAAATGTGGACTGGCATTCCATACAAGCACTAACTGTAGATTCCTGTAAAGAGGACGACGTCAAACCTAAACGACTGTCCAAAATATTGGACGATGCTAAGGAGGTGTTCCAACAGGGACTGGGAACACTGAAAGGAATTACGGCAAACATCAAGGTTGAAGAACATGCAAACCCAAAATTTTTCAAAGCCAGACCGGTACCTTATGCGATACGACCTGCTGTGGAAGCAGAGCTGGAAGGGCTAGAACGTTCAGGAGTACTGTCAAAGGTGGACTGGAGCGAATGGGCCACACCCATTGTTCCCGTCATGAAGCGTTCGTTGAGCAACAAGCCGGGGGAACCTGGGAAGGTTCGCATCTGTGGCGATTTCAAGATCACTGTTAATCCGGTTCTTCACGCGGTGCAATATCCGCTTCCGCGGATTGAAGATATCTTCGCTTCGCTGTCTGGCGGGAAACACTTCACCAAGATAGACCTGGCGCAGGCGTACCTACAGATGGAAGTTGATGAAGCGTCACGCCAGTATCTCACGATCAACACACATAAGGGCTTATATCGGTATAATAGACTGGTTTTTGGAGTGGCATCGGCTCCAGCGATTTGGCAAAGGGCCATGGAGCAGGTATTGCAGGGAATTCCAGGCACACAATGCTACCTGGACGACATTCTGATTACAGGAGATGATGATAAGGAGCACCTCGCGAATTTGGAGCAGGTGCTCACCAGATTGAAAGAATATGGGCTCAGAGTTAATCGCCAGAAATGTGAGTTCTTTCAAAAGCGAATCTCGTACTGCGGCCACGTCATTGACCAGGAGGGGCTCCATAAGTCACCTGACAAGATCGAAGCTGTTGTGAAAGCTCCCGCTCCGGAAAATGTATCCCAGTTGAGGTCGTTCCTTGGGTTGGTTAACTATTACCACAAGTTTCTTCCAAATTTATCCATGGTGTTACACCCGCTGAACACTCTTTTGCAAATTGGAGTACCATGGAAGTGGAGCGAGGATTGTAAGCGGGCTTTTCAAAAAAGCAAGGCACTGATCACCTCTAAGGAAGTGTTGGCTCACTTTAACCCAACGCTGCCTATTCGCTTAGCTTGTGATGCTTCTCCATATGGTATCGGGGCAGTGCTCTCACATAAGTTGCCAAATGGCTTGGAAAGGCCAGTCGCGTTCGCATCCAGATCATTGACCTCCGCAGAGCGCAACTATGCTCAGATAGATAGGGAGGCTCTCAGCCTTGTGTGGGGAGTTAAGAAATTTAACCATTACCTGCAAGGCCAAAAGTTTATGCTGCTGACAGATCACCAGCCGTTGGTTTCCATTTTTAACCCTAAGAAGGGTGTTCCGGTTATGACGGCGCAGAGGCTTCAGAGATGGTCCCTTTTCCTAGGGGCACATCAATATGATATCGAATTCAAAGGTACAAAGCAACATGGTAATGCTGATGGGCTGTCGCGCCTGCCACTACCTACAGCGGAAGAGGCACCGGCAGTTGACCCTGTCGAGATATTTCACTCGACCATCATCGAATGCTTACCAGTCACCAATGCGAGTATTGAGAGAGAGACCCGAAACGACCCGACACTGTCTCGGGTCTACGATTTGACAGTGAAGGGATGGCCAGCACATGGCGACCCACTGTTACCAGCATTCTCAGCCAGACGAGAACAGCTGTCCGTCTGTCAAGGAACATTGATGTATGGAACAAGGGTGATTATTCCTCCTAAATTAAGGGAGAGAGCTCTGAAGGAACTGCATGAAGGTCATCTGGGGGGAGTCAAGATGAAAAGCCTTGCTAGGGCTTATGTGTGGTGGCCAGGTATCAACAAACAAATAGAGGATCTGACTAAAAGCTGCTCAGTGTGCCAAAAAGTTCAAAACGCACCTCCAATTGCACCGCTGCATCCGTGGGAATGGCCTTCAACCCCATGGCAACGTGTGCATATCGACTTTGCAGGTCCATTCATGGATTCCATGTTTTTGATAGCGGTAGACGCACATTCTAAATGGCCAGAAGTGATTAAGATGTCGACCACTACCTCTGAAAAGACGATCGCAGTTCTAAGAACCATATTTGCAAGGAATGGGTAGCCGGAACAAATATGTTCAGACAACGGACCACAGTTCGTGTCAGAAGAATTCCAGAAATTCATGAAAAAGAATGGGGTGAAACACTATACATCTGCCCCATATCATCCGGCTACCAATGGGTTGGCCGAGAGATTTGTACAAACGTTCAAAAAGGCGATAAAGGCCATGAGCGAAGACCATATTCCACTACAACACAAGGTGGACAATTTCCTGATGGCATATCGAAACGCCACGCATGCAGTGACAAATCAAAGCCCTGCCATAATGTTCTATAACAGGAGGTTGCGGTCCCGGTTGGATTTGTTAAAACCCAATGTGCGTAGGGAAGTCGAAAACAAGCAGTTCCAGCACGTAAATAACAAGGCCACTCGGAGTTTCGAAATAGGACAACCAGTGTTGGCCAGGGACTATAGGAATGATAAATGGCAATCCGGAACAATTCGTGCCCAACAAGGACCCTTGATGTACACGGTAGACGTTGGAGAGAACGTAATACGACGTCATGCAGACCAACTTGTGGAATCGAAAACAAGGGTCGACCCCATGTCTACGGCAGAGACACCAGTTGAAGAAGTTATTGAGCCTGTAGCATCTACCTCAGACTCGAGCGTACATGATGATGTTCAATCCATAGGAGATCAAATGGATGAGTCACCCCAGCAACGAGAACCAGAGACCCCTGAAAGGCGTTATCCGGCCCGGATCAGGAGGCCTCCTCAGAGACTGAATCTTTGAACAGTTTTGTGTGAAAGTTGTATATATGTTATCCATGTAATGTTTAAATTGGGGTGTACACTGTTAAGCTAAAAGGGGAGGAATTGTAGTGTATGTAACCTGTACCACCTTAAGAGGATACCTTAAGGTGATGGACTACTTTTTGATGGCTCCTGTACATTGTAGTACCGGTGGTGACCACACCGGTATATAAACCCTGTGGAGCAAAGTGTATTCCAGTTCAGCCCTGACCCTCAGTTACTAAAGACTTGTTTAAGTATTTCTGTAGTCTGTGTCCAGTTATTCAGCATAACTACATTTGAAAGCACAGACTCAACAACATTGGCCCAGAAATTCGGGCTGGGGGCTTCCCGCGGGTGCAAGCCTCCGACCTGCACTTACCTAGCGCGCCGGCCGTTGAGCTGTGGGCCCGCGTGGGATTCTGATCCTGGGCCTCCTCCAACTGCCGGCGCGCAGTGCTTGCGTATCCCAGGGGCGCAGTTAGTTCGAAGCGTCCCCTGGGATCACGTGGGCCATGGAGAGCCAATGGTAGCAGGGAATGCCCATTCATAAGTTTGACAGGAAGAGCTGTCAAACCTATAAATACTATAAGCCCCAAAACATCACTAAAACTTCAAATACATTTTTTATTAAATCACATTTTAAAAATAACTATAAATTACATGAAATAACTATTTTAAACAATAATTTAAATTTTTGAAAAAATTAATTTTATTTTCTAACGGGGCTAAAAATAAACTTACCTTTCTTTAAAGTATTTAAAAATAATAAACCTGTGGAAAAAATATTTTAATTTTAATTAATTCACCACTTACCTTGTTAAAAGCAGGCCTTGCGCCTGCTTTTTAAAAGTGTAACTCCTGGAGACTTACCGTCCCGGAGAAACCCGCAAAAAAAACGTAAGTTCGATGCGCACGCGCTGCCTCTCCTGTGCACGCGTTCCATCTCTCAACCCCTTCTTTCAGGGGAAAGGAAGTGCCGGTTTCCCGCGCATGCGCAGTGCATGCAGGAAACCGGCACTTTCGTTGGGCCTACGCGTGAGTACCCCGTGCATACTCACGTGTTGGGACCTGAATTTCTGGGCCAATATCTGCTGTAGATGGGAATGGAGTTAAAGATATGGTCAGCTGAAAACTTGTATTCTTGATCTGACATTTGATTTCAAGTCAGCAATACACACACCGCAGGACAGCTTAATCACTGTGAGAAACAGCAACAACAACTTGCATTTATATAGCACCTTTAATGTAGTAAAGTGTCCCAAGGCGCTTCGCAAGAGCGTTATCAGACACAATTTGACACCGAGCCACATAAGGAGATATTAGGACAGGTGACCAAAAGCTTGGTCAAAGAGGTAGGTTTTCAGGAGCGTCTTAAAGGAGGAGAGAGAGGCGGAGAGGTTTAGGGAGGGAATTTCCAGAGCTTTGGGCCTAGTCAGCTGAAAACCCGGCTGCCAATGGTGGAGCGATTAAAATCGGGGATGCGCAAGAGGCCAGAATTGGAAGAGCGCAGAGATCTCCGAGGGTTGTAGGGCTGAAGGAGGTTACAGAGATAGGAAAGGACAAGGCCATTCAAGGATTTGAAAACAAGGATGAGCATTTCAAAATGGAGGCATTGTCAGACCGGGAGCCAATTTAGGTCAGCGAGCACAGAGGTGAAAGGTGAACAGGACTTGGTGCGAGTTAGGACACGGGCAGCAGAGTTTTGCACGGATGAGAGATTCAATAGCAGATGAGCAGAGGCAGGGGTGGAGTCAAGCAATGTTAGAGGTGGAAGTAAGCAGCCTTGCTAATGGTGTGGATATGTAGTTGGAAGCTCATCTTGGGGTCAAATACGACACCAAGTTTGTGAATGGTCGTGTTCAGCCTCAGACAGGGGTTGGAATGGAGTCGGTGGATAGGGAACGGAGTTTGCGACGGGGCCCAAAAACAATGGCTTCAGTCTTCCCAATATTTAGTTGGATGAAATTTCTGCTCATGCAGTTCTAGATGTCGGACAAGCAGTCTGTCAATTTATAGACAGTGGGGGGGCCGAGAGTGGTGGTGGTGAGGTAGAAAGAAAGACTTTCATTTCTATAGCACCTTTCATGACCACTGGACATCCTAAAGCGCTTTACAGCCAATGAAACACTTTTGAAGTGTAGTCACTGTTGTAATGTTGGAAATGTGGCAGCCAATTTGTGCACAGCAAGCTCCCACAAACAGCAATGTGATAATGACCAGATAATCTGTTTTAGTGATGTTGATTGAGGGATAAATATTGGCCAGGATACCGGGGAGAACGCCCCTGCTCTTCTTCGAAATAGCAGCCATGGGATCTTTTACATCCACCTGAGAGGGCAGACGGGGCCTTGGTTTAACGTCTCATCCGAAAGACGGCACCTCCGACAGTGCGACACTCCCTCAGTACTGCACTGGAGTGTCAGCCTGGATTTTTGTGCTCAAGTCTCTGGAGTGGGACTTGAACCCACAACCTTCTGACTCAGAGGCGAGAGTGCTCCTAACTGAGCCATGGCTGGCATAGGTGGAGCTGGGTGTCGCCAGCATACATGTGGAAGAAGTAAAAGCAAAGGGGAGACTGGAGCAGGTGGCAAGAGAAAGACTCGGAAGAAACAGAGAAAAGGTGAAGGCAGTGAGGAAAAAAAGAAAGACTTGCATTTATATAGCGCCTTTCACGACCACCGGACGTCTCAAAGAGCTTTACAGCCAATGAAGTACTTTTGAAGTGTAGTCAGGGTTGTAATGTAGGAAACGTGGCAGCCAATTTACGCACAGCAAGCTCCCACAAACAGCAATGTGATAATGACCAGATAATCTGTTTTTTGTTACGTTGATTGAGAGATAAATACTGACCAGAACTCCCCTGCACCTCCGACAGTGCAGCACTCCCTCAATACTGCACTGGAGTGTCAGCCTAGATTTTTGTGTTCAGGTCCCTGGAGTGCGACTATGAACCCACAACCTTCTGACTCAGAGGTGAGAGTGCTGCCCACTGAGCCACAGCTGACGGTGAAGAAATAAACCTGACAGTGGAGAGAAAGAGAGAGAGAGAGGGGAGAAGTGGCAGCAGAACAAAATTGTTTTTTTTAATTTCCTTGAAGAAACAAAGTACTGCAGAGAGAGGAATTGAATGAACAGATTGCTCATTTCCGCCACAGCCAAACACACAAGAGAGACCAATGCTGTAATCTTCAAAACGCTCAGGGTTCAAAACAGATTGTAAACCTTTGAGGTAGTGAAGAAAAAAGGTGGCCTCAACATGGGAAGTCTTCATTTGAAGATCTTCCCTGATGTGTAAGAGCAGCTGTAAAACCACTAGCCTCGGTTCAGAGAAATCAAGAGGATACTTTGTGATTGTGGCTGGAGTATTGACCAGCCAGTCTGGCCCATCTGAAGGTTGCTGTTAAATTCTTTGCAGGAATTTTTTTTTTAATCCAGGGAACAAGTATATAGGACATTGTTGGAGAATTTTCTAAATTTATTTTATATTGATGTTTCCACTTGTGGGGGAGCCCAATACCAGGGGCTATAAATCTAATAGTCACTAATAAATCCAACAGGGAATTCAGGAGAAATATCTTTACCCGGTGAAGTAGGTGAGAATGTGGAAAGTGCTAACACAAGGAGTGGTTGATAAACACGAGGGAGAAAGGAATCGAAGGATATGCTGATAGGGTGAGATGAAGAGGGGTGGGAGGAGGCTCAGTGTGGAGCATTAACACCAGCATAGAATAGTTGCCTAATCTGAGTATGGTGATCTTCTCCCCATTGATCACTTCTTCCAGTGGTACTGTACTACAGCCCATGTAGAGGGGGGGAGCGTGCGGAGGGGGAGGGCTGGCGTGCGGAGGCTCCACTAGGGTGGGTTCAACTTTCAGTACAAGTCCTTTTTGTGCTGTGGACGCCGGTCCAGATTCAGGAGGCTCGTGTGAAGCATAAACATTGGCCCGGTCTGCCCTCTCTGGTGGACATAAAACATCCCTTGGCGCTATTTTGAAGAAGAGCAGAGGAGCTCTCCCCGGTGTCCTGGCCAATATTTATCCCTCAATCAATATCACTATATATAAAAAAAAAAACAGATGATCTGGTCATTATTGTATTTGGGCCACGAAATTCAGCATCTTTGCGCCCACTGTTAGCGCCTCTGGGGGGTGCAAAGGGCTTATCGCCTGGGCGGGGCCCCCGAGAAATTCGGCGTGGTGCTACTGAGGTGCTGGCCAATAGCGCCGCGCCTCCGCCCCGGGCTGTGCGCCATGACCCCTTAGCACACCACCGTGACCCCTTACCACCACGCTGCAGAAATTTGGCTGCGCCCCGCGAGGCCGGCACAGACGGTGTCAGCACCAGCCTCACGGGTCGCGAGCCGGGCCGATCGCCGTTCACGGGGCGTTAATTAAAGGGAGGTGGCGCCGCTTGGTGTGGTCCGTGGTTGCCATCGCGCAGCCCGGTAGCGCATCTCGGTGCCGGGCTGCATCCACAGCACCACGCCACCCTGGTGGGCTAATGTGGGCCATTGAAGGCCCTGCAGAGCTCACAGCGTCCCTCCCCTTTAACGGAAGGGGAGGGGCGCTGAAATGCGTCAGTGCTACATGGAGCGGCTGCGTAGTGCTCTGGCGCTACCTCGCTTTGCTCCCCAACACCGCCCCGAGAGGAAATGGAGCGCCCGAGATTGTTTCTCTGCTCCCTCACTGGGGCAGTAAGCCGAATTTAGTGACAGGGGTGTAGATAGGGTAGATAGAAAGGAAACATAGAAACATAGAAGATAGGAGTAGGAGTAGGCCATTAGGACCCTCGAGCCTGCTCTGTCATTCAATGAGATCATGGCTGATCATCCAAATTCAGTACCCTGTCCCTGCTTTCTCCCCATACCCCTTGATCCCTTTAGCCTTAAGAAATATATCGAACTCCTTCTTGAATATATTTAATGAATTGGCCTCTACTGCCTTCTGTGGTAGAGAATTCCACAGGTTCACCACTCTCTGGGTGAAGAAATTCCTTCTCATCTCAGTCCTAAATGGCTTACCCCTTATCCTTAGACTGTGACCCCTGGTTCTGGACTCCCTGACCATCGGGAACATCCTTCCTGCATCTAGTCTGTCCAGTCCTGTCAGAATTTTAAAAGTTTCAATGAGATCCCCTCTCATTCTTCTAAACTCCAGCGAGTACAAGCCCAATCGACCCAATTTCTCCTCATACGTCATTCCTCCCATCCCAGGTATCAGCCTGGTGAATCTTTGCTGAACTCCTTCCATGGCAAGAACATCCTTCCTCAGATAAGGCGACCAAAACTGCACACAATACTCCAGATGTGGTCTCACCAAGGCCCTGTACAATTGCAGCAAGACATCCTTGTTCCTGTACTCAAACCCTCTTGCTACGAAGGCCAACATACCATTTGCCATCTTAACCGCCTGATGCACCTGCATGCTTACCTTCAGCGACTGGTGCACAAGGACACCCAGGTTTCGTTGCACTTCCCCTTCTCCCAATCTATTGCCATTCAGATAATAATCTGCCTTCCTGTTTTTGCTACCAAAGTGGATAACCTCACATTTATTCACGTTATATTGCATCTGCCATGCTTCTGCCCAATCACCAAACCTGTCCAATTCATCCTGGAGTTTCTCGGCATCCTCCTCACAGCACACACGCCCACCCAGCTTTGTGTCGTCTGCAAATTTGGAGATATTAAATCTAGTTCCCTTGTCTAGATCATTAATATATATTGTGAATAGCTGGGGTCCAAGGACTGATCACTGCGGTACCCCACTAGTCACTGCCTCCCACTCGGAAAAAGACCCGTTTATTCCAACTCTTTGCTTTCTGTCTGCCAACCAGTTTTCTATCCAAGTCAATACCTTGCCCCCAATCCCATGTGCCTTAACTTTACACGCTAATCTCTTATGCGGGCCCTTATCGAAAGCCTTCTGAAAGTCCAAATATACCACATCCACTGGTTCTCCCTTATCTATTTTACCAGTTACATCCTCAAAAAATTCCAGTAGATTAGTCAAGCACGATTTACCTTTTGTAAATCCATGTTGACTTTGTCCGATCCTGTCACTGTTTTCCAAGTGCTCTGCTATTACATCTTTTATAATGGACTCTAGGGCCTCGAAATTGGGTTGTGGGTTCGCCAGGGCTGTAGCGCCAGAAATTTTGCGCCAGCGTTAATGCGGCAGCGCCCGACGAAAATTCGGTTGCGCCGGGCCCAGACGGCGGCGGGCGCTAAAGGAGGGTTTTAGCGCCTCAAAACGGGCGTTCAATTGGGTTTTCCGGCGCTAATCCCCCGCTGCGGCACCCGATGCGGTGCGGCAGGCTGGGGAACTGCAGGCCTCCTCCTTCTGTTAAGGAGGAGCTGCCTGCAGCCGACAACTGACCGGCGGATTCCCCCGACATCTGAGCCCGGCACCTCGGGGAAGTGCCGGGCTCGCAGCACACACACATCAGGGCCGCGGGGGGGGTGATGCAGGAGTCCAGGAAGGGAGGTGCGGGCAGGCAGCCGCCGGGAACGCGGCCGGCCGCCGCTCCACCTTTATGCGCCGGCGCAAAGGCGTGTAAGAACCCTTTCCACAATCGTTGGTTGCGCCTGCCACGGGCGAGGCGGGCGCAACTGAATTTGGGCTTGGGGCCGGGTTACCACGGCAACCGGGACGCTGCGCACACCGATGACGTCATCGGTGCCGGCGCAGCGCTACCGGCTAACGCCGATGGTAAGGCCCAAGTCAATTTCAGAAACGACTATAATTCCAGCGCAATGCCCTCCAGCGCCGCTAATTGGGCGCTAACCCCACTCAATTTCTAGGCCTAGCATTTTCCCCACTACCGATGTCAGGCTTACCGGTCTGTAATTCCCCGTTTTCTCCCTACCACCTTTTTTGAATAGTGGGGTAACATTAGCTACCCTCCAATCCATGGGTACTGTTCCAGATTCCATCGAATGTTGGAACCTTTCCCCTTAGTAGAGGGATCAATAAGCAGGGGGCATAGTTTCAAGGTAAGGGACAGGACGTTTAGAGGGGATTTGAGGAAAAACTTTTTCACCCAGAGGGTGGTTGGAGTCTGGAACTCACTGCCTGAAAGGGTGGTAGAGGCACGAACCCTCACAACATTCAAGAAGCATTTAGATGAGCATTTGAAATGCCATAGCATACAAGGCTACGGACCAAGTGCTGGAAAATGGGATTAGATTAGATAGGGCTTGATGGCCTGCGCAGACATGATGGGCTGAAGGGCCTTTTTGTATGACTCCAGTGATAATTTGGTTACCACCCCCAAGCGGGGCCTAACCAAATTTTGCCCCCTTTCTGTTTATGGGATCTTGCTCAGCGTAATTCTGCCTGCCTCGTTTCCCACATTGCAACAGTGGCTGCGCTTCAAAAGTACTTCATCTATATATATAAAAGGATATGTCTCTCTGTCTGTCTCTCTGTCTGTCTCTCTGGCCGGCTATACAATCAAAAGTTATAGAGCGTACCTACACATATGTTATATCAAAAGAAAGCTCATCATTAGGGGACTCTTGTAGGCATATTTACTTTTTGCTCCGACAAAAATTGTGCCGACGGTCGGACAAAAATTGTGCCGACGGTATCCAAAAAACTTTCAAAATTCCTCTCATTATCCGCTCATTTGCATCGAGTGGGGGCGGGTTCATTGTGTGTGCGGGCGGGCCATCCTACAGTTGAGTGACGTGATGATTGACCAATCCTACAGTTCAGTGACCTGACAGTTGACCAATCGGTGCATGTGTGGGCGGGCCTTATCATTCTGAACCGAGGTGAGTCGCCGCCATCTTGATTCCAAACTTTTCATTTCTTTTTCCCGCTTTCTGCGTCTTTAAAAAAAAAGTTGCTTTTAAAACACATATTGTTTTTTTAAAAAGTTAATTACTTTCTAAATCTTTTATCTAATCTCATTAATTTTCCTACCTTTCCCCATTTTTGCAGGTAGGCCTCGAAGCCTGGGCGTCTGTTGCCAGCCATGCTGGACCCTAGGCAATTGTTTTGTGGCAAGCTCCTCCCACCCCTCACCCCCCACCCCCCCGCTGGGCGCGATTCCGAACCAACAGCCAGCCATCTTGGTAAAGGCTGGCTGGGCTCACTGCAAGCTCCTCTCCTCGCGCTTCATTCGGGGGGGGCGGGGCTCGGGAGGGGAGGGGGAGCGGAGAGGGTTACCCCGGCAACCGGGCTCGCCAGCCGCAATCGGCCGTCTCAAGCCGCTCAGGCCCAGGCCCGGAGATCGGGAGGCGGAGAGGGGAGGAGGGTTACCAAGGCAACCGGGCCCGGCCAGCCGCAATCGGCCATCTCAGGCCCGGCCTTGGGAGGGCGGGTCTCAGGCTCACCAGGGCGCTGCGCTCGGCATGTCAGTGCGTGGGGCGGCACGGAGCTCAGCGGAGCCATCGCCGGCAGAGGGAAGAGGGTCTGCTGGCTCCCCTCCTCCCTTTCTCCCCCCCTCCTTCCCCCACCTCCCCCACCTCTCCCCCTCCTGTCCTCTCCCACTCCCCTCTCCCCCTCCCCTCCCTTCCCGTTCCCCCTTCCCCCTCCCCCTCCCCTCCCCCCCTCCCCTTCCCTCCCCCCCTTCCTCTCCCCCCTCCCCCCCTCCCTACCCCCTCCCCTTCCCCTTCCTCCCCCCTCCCCTCCCCTTCTTCCCCCCCACTTCCCCCTCCCCGCCCCTTCTCCCCCCATTCCCCCCTCCCCCCTCCCCTCCCCCTTCCCCCCCCCTCCCCTCCCAATTCAATTCAATTCAAATTGCTTTATTGGCATGACAAGGTACATCTTATGTTGCCAAAGCATCGAAAAACATTCATGGTTGTACACAAAAATACAGATCTATCCATACAGTGTATAAACAGATATATCCCTGAGTGTATAAATATACATTCATATAATTTGTATATACTCTTTTCTTATATTTAGTGGTTGTCCCTCTGTTTATGGCAAGCTGTAACATAGTGTGCCGCTAAGGTTACACAATTTCTCTCTTCCCCTAGTAGGTATGGGAGTTTTTGGTCGTCATTCAAATTTCTGAATTCCGGGCATATTTTTGTGAATTTTGGGTAGAAATTCTCCCTTATGCCCTGATATTTTCTACAAGCTGTGAGGAAGTGCATCTCTGTCTCCACCACTCCCTGATTGCAGTGAGAGCATATCCTGTCCTCTCTTGGTAGCTGGGTCTGCCTGTGTCTACCTTTTTCGATCGCCAGGCTATGTTCACTAAGTCTGTACATTGTCAAGGTTTTTCTCAGTTTGCTATCCTTTACCATGGTCAGGTAATCAGCCATGTTGTATTGTCTGTTTAGGGCCAAGTAGCAATTGAGTTTGCTTTGGGTTTTTGTTGTTTCTGCCCAATATGACAGATATTTTTCCTTTTGCTTAGCGACGATTGTGTTGGGTCGAATTCTTTGTGTTACGCTGTCACTGTCCTGGGGCTGGTTATTGTTAGTAGTGTTAGTAGTTACTTCACTGAGTCCCAGGACTAGTTGACTGAGGGTATTCTTCTTTATGATCCTCTCTTGGCATTTCAGAGCTTCGTAATGATAACATTGGGGGTTGCTCATTTCTAGGTGTTTCCAAAATTTGGTGGCTCTTTTTTGGATAGTGATTATTAATGGATATTGGCCTAGTTCTGCCCTGCATGCATTGTTTACGGTTTTCCTTTGAGTCCGGAGGATGCTTTTACAGAATTCTGCATGTAGGATCTCAATTGGGTGTTTGTCCCATTTTGCAAATTCTTGCTGTGTTAGCGGTCCCCACACCTCACTGCCATAGAGTGCAATTGGTTCAATTACTGATTTAAAAATTTTGAGTCAAATGCTAATTGGGATTTCTATTTGGATTGATTTTTTTATGGCATAGAAAGCCCTTCTTGCTTTCTCTTTCAGTTCATTCACAGCCAGATGAAAATTTCCTGTAGAACTGATTTTTAAGCCCAAGTATGTGTAGTTAGTGGTTTGTTCAATTTTGGTTGTTCCTAGTGTGAAATTTATTTTGGGTCCCTGATGTCTGGATCTTTGCTGGAACACAAGGATTTTGGATTTTTGGGGATTTATTGTCAGGGCCCAGGTCTGGCAGAATGACTCCAGCAGATCCAAGTTCTGCTGTAGACCCTCCTTAGTTGGTGACAGCAGAACCAGGTCATCTGCATAGAGGAGGAATTTAACCTTGGATTCATACAGGGTGAGGCCTGGTGCTGTAGATTGTTCAAGTAGTTTTGCCAATTCATTTATGTAAATATTAAAGAGTGTCGGTGAGATGGGCGAGCCCTGCGTCACCCCCCGCCCCTGTGGGAAGTATTTTGTTTGTTTGCCTCCAATTTTAACTGCACATTTGTTGTTTGCATACATTGATTTAATTACATCATTTGTTTTTCCCCCTACCCCGCTTTCGATAAGTTTCAGGAATAAACCGTCGTGCCAGATGGAGTCAAAAGCCTTCTGGAAATCTATAAAGCATGCGTAGATTTTGCTTTTGTTTTGATGAATGTGTTTGTCAATTAGGGTCTGTAGGGTGAAGATATGATCTGATGTTCTATAGTTTGGCAGGAATCCAATTTGGCTTTTACTCAAGACATTGTGCTCCTCAAGGAAGTTTATAAGTCTTTTGTTTATGATACTACAGAATACCTTCCCAAGGTTACTGTTTACACAGATGCCTCGATAGTTATTTGGGCCGACTTTGTCCCCACTTTAGTATATGGGCGTTATGAGTCCTTTGTTCCAGATATCAGGGAAGTAACCGACACTCAGAACCAAGTTGAAGAGTTTTAGGATAGCCAGTTTCATTTTATCGTCTGTGTGTTTAATCATCTCGCTTAGTATGCCGTCTGCACTGCAAGCTTTTCCTGGTCGCAGGTCCTTGAGTTTTTCAAATAGTTCTTTTTCTGTTATTATGGAGTCTAGCGGGTTTTGTTATCTTTTATGGCCATTTCGAGCTTTTCCAGTTTTTTGCATATTTGGTGTTGCTCTGGCCTTAGTGTGTTTTTCTGGTATAATTTTTCAAAGTGGTTTTCCCATGTGTCTCCATTTTGAATGGCCAATTCATCGTGTTGTTTTTTGTGTAATGTATTCCATTTGTCCCCTTCCCCCCTCCCCCACCTCCCCTCCCCTTCCTCCCCCCTCCCCCTTCCCCCCCTTATCCCCTCCCCCTTTCCCCCTTCCCCCCTTCCGCCCCCTTCCACCCACACCCCCTTCCCCCCACCCTTCAACCCTTCCCCCCAGTCGCTCTCTCTCTTCCCCCCCAGTCGCTCTCTCTCTTCCCCCCCAGTCGCTCTCTCTCTTCCCCCCCAGTCGCTCTCTCTCTTCCCCCCCAGTCGCTCTCTCTCTTCCCCCCCGTCGCTCTCTCTCTTCCCCCCCAGTCGCTCTCTCTCTTCCCCCCCAGTCGCTCTCTCTCTTCCCCCCCAGTCGCTCCCTCTCTTCCCCCCCAGTCGCTCTCTCTCTTCCCCCCCAGTCGCTCTCTCTCTTCCCCCCCAGTCGCTCTCTCTCTTCCCCCCCAGTCGCTCTCTCTCTTCCAACAACAACATGCCCTCGAAAAAGCCTCGGCACCGCTGGGCACTCCAGCTAGTAGGCTATAAAGCGCTTTCGTGAAAGGCGCTATAAAAACCTTTCTTTTAACGGTTTAGACAAGTTGGTTTTCCACTGTGGTTAAGTAATTTGCAATCATTTCTTTATGGTCTAATTAGTAGAGGTGGTGTGTGTCTGGTGTGTACTGCAAATATTATAATTTAATTGAAAGTTAGTTGGCCTAGTTATTCGCTCGTCATGCTATATCACAGGGTCATCTCTTTTCTTGTAACTTGACATTAAAATGCCTGTGTAGTATGGAGACTGGAAAAAAAGCACTGGAGATTGCATGGGTCAAATCCCTTGTGCTGTGGTTGCAGCTGTAGTGCTATTATAGGATAGAAAATCAGAATCAAAGCTGGCCTGCACCACATGCACCATAAGGGAATAATGGTTGCTTCTGTCACCAGTTATAAAGCAGGAAAATAGCTTTAATTACTCCAGCATTTTTAACCCCCTCCTATTAAATTGAAATGAAAGCGGTGACTAATTTTTGCAATATCTTTCTTTATATATAATGGCCTAGAAATTCAGTTGCGTTTGTGCCCACTTAGGGGCGAAAGAGTGGGTTGCGCCGGAAGTTTTTTAGTGCCCGAAATTAAGTTGGGCCCTAACATCGGCGTTAGCCGGTAGCGCTGCGCCGGCACCGATGACGTCATCGGTGTGCGCAGCGCCCCGGTTCCAACGCGATTCCGTTCCGAGGCCAAATTCAGTTGCGGCTGCCTCGCCTGCAGCGGCCGCAAACAACGTTTGGAAAACGGGGCCTTGCAGCTCCAAGAGGCCGGCGCATAAAGGTGGAGGGGCGGCCGGCCGCTTTCCCGGCGGCCGCATGGCCGCACCTCCCTCCCCGGACTCCTGCACCACCCCCCCCCCGGCATTGCTGTCTGACTCCCGCGAGCCCGGCACTTCTCCGTGGTGCCGGGCTCATTTGCCGGGGGAATCCAGCGGCGATCTCACGGCTGCAGGCAGCTCCTCCTTAAGAGAAGGAGGAGGCCTGCAGTACCCCAGCCTGCCGCACCGCATCGGGTGGCGCAGCGGCAGCTGGACGCCTGAAATAGACTTTCATCGCCCCAAGCGAGGCGGCCAAACCCTGCAGTAGCGCCCGCCTCCGTCTTGGCCCGTCGCAACTGAATTTCAGGCGGGCGCTGCGGGAATCCGGGCGAGCGCTAAATTTTGGGCGCAGAAGACCTGGCGGGGCCTTACTGAATTTCTAGGCCAATAGGTCCAACCCTTCAAAGTAAGCAGCAAAATACTGCGGCTGCTGTAAATCTGATATAGAAACAGAAAATGCTGGAAGTGCTCAGCAGGTCAAGCAGCATCTGTGGAGAGAGAAACAGAGGAAGGGAATTTTAACTCTCAAAAATGGGTGGGTTTGGGTCGGGTGGCATGTAAACAATCTGAAACCCACCCATAACCCGCCCACTTCCAATTTTAACGGAGGCAGGACATAGGGCAGGCAACCAACCCCCTTGCAGGAGGCAGGTTGGTGGTTTCAATATTATAACGAGCTACATGCCTCAGAATTAACCACCATTTTAAATGTAACCCTGGCCGGCCGGGTTTCCCGGGCCTCGGGAAACCCGGCAGCTAAAGGGAGGCGAGGTCCACTGGATCCAGGAGGTAAGTGCTTTTCCACTTACCTGCTGCATCCAGTTCTCCAGCGTCACGCACCCCCAGCGATCGGACACCTCCTCCCCCCCGACCCCCACCACCCCCCACCCCCGTCCCTTCTTTGGGATGTCCTGAGGTTGTGAAAGGTGCTGTATAAATGCAAGTCTTTCTTTCTTTCTTCTTTATCTGTTACACAGCAGTGTGATCTGTTTGGGCTCTATTCCCCAAAGAAAGATAACTTGAGCTCTGAATATATGGTCCTTTTTTTAGAATCATCATGCACTGTCAACATGCATTTTAGGATGGTTTACGAGTGACAAGGGATTATAGTGACAAGGCTGATTATAGAGCAAGTGGCATTTGAAGTTACATATGGATTCTGATTCATTCTTGCCCTTTTAGTTCAGTTCCTGATTATATCCTTTATATATTTAAATTGAAAATAGCATGCTGCTTTATGAGAAAATGCTCGTTAACTCTTTCTTTTTTCTTATTTTTCTGCTTCAACATTACAAAACGGAGATGAAGTGGTTGTCTTATGAGGAAAGGTTGAGCAGGTTGGGCCTATAATCATTTGAGTTTAGAAGAATGAGAGGGGATCTTATTGAAACATATTAGGGGAAAAATTGAGTTGTGCCCCCTTTGGGGTGCTAACTCCGTCGGGCCCGAAAAAATTAGCGCCCTCGCGGCCGAAATTCATCAGTAGCGCCCCAAGAGGGAAGCGGGATGCTACTAGAAGCGCCCCGCCTCCCTCTTGGGGCGCTGCGGGAGGTGTTGGCGGTGCTGCGCCCGGGCGCTCGTTGCTTTGCGCTCTGTCAATGCCCAACTAGGACGCTAACGGGAGGTGCAAAGAAATCGAATTTTTCCCCCATGAGATTCTGAAGCTGCTTGACAGGGTAAATGCAGAGAGGATGTTTCCCCTCGTGGGGGAATCTAGAACTAGGGGGGCATAATTTCAGAATAAGGGGGCACCCTTTTAAATCGGAAATGAGGAGGAATTTCTTCTCTCAGAGGGTCGTGAATCTGTGGAATTCTCTTCCCCAGAGAGCTGTGGAGGCTGGGTCATTGAATATATTTAAGGTGGAGATAGACAGATTTTTGAACGGTAAGGGAGTCAAGGGATACGGGGAGCGGGCAGTGAAGTGGAGTTGAGGCCAAGATCCGATCAGCCATGATCTTATTGAATGGCGGAGCAGGCGCGAGGGGCCGAATGACCTACTCCTGCTCCTACGTCTTATTGTTTTGGCCCAGTTTCTAACCCCTTCCTAAGTATTGGGTTTAAATACAGAAGCTTGAAATAAATAGTCATTCTATAATTTTTCATGACTTGGCAGGCACTGGATGCCTTCTCCCAAATGTTTTTTTATGGCCCTGTGTCAAGTTAGGCCTCAAACGTACTTGGGCATATTTTATTTAGTTTGTTTTTGTCGATGTGTAGTGCTATATTAGTGTGGCATCAGATTAAAGTGATAACATATACATAATAAATATCCGAATAATATTAATGCAAATAGGGTGTCTATTTGATGTCAATCCAGAGTTAGTTTGTTGAACAATGTAATGGAGGCCAGCCCTCCCTGTTGGCTCATTTGTGATACAAGATAGCAGCACCTTCAGAAAGTGGAGCAGAAATGTTAGATCCAATTTTTAGTTAAAATGGACTTGTAATCTACTCTTTTGGCTCAATAGTTGAATATTTTATTGGTTTTGTTGATTCCTGCTCTACATTGTAAAGCCATGTTAACCTTCAAGTCTATTTGGGCTCCTAGGTGTCTCTCCACTTCATTCTTGGCTTTTTCAACTCCATTTGTGTGTCACCCATTTTTTCTTCCTTTATGCTTAATTGTATCGGGCCAGAATTTGCTAGAGTGGGACTTGTTCGCGCACGTTCAGTTTTTAACATTTTTTGCCCATCTGGAAGTGCGAGGTGATAACGGCGTGGCAAGGGCAACCGGGTATCTGGGACCTTGGTGAATGACTGGATCAAAGGTCTATCTCCTTAACCAATGAGATTAAAGGACTGAGAAATAAACTGAAGAAGGACCGAGAAGGAGAGTGAATTAGGGTGGGTGGATTCAATGTCAAATCAGGTACAGAAAGGGAAATAAGGAGAGAGAAAGAAAGATTGGATTAAGAGAGAGAAAACAAAAGAGACTGAAAAGGAATCTAAGAAAAAAAATTAAAATGTATAAATTTCACATTTTTAAAAACTCCAACAACAATTCATAACCTGAAGGAATGAAACTCCACACTATTAATTGTTCAAATTCTGGGCAAATCTGAGGTTGATTGGTAGTCATTCACAATTGTCACCTCGTTAAAAGGGTACGTATGCTATTAAACTCAACACAGAAATTTAAGACTTGTAATTAACAGGCAATTAATGTGCAACTTCACGAAACTCGTGGGGAGGTTAAGGGCGAGATGCTAATGGTGGAGCAGCGTAAATCATCCAGCAAATGGTGACGATTCGCAATTTACGTGGTTGGTATCTCTTCCCCGCTACAAGCTGATGGCCGATTTGCACATTAATAACGACGCGCGTCCTTCAGGCGACGTTACATTTTTCAGCAAGTTCTGGGCCATTAAATTTAATCTGCCATTGTTTCCGAATTTACACATTTTGTCCAACTCAGTCGGTAATTTGTGAGCTGCCTTTTCCAATTACACTGAGTTATGTGGAACGACACAACCTCCGGGAATAATCTTTCACTTTTTTACCCCCTCAAAACCGTTCATCCACTGCTTCCTTACATTCCATCCTCCTCAACCTGAAACTGAGAATGAATCACCAAGTTACATATCACGCAGTGACGTAAGAAAACTACTAGGCACTTGGTCTAAGTGTTAAACAAAGCTTTAATCAACTGTATTACAACATGGAGGTCTAGTTGTGTCCTTCACTAGTTCCTGTTAAGAATGTCCTGCGCAAGCCGGGCCCGTGCCCGAGTATTTATACTCTCCCTGGACAGCGCCACCCGTAGGCCGCTCAGTATTTTTTCATAAGTCTTTCCTTCATGACTGACTGATTCATGTCACGCAGCTTCACTGCAGTGATTTTGCACTGGGATTAGTCCCAGTGGTTGTGAATTTGTTTCAAGGGGATATAAACACAGACTTATCGCCAGAAGAACAAAGTAGGAAGAAATATTTTCACACAGAAGGTTATTGGAAGATGTATTGCGACACTGGCTATTGACGAAGAAACTATTAACAGCAGCAACTTACATTTATATAGCACCTTTCACAGGATTACCAAACAAAATTTGACTCAGAGTCACCTAAAGAGATATTGGGACAGGTGATCAAAAGCTTGGTCAAAAAGGTAGGTTTTAAAGTGTATCTCAAATCCCGAGAGAGAGGGAGCGAGAGAGAGGTGGCGAGGCGGAGAGGTTTAGGGAGGGAATTCCAGAGCTTAGGGCCTTAGCAGCTGAAGGCATGGCTGCCAATGGTGAGGCGAAGAAAATCGGAAATGTGCAAAAGGTCAGAATTGAAGAAGCGCAGAGATCTCTGAATGTGGTAGTGCTGGAGAAGGTTACAGAGAAGGGGGAGAGGTGAGGCCATAAAGGGATTTGAAAACAAGAATGAGAATTACATTTTTTTAAATTAACTTTTTTATTTATTCTTGCTAATTGCCCTCCGAAGGTGGTGGTGGTGGGACTTCTTCTTAAGCCGCTGCAGTCCTTGGGGTGGGTACTCCCACAATGGTATTAGGTATGGAATTTTAAGGATACTAACCCAGCAATGACAGTGAACAATCTTCTGCCGGGAACCTGAGAATTCAGTTGCAATCTCTGGACTTTGTGTGCTGGTATTTCCAGCCCCTGTGGACAGTTCCTGTATGCATGAGAGAAGATGATGTGTCATAGGCGTTGTCATTCTCACTCTGCTCCAGTGGAACTACAAGATCCAGAGTGTTGTACCACAACAACCAAGGTTACATGATATGCATGTAGAAAATGACTGAGGAGTTTAATCTCTTGTAAACAAATTCTGCACATGCATTCAAGAGGCACATAATAGAGATTCAGTTTATAACCTGCTCACATGGAATTGCAATACCCAGAGTAAGCTGTTCCAACCAGAGAGAAAATGTATGTGAGGTATGAATGATGGCGGAGGTGGGGGGGGGGGAACATGAGGCCAAAAATTTGCGGGCGGAGGCGTACCTGGGATCACGTGGGCCTGGTCCTCCGATCACAAAACCGAATATGATTTTAATCATTTCCAAAGGGAATCCCGTAATATTTAATGACATCCCGAAATCAGACCTAATTACAATTTACAGGATTGAAATTTAATTCGTAAGTAGCTTCATTCCACCAACCTCACTAAAAATTTAATTTTTTGATCATTTTTGACATCATTGAAACTTTATTCCTGGTCAATATTTGCAGAAACTCAGTGTGTATAATTTCCGATATGAAAATGTTTAAATCGTGCCTCAGGTATCCACTTACACGGATGCAAACAGGCCCTGCGCCTATTTGCATCAACCATAACATTTCCGTGCGCAATTGCTGGCCAGTCGGTGGCCATATAGCCTGACTCTGCGCCAACATTTGCTTTTTCGTGGCCCGCGTGGTTGGCCTGTCAACGCGTACGTTGACAGACCACAAGTTCCGGATTTTGCGCATGCGCAAGCATGTGTGGAAATCCCAAACCTGCGGTGGATTTCAAAGGAGGCCTCTGAGAGTACGCTGCCATACCCACCGCAAAATTCGGGTCATGATTTCAATGTTTCGTTGCACTGTTTCATATGGCTTAAAATAGAGTTCTTAACTAATGGTGTTGTTTGAGTTGAGGTTTTCTTACGTTGCTGAGGGGAGCTGATATTTGTACTGAATGTTTATGAGGCCCTTGATACTGATGTTGGACTTTAAACTTGCATCAGTCAGTCAGACCAGGGTAAGTGCTGATCATTGGAGATTCAACCCTAGGAGAGGGGGCGATTTCTCATTGTGAGCAGTGACATGAATCAGTCATTCATGAAAGAAAGCCTTATGAAATAATACTGAGCGGCCTACAGTTGGCGCTGTCCAGGGAGAGTATAAATACTCGGGCACGGGCCCAGCTTGCACAGGACATTCTTAACAGGAACTAGTGAAGGACACAACTAGACCTCCATGTTGTAAAACAGTTGATTAAAGCTTTGTTTAACGCTTAGACCAAGTGCCTAGTAGTTTTCTTACGTCAAGCAGTACCACCCTGACGACAGATTTCAGTAGAAGTTACAAAGCCACTGTGCAGACTAAGGCAGAGAGAAAAACATCCTTTATAATCATGTGAATAAGTGGGATAAAGAAGGAAGGAGCAACTCAAACACGTAATTAAATAAGGATGACCGTATAATCGAATAACCTGGATAGCAGTAATCCTTTCACACAATTCATTCACTAGGCACATCTTTCAGTTTGAGGTACAATGAAGTCAGAATTTATCATTAAATGAGGTTGTTTCTCCCATTTTTTCTATTTTCAGGATTATATTAATAAGACCTGCTTACCTGACATGATCCCACGGGGAAGCCGTGGATGAACACTTAAAATGTAAAGGTGAGCTTAAAATAGTTTTTAAATGCCTGTTAACAAGCTCTTAATAATCTAAATAGCCTCCCCTGCCGCTTGGTGTTGGGTCTTTTCAGCGATGACAGACCTGACATCTGGGAGACTAGCATGGAGGCGGGTTGACAGCGGGTTCCCTATCCGCTGTCAAAAAAAAAAATACCCACCCGACCTGCCACCAAACGCGCCCGCTGAGCCCCCGAAAAATTCCCCCCAAAATTCCCTCTCATAACCCAACCCGCACAGCACCATCTACGGGCACGATCCAATTGGAATGTTGCCGCCACACACCATGTTTGATATATAATAGATATGCTAAAATACCAGTTTATTCTACAAAATGTATTGATAGAACCAATTGAATAATCATAGAGTGATACAGCACAGATTGAGGCCATTTCACCCATTGTACCTGTGCCGGCTTTTTGGTAGTGTTAACAGAGAGCATTTCAGTAACAGTTTTGTGTGCATATTTACCCACGTTAATATATATTCATTTGCATAGATGGAAAGCCCACGCCTTTCAGGGAGGACCTCGGCATTATTTTTCAGGAAACAATGGGAAATTTACCCAAATCTAAATTGAGCAATCCATCAGGAGTTGAAGCCAAGCCTTCAAGTCCTACCGAGGTCTCATATTCCTTCTTGGAGATAACTGTAAATAATTTTAAAACCAGAATGTAACAAAAGAATCGATGGGCAGTCCCAGATTGTCTTGGTTGTAATTGTAGGTGACGTTGGACACTCCTCAGCGCAGAAGTTCACACGTGGAACAAACAATAAAGTCCTATTCGCGCTGGTGCACAATTGAGAATTTCTGCAGATAATTGCTTCAACGTGACATTTTTTTTGCAAGATGGATAAGTGCAAAACACTTTCAGCAAATCCCTCGCTCATGTGTTGGAACAAAAAAGTACACGGATAATCTTTGCAAAGGGACTTGATAAGCTGAGTAGAAAGATGATATTTAATTGTTCAGATTACAGCTAACCATCTTCAAATATGATAGCAAAATACTGCGGATGCTGGAAATCTGAAATAACAACAGAAAACGCTGGAAAAACTCAACAAGCCAGGCAACATCCGTGGAGAGAGAAACAGAGTCGACGTTTCGGGTCGAAACCCTTCTACAGAACTGAGAAAAAAAGGCAAGAAATGAAACAGATTGAAAGGCAGTTTGGGGGCTGGGAAATGGGGGAGGGATGAAAGAAGAGACATTAAGAGATATTCAAGGTGAGACGAGATGGTAATAGGACAGGTAAAGAAACAGACAATGGCTCTAGATGAAGTGTGAAATGCACTGGCAGAGTGAGAGACAGCTGCCGTGTGGGAGAGAGAGAAAAAAGGAAACGTCACAAACAAAAAGTGTGGATAAAAAATATAAAGATATAATAGGGGCCGCGGTATCTTCAAATATCTTTGGACAATCAATCACACGGAAAAAGGCCAGTATTATTGTACAAGGTTTGACTATGGTTTTAGAAGCTAAAAGGTAAATTATTCCCACTTGAGTTTGCAATCGTAGCCTCAGACTTTGGTTTGGGGTATTTGTAAGATTTGGATCACAGGTCACCAAAGGGTCTGAGGAGTCACAGGTCATTTTATTAAGGAGCAGCAGTTCAAATGTAGTTAAATACAACACGCAATCAGGATAGAAATAGTAGCCATACAACCCGTAACAGATGAGAACGGTTTACCGGCCCCGGAACGGACGGATCGGTGGAATGGATGGGGGTTGAGGCAGAACAATGGTCTCAGATCCCTGCAGCTTGCGGCAGTGGTCTCTTCCTCTTTGGTCATCTCCCGAGGCTGACGGAGGTGTTAAGCCGAAACTAGCATGAATCCACCTCGGAGGTTGAGCTTGATCAAGGTGTTAAGCTGAAGCTAGCATGAATCCACCCTGGGGAAGCCCTTCCCCTCTCTGTCTCCCCGGGGAATCTCTCCCCCTCTCTGCATATTTTTTCCTTTCAGCTGCCCGTTTATATACCTTATTTCAGGGGGGGCCGGTGGATACTTCACGTCAATCATTTATTACCCGTTCAATTGTCCAATTACCGGGGAATAGGTGCCTACAGCAAACCCCTCCCAGACTCATGGGGTCATTCCTCTGCTTATCTCCTGTTTGGACATCTTGCTCGTTCTCCCAAACAGTTTGTTTAACATAAGGCTCCTTACTCGACCTCTTATCAGGCCTAGCTATACCTACATGAAGGTCAGTTTCTGCGTTATGCCCTTATAAACGAGCTCAGCTCTTTGTGCAACTCCTTATCTGACATAATTGGTTTTATCTGTGTCATCAGCTTATTTTGGCTGCTGAGCTAGGCAAAACCCATTTCTTTTATAAAACCATTATTTCTTTTACAATTCACAATTGCTTCCAATTCACGATTTCTTACATATTGTAGGATTTTTTTTTGTCATTTTCATTTAAGCTCTCGACTGTAATTAATATTTGCATTGCAGTCAGTATTGTTTATTTATATGCTTTGGGGAAACGAGGCAATTTAATAATAGACAGCATTACCAGCAGAGATTGTTTTTCCAGCACATTACTGCTGATTCGTATTCATAATTTTCAGCTATTTAAAAAAAAATGTTCAGTTGATAATATGTCACCTTTCAAAATAGAAACTGTCAGCCAGCTTCTTATGCCTCAGATAAGATACTTCGCAAAGGTGAAAATGAAAAATAACTTGTCAGAACATCAGTTTGAAGAAAAAAAAAGACTTGGTTATAAATATGTCGATAACTCTTTCAAGATGCCCACATTGGGCGATTTTAACCCTACTCGCTGAGCAGAAACCTGGAGGGTGGGCAGTTAAAATCACCCTGGCTCTTACCTGTCCGAAAGCTGCCAGGATTGCAACAGCTGCTATTTTAACCTGCTCTCCTGGACACGCGCCCGGAGCCAACGGAGTCCTTCTTTACATATGCATTGACGTAAGAAAACTACTAGGCACTTGGTCAGAGTATTAAACAAAGCTTTAATCGACTGTTTCACAACATGGAAGTCTAGTTATCCTTCACTAGTTCCTGTTTACAAAATGTCCCTGAGCAAGCTGGGCCCGTGCCTGAGTATTTATACTCTCCCTGGACAGCGCCACCAACAGGCCGCCCAGTATATTTCATAAGTCCTTTCCACATGAATGGCACGATTTATGTCATGCATGTTGTGGCCCGATGACATCGTTGAGACCTGACTGTAATTTTAACTCAGGCCTGAGCGGGGAGTCCAGCTGCAGTTAAAATTGGAGCCAATACGTCTTTAATTAGTGTGTCTGCCAACGGACTCTCATGACAGTGCATTCTGGCACCATCTCAGTTCTAGCACAGTACTTGCTTAGTTCCCACTTTTATCTTTACCAGGACTCCTCTGCAGAGATTTTCATGCTTTTGGTACTTGGTGTGCTGAATTTGGAAACTTGTAGTTCACGGACTGCTCAATATAGGCTTTTAGCTGGAATAATCAAAAATTCACTTCAAACTTTCACACTGGACTCAAAGAATTTGCTAAATAAGTGTTCTTACAAATGTCTGCAGTGATGTTACCTGCTGACAGATTGTTACCTTTCACTGATAATAGTGTGTTACTCAGCAGAAAAGTAAAAAGTCCATCGGTGGATTATCGTCGAGCATGTTTGGAATAAGAATAGTCATCCCGCATATTTTTTGTTATGCTCAGCATAAGGTTTGAACTCCCTGCTTTCCACTGTACTGGCTGAAAATTTAAAGTGTCTTCTTTCTGTCTCACTGATTAAAATGTATTTTGACTTGCCTGTCTTGCTCTTTTTCAAAAGACTAATTTAACATTCAGTTCCATAGTCCATCACTGCTGACCTAGATATTAGAGAGAGAATTTTTAATGCCAGGAACTCAGACTGTTCGAGGGAGATAGAGGCCGGAAGGAAAGAGAAAGATGCCAGATAGATATGAATGTGGAGAAGATGAAGTTACGAAAGTACAGAGAGCAGAATTTGATGCGAGCAGAAGGGTGAGATAGCATGATACTAGATTGCAACAGTGGATTATGACAGCATAGTGAAAATTATATGGTGGATTTGTGACTTGATCACACAGTGAAATCTAGGTCATATGCTTTTGTACCTGGAAGGGGATTGAGTGGTTAGCGTATAGCATGAAACAAATTAACAGGACCACAAAGTGGTTGGATCTCGTTTGCTATTTCCTTTTCTGACTCTAAAAGAACTAATGAGAATCCCCCCCATTCTCGGGTGAAAGATGATCATACATTAATTAAAGTTAAACACTTGTTCTTAGATGCCATCGCTTTACTTTGATACAGGAAACTTTGGTTTATCCGGA
This sequence comes from Somniosus microcephalus, assembly GCF_052327205.1. Lineage (NCBI taxonomy): Eukaryota > Metazoa > Chordata > Chondrichthyes > Squaliformes > Somniosidae > Somniosus > Somniosus microcephalus. The sequence continues at coordinate 443,089,611 of NC_140987.1, read as the reverse complement.
GGTTGTATGTCCGAAAACCTCGATCTAACGGCAGAAATCAGCAGCCGTTTTGGTGAGGTTTTTTTTCTTCTCCTAGCATTTGTTTAACAGTCAGGCTCTGGAAAGCATCTCTGTAGCTTAGCAACAGCTTCAGAGACGCTTCCAAGGTACGGGCCGAGTGTTTACAAGCTGTTGCTAAGCAACAGTGTTTGTTGTCAGATACGGAGATGAAAACCTCCGTATCCTTCAACATTAGCGCTGGTCTATCCGGAAGTTTTGATAGATCGGCAGCAGCTCGGTCCCGTCGGTGCCAGATATCGCGAAGTTTCCTGTATTACAATAGAAGCTCAGATCCTCAGCTATTCACAATACAGTAAACTCTTTTGTATCCGGCACCTACGGAACCAGGATGGTGCCGGTTGATTAAAAATTCTGGATAACGAAGCGGTATACCTACCAAGGTATGAGAGCCCCATTACACAGCCACAAATATACAGTAAAACTTACCTATGGGTTACACGGCCACAAGTGCTGGAGTCCCTGTTACACGGCCACAGGTACAGGGGACCCGGTTACACAACCAAAGGTGCAGGAGCCATGGTTACACAGCAAAAGGTACGAGAACCCCGGTTACGCAGCCACAAATATGCAGTAAAACTTACCTATGGGTTCCTGAACCTACTCCTGTATTTTGCCAGTTATTAGAGAATTCTGGATAATTAGGTGCCGTTTAAAGGAGAGTTTACTGTATATATTAATGATCTAGATGAGGGAACTAGATGTAATATCTCCAAGTTATCAGACAACACAAAGCTGGGTGGGTGTGTGTGCTGTGAAGAGGATGCAAAGAAACTCCAGTATGATTTGGACAGGTTGGGTGATTGGGCAGATGCATGGCAGATGCAGTATATTGTGGATAAATGCGAGATTATCCACTTTGGTGGCAAAAACAGGAAGGCAGATTATTATCTGAAAGGCAATAGATTGGGAGAAGGGGAAGTGCAATGAGACCTGGGTGTCCTTGTGCACCAGTCGCTGAAGGTAAGCATGCAGGTGCAGCAGGCGGTTAAGAAGGCAAATGGTAGGTTGGCCTTCGTAGCGAGAGGGTTCGAGTACAGGAACAAGGATGTCTTGCTGCAGTTGTACAGGACCTTGGTGAGACCACATCTTGAGTATTGTGTGCAGTTCTGGTTGCCTTATCTGAGGAAGGATGTTCTTGCCATGGAGGGAGTGCAGCGAAGATTCACCAGGCTGATACCTGGGATGGCAGTAATGACGTATGAGGAGAGATTGGGTCGATTGGGATTATACTCGCTGGAGTTTAGAAGAATGAGAGGGGATCTCATTGAAACTTATAAAATTCTAACAGGACTAGACAGACTAGATGCAGGAAGGATGTTCCCGATGGCGGGGGAGTCCAGAACCAGGGGTCACAGTCTAAGGATAAGGGGTAAGCCATTTAGGACTGAGATGAGGAGGAATTTCTTCACCCAGAGAGTGGTGAACCTGTGGAATTCTCTACCACAGAAGGCAGTTGAGGCCAATTCATTAAATATATTCAAGAAGGAGTTAGATATATTTCTTGAGGCTAAAGGGATCAAGGGATATGGGGAGAAGGCAGGGACAGGGTACGGAACTTGGATGATCAGCCATGATCTCACTGGGCAGCACGGTGGCATAGTGGTTAGCACTGTTGCCTCACAGCGCCAGGGACCCGGGTTCGAATCCGGCCTCGGGCGACTGTGTGGAGTTTGCACATTCTCCCCGTGTTTGCGTGGGTTTCCTCCGGGTGCTCCGGTTTCCTCCCACAGTCCAAAGATGTGCAGGTTAGGTTGATTGGCTATGATAAATTGACCCTTAGTGTTAGGGGGATTAAATATGTGGGGATAGGGTGGGATATCTGTTGGTGTAGGGGTTACAGGGATCGGGTGGGATATGTGTCGGTGCAGGCTCGATGGGCCGAAATGGCCTCTATCTGCACTGTGGTGTTTCTGTGTGTGTGAATGGCGGAGCAGGCTCGAGGGGCCGAATGGCCTACTCCTGTTCCTATCGTCTATGTTTCTTTGAAGAGGTCCAATTATCCGTCCAACCTTATTTGTTACAGACTGGATGTCCTCAAACAGTCTAGATCACTTTTCTCTTGACCATCATTCCCGCTCCCCAGAAATGACACTGAGGACCTGTGGGAGCTGTTAGCTCCTGAAATCTATTGGAGAGTACAGGATCAAGCCATGGGTCAGGCAGATGGAAGGGCCTGTCTCTTTCCTTTATTTAAAGAGCACGCAACTGTCTATCCAGTATGAAGCCATCTGGAGACCTATATCTATCTGAATTGCTACAACATCATTACCCTGACAAATTACAAGTGGTCACTGTTACTTCTGAGATCAGTTTCAAACTTTGTCAACAGGTATTCAAAGAGTATTTAGATGTTCTGGGTCAATAACTTTGACTAGAGGGACAATCGCTTTAATATCTGCCATGGATAACAATTGTCTGCATTGCTGATAAAGTGAATGACACTGGCCATCCAAGAAATGACCCTCCGTTGCCTCGGAAACCAAACTTAGGCGCAAAATACGGTTGAAGTCCTTCCTTGTATTCAGTTATTCCTCTCTCTCCAAATTTACCTAGCCTCTCTGCTTAATACTGCAACATAGAAAATTAGTACAGGACAGCACTCCGTGATGTTGTAAATTAAGAATGAGATAGTGATCTGCTGCATCAGATTGCACATCACTTGTAAAAGTGAAGAGTATTGATAAAAGATCACAGATTGAGCTTTCATTATTACATGTTGAATGCACAAAGTAAATAGCAACCTTTGGCCTTTGGGACTGGCTTGAAAGAAAGACTGGAATTTCTATAGCGCCTTTCATGACCACCGGACATCCCACAGTGCTTTACAGCCAATGAAGTACTTTTTTGAAGTGGAGTCACTGTTGTAATGTGGGAAACGCGGCAGCCAATTTGCGCACAGCAAGCTCCTACAAACAGCAATGTGATAAAGACCAGATGATCTGTTTTTGTTATGTTGGTTGAGGGACAAATATTGGCCAGGACCCCGGGGATAACTCCTCTACTCTTCTTCGAAATAGTACCATGGGATCTTTTACGTCCACCTGAGAGGGCAGACGGGGCCTCAGTTTAACGTCTCATCCGAAAGACGGCATCTCCAGACAGTGCAGCTTCGTCCAAAATAATGGCCCAGATTTTGCGTTAGGTATGGCGGCGTACTCTTACCTACTTTTGAAATCCACCACAAGTTCGGGATTTCCACACATGCTTGCACATGCACTAAATCCAGAACTTGCGGTCTGTCAAAGTACACGTTGACAGGACATCCGCACAGCCCACGAGAAAGCAACGACTGGTGCAGAGTTGAGCTATTTGCTCACCGACTGCCCAGTAATTGGCAACGGAAATGTTACGGTTGATGTAAACAGGTGCAGGGCCTGTTTGCATCAGTGTAAGTGGATACCTCAGGCAAGTTTTAAACATTTTAATCTCGGCAATCATATAGTTTAACTGGATCAAATGAGTTTTTCTTGTTTATGCAAAACTTTTGAGTTTTACTGATGTCGATAAAATTATCAGCAAAATTAAATTTTCAGTGAAGTTGGTGGAATTAAGCTAATTAGGAATTAAATTCCTATCCTGTAAATTGTAATTAAATCGGATTACGGGATTCCCTTCTGAAATATGTAAAGTCTAATTCTGTTTTCTGATTGGAGGACCAGGCCCACGTGAGCCCAGGTACTCTTCCATTGAGGCTGCGTCTCTGGGATCCGTGGGCTATTACGCTGCCCTCCATTACTCAGCGTCAGACCCCAGGTTTAAGCAGCTTTGCCGCCATCAGGTAGGTGCGTATTCTTTTCGCAGTTCGGCGGCGTAATCCAGAGCTACACCGCCGACCGCAATTTTTGGCCCAATTTTGTACATCTTGCTCATAACAGTTCTAGTAGCAGATGTCAGACATCTAACAATGAATTAATCACCATTTTACCTAAAGATTCCAAGTCATCTAGGTAGAAGGTTAGAATTCTTGATATTTTTGGACAGAATATTAGAAATGTATTTTTCAGTTTTTCTGGAATAAAGGAAAAGAAGTTCATTTATGTGCCTGGTATTTCCTCTAATAATCTGCATCTAAATTTGTATTTTTATAAAATAAAATTCAATACAAAAAATAGAAATTAGTTTTGCAGTTCTAAGTTTGCAAACTGGTTCTGTATTTTAAAACATTTTAATGTTATTTTACTGGTTAATTATGTTGAGAACAGTCCAAGTTGTTCATTTTGAAATCTCAGTTTAGAAATGGAGAGTCCACTTCATAACACTGATGTCATTTCATTGCCAAAACCTAGAAATGGATAGTCAATCTGGACTGGAGTCAGACTGATGTCGTTCTGCCATGGTTATAAAGGATGCCATCACTGCGTGACCAGCCCTTGACGGTTGAAGTGGACGAATGAATTGCGTTGTATCAGGCAGAGCCCTGTATGCACAGACACAGTAATTTAATTATAAACTTAAAATTAAACTGCTGTGGATAATGATGAATGTAGCGCAACACTCACATTTTGTGCATCCATATGAAGATATAGGGGGAAAAATTCGGTATCGCCCCGTTTGAGGCGCCATTATCGGCCGTGCGCAAAGTTTAGCGCCTGGCGCTAATTATCGCCTCCGATGGCAAACTTGGCTTTTATTGCCCCTGGAGGTGATTGGAGCGCTAAATCAGGCGCTTCACACCTGTCTTAAGGCGCAAAGGCCGAGGAGCGAGGCGTTACCTCAGAGCGCGGGCGAAGCAAGGAAGGGCAAGTCAAAATAAACCTGCAAAGTGCTGCTCAGTACCCAAAACTCCTTCACACAGCGTTGAGTCTCTCCAGAAGTCTCTCTCTCTCTCTCTCTCTCTCTCTCAGAATGCGTGGTGCAAAAATGTCACCGACAAAAAAAGGCAGGAAGCGGTCACCTATAAATAGGGTTCCCCTAGCCCCTTTCTGGCAGCATAAAGCTCCCCTGAACCTGTCGTTGCTAGCGGCAGGCGGTAAGGGAGGGGGCTATTATGTCCGTGTATGATTGAGACACGGACAGCAGGAGTTGAACAAAACAAGTCTTTACTGAATGGAGTCAATCGGGAAACTGAACTACAGAGGCTCGCTAGCGCCTTTTATACAGGGGTGGTCACTGCCGGTACTGCAGTCTGAGACCAGTTATTCTCTTAAAGGAACATACACAACAGGGGCGCCACTCAATATCTGGTCCGGGGCACTAACGGGGCGTTGTGCGCTCGACTGACGTCACGATCTGCCGGCGCAGGAGATCGTGGCGGTTCTGTTTAGCGCCACCGCAAAATGTCTAGTTAATTTCGCAAACGGTGCAAACATCGCTGCGCCCGGGCGCTAATTGCTTTGCGCCCCAATTGGCGCCCTCTTAAGGCGCTACCAGGAGGCGCAAACAACTGAATTTTTCCCTCATATAGTCTACCTTGTATTCAATTCAATATTATCCCCAGCGAAATGTTTAAAAAAACAATGGCCCAAAATTTGTGGTTGGAGGCATCCAACCTCTAAAAAAAAATCTACGAATTTACCTGCAATCTAATATACTGTATTCACTGCTCACGATGTGGTCTCCCCAGTGTAGAGGAGATTGGGTGCCCGCTTTGTGGAACACCTCCGTTCAGTCTGTAAGGGGGACCCCGAGCTTCCGGTCGCCTGTCATTTCAATTCACTGCTCCATTCCCGCTCAGACCTCACCGTCTGCGGCCTCTTGCATTGTTCCATGGAAGCTCAGCATAAGCTTGAGGAACAGCACCTCATCTTCCGATCAGGCACTTTACAGCCTTCTGGACTCAACATCAAGTTCAACAATTTCAGATCATAACCTCGGCCCCTACTATACCGAGAGGTGTGGAGACTCGCGCTCCTGGGCCTCCCCGAGTACCCGCGGGTAGAGGCCCACGAATCCCAGGCAGGCAGTTCGCAAGCACCCCTGGGATCACATGGGCCGGCCCAACCAATGATGAAAGGGAATCCCCATTCATACTTATGGGAGCATGAAATAAAAAAAAGACATATTTAAAATTAATTAAAATGCCATTTAATTAAATATTTAAACAAAAATGTAATTTTTTCAATTTTTTATATGTTTAAACGAGGCCAAAAATAAACTTAAAGAACAACAGAAAATGCTGGAAAAACTCAGCAGGCCAGGCAACACCCATAGAGAGAAACAGAGTCAACGTTTCAGGTCGAAACCCTTCGTCAGAACTGAGGAAAAAAAAGGCAGGAAATGAAACAGATTAAAAGGCAGTTTGGGGGCTGGGAAATGGGGGAGGGGATGAAAGAAGAGACATTAAGAGATATTCAAGGTGAGACGAGATGGTAATAGGACAGGTAAAGAAACAAACAATGGCTCTAGATGAAGTGTGAAATGCGCTGGCAGAGCGAGAGACAGCTGCCATGTGGGAGAGAGAGAGAAATAAGGAAAAGGCACAAACCAAAAATATAAAAATATATAGTAGGGGCTGAGGTTATGATCTGAAATTGTTGAACTCAATATTGAGTCCGGAAGGCTGTAAAGTGCCTGGGTGGAAATGGAGCGGTAAATTGAAATGACAGGCGACCGGAAGCTCAGGGTCACCCTTACGGACTGTACGGAGGTGTTCCGCAAAGCGGTCACCCAATCTGCGTTTGGTCTTTCAATGTAGAGGTGACCGCATCGTGAGCACCGAACACAGTATATTAGATTGCAAGAAGTACAAGTAAATCGCTGTTTCACCTGGAAGGGGTGTTTGGGGCACTCGACAGTGGGAAGGGGGGAGGTATATGGGCAGGTGTTGCATCTCCTGCACTTGCACGGGAAGGTGCCGGGTGAAGGGGAAGGGTTGCTGGGGGTGATAGAGGAGTGGACTAGGGTGTCTCGGAGGGAGCAGTCCCTACGGAATGCTGAAAGGGGAGGGGAGGGGAAGATGCATTTGGTGGTGGGATCACGTTGGAGGTGGCAGAAATGGCAGAGGATGATCTGTTGAATGTGGAGGCTGGTGGGGTGAAAGGTGAGGACACGGGGAACCCTATCGTAAAAATAAACTTACCTTATTGGACTGGGTTTTAAATATATAACTAAGTGATAAAATTTTATTTTTCTATTTTTTAAAAAAATCTTATGCTAGTAATAGCAGGCCTTATGCCTGCTTTTACCAGGCGTAAGAATTTCACGGGCATTCGCTGGGCAGAAGTTGGGCAAATAGTGCAACTCTCCGCTCGCGGTGGCCCTTCTCCCGTGGATGTGGAGGATCTGTCAAGAGGATGTTGTAAGGATTACGGGGGCTTCTTTTAAACTGGTTTAAGGTAATCTACCTGGCCAGCAGTCTTTTTGCTGCTGCACTCTAAACCAATTTACAAACAGCGGTTTCAAATCGCTACCCCTCCTTTAGTTCTGAGTGGAGGAACTTATAATTAATGATATAAAACGGAACACGTGGTTTGGATGAGAGAACAAAAATCAAGCTTTATTAACTAAAAGAAACTACAATCACAATATCAAACTATCCCACACGAACACAGTAAAATTGTAAAACTATATATCAAGGGGGTACACACGGCAAAAACGAGGGGTACAATGGCTACAATGTATTTAAACAATCTTAGCAATTCCCTTAAATCACCATCCCCCCTTAACTCCAGCTAGGTTGCCTTGTTGAGAGTCAGAAAATCTCTGCTCACATGGTCCAGCGAAGAGAGAGAGAGGGAGAGAGAGAGAGCTCACTGATGTGCCTCAATAATTCCGAGACTCGAAGTTAGCAGAACAAAAACAAGGCTTTTATTAACTTAGAACGTAACACGTAAGCGAGAGAGATGTCGTCCTTCTGGAGACTGAGGCCAGACTGAACTAGCTTACAAACGGGGCCAGGTATGGGCGGAGCCCTACACACAGCACATTCCAGTCTACAATACAGCACATTCCAGTACACAATACAATGAGGTCTGGGGGAAGGGAAATGACACTGAAACCGATCTCAGTCACAGGCAGTGATGAATGGAAATATTTCATCACATTCACCCCTTCTATAGATTTAGTCTGTTCGGGGGTTTGATAGTCCTCTGCGACCGACGTGGCTGTTGCGGTGCCGCGGGTGTCGGCTGGGTGTCCCCGGTAGCCTCCTGGGTCTCTGCCGGGCGTGCCGCCAGGGTTGTTGAAGGGGTAGTTGGTGGGGCTGCCGTTGGTCGGTGTTCTTCCGGGGGTGATGAAAGAGTAGTGGGTGGGTAAGAGTTGCTGTGATCGTCGTTGCCGCTATTGCCGTGGTTGTTGTCGATGCCGGCTGGGGCGATGTCTTTTATGGACACGGTGTCCTCCCTTCCGTCGGCGTGCCGGACATATGCGTATTGGGGGTTGGCGTGGAGTAGGTGTACTGGCTCCACGAGAGGGTCCGTCTTGTGGCCCCTCACATGCCTTCGCACGAGTACCGGACCTGGGGTGGAGAGCCATGACGGCATGGATACGCCTGAGGTGGATTTCCGGGGAAAGACAAACATTCGTTCATGAGGCGTGGTATTAGTGGCCGTACACAATAGCGACCGTATCGAATGGAGCACATCTGAGAGGACTTCCTGCCAGCGGGAGATAGGGAGGCCCTTGGTCCTTAGAGCTAGAGTGACTGCTTTCCATACTGTCCCATTCTCTCGCTCCACTTGGCCGTTACCCCGGGGGTTGTAGCTGGTGGTACGGCTCGTGGCGATCCCCCTGGACAGCATGTACTGGCGTAGCTCTTCACTCATGAAGGACGCCCCCCTATCCGTATGGATGTAGCTCGGCATACCGAACAGGCAGAACAGGCTGTTGAGGCATTTAATGACCGTGGCGCTGGTCATGTCTGGGCAGGGGAAGGCGAATGGGAACCGGGAGTGTTCGTCCACAATGTTCAGGAAGTAAACATTGCGGTCGACGGACGGGAGGGGGCCCTTGAAATCTAAGCTGAGCCGCTCAAAGGGCCATGTAGCTTTGATTAAGTGGGCTCTATCTGGGCGGTAGAACCGAGGCTTGCACTCAGCGCAAGTGCGGCAGTTCCTGGTCAGGGACCGAACTTCCTCAATCGAGTAGGGTAAGTTACGGGACTTTATGAAGTGGAACAGCCGCGCGACCCCTGGGTGGCAGAGGTCGTTGTGGAGGGTCTGTAGCCGATCCCCGGTGGCGCTGGCACACATCCCTCGTGAGAGGGCGTCAGGGGATTCGTTAAGGGCCCCTGGCCGGTAAATGATGTCGTACTCGAAGGTGGAGAGCTCGATCCGCCACCTAAGAATCTTATAATTTTTAATCTTCCCCCTCTGTTTATTATTGAACATAAACGCTACCGACCGCTGGTCGGTCAGTAGGGTGAAGCGTTTGCCGGCTAGGTAGTGGCGCCAGTGGCGCACTGCCTCCACGATGGCTTGGGCCTCCTTTTCCACGGAGGAGTGTCTGATCTCGGGCCCTTGGAGGGTCCTCGAGAAGAAAGCTACGGGCCGCCCCGCCTGGTTGAGGGTGGCCGCCAAGGCGAAGTCAGACGCATCACTTTCCACTTGAAATGGAGTGTTCTCGTCCACTGCCTGTAGCGTGGCCCGCTCAATATCCTGCTTAATGCTTTTGAAGGCGGCGTGGGCCTCAGCGGAGAGCGGGAAAGAGGATGCTTTCAAGAGGGGGTGGGCTTTGTCGGAGTAGTTGGGGACCCATTGGGAATAATAAGAAAATAACCCCAGGCACCTTTTCAGGACTTTGGGAGTGTTGGGCAGGGGCAGCTCCCATAGGGGGCGCAATCGGTCGGGGTCTGGTCCGATTTCCCCATTCTCCACCACGCTGCCTAGTATGCAGAGGCGCGTGGTGTTGTAAATGCACTTGTCCTCGTTGTAGGTGAGGTTGAGTTTTTGTGCGGTTTTCAGGAACCTCTCGAGGTTCGAGTCGTGATCCTGCTGGTTGTGACCGCAGATGGTGACGTTGTCGAGGTAGGGGAAGGTTGCCTGCAAGTGGTGGTCATCGACCATGCGGTCTATCTCCCTCTGGAAGACCGAGACCCCATTCGTCACCCCAAAGGGGACTCTGAGGAATTGGTAGAGGCGTCCGTTCGCCTCGAAGGCGGTGTACGGGTGGTCCTCTGGTCTGATAGGGAGCTGGTGGTACGCTGACTTGAGGTCGATGGTGGAGAACACCCGGTATTGGGTGATTTGGTTCACCATTTCTGATATGCGGGGTAGCGGGTAGGCGTCTAGTAGGGTGTACCTGTTGATCGTTTGACTATAGTCGATCACCATCCGTTTCTTCTCGCTACCCCTTACCACTACCACTTGGGCGCGCCACGGGCTGTTGCTGCGTTCAATAATGCGCTCTTTCAGGAGCCTGTCTACCTCGGTCGCGATAAACCGCCTGTCCTCCCAGCTGTACCTCCTGCTTTTGGTCGCTATTGGCTGGCAGTTAGGGGTAAGGTTCGCGAATAGCGAAGGCGGCTTTACCTTCAGGGTAGCCAGACCGCACACTGTGAGGGGCGGCTGGGACCCACCGTACTTGAGCGTGATGCTTTGGTGGTTGCACTGGAAATCCAGGCCCAAGATCACACTCGCACATAGGTTCTTCATGATTAATACTTTAAAATGATCATATACAGTTCCGTTAACGCACAATTGTACCGTGCAGTAACCCAGAATGGTCGATGTCTGGGTTTTGTCAGCCATAGAGATGGTACCCTGAGTAGGGACCACCTTTAGGGAGAGTTGTTGTGCCAGTTCTGGGTGGATAAAGCTCTCCGTGCTTCCACTGTCAATTAAGCATTTAACCCGGCACCCGTTTACCTCGATGTCCACCATTGATCTGGATAGCGGGTGCGGCCTGGTCTGGTCCACTGTGACCGATGCCACTGTAGGGCCCTGATCGATACAAGATGGCGTCCACGCTGTCTGCTCACAAGATGGCGGACCCCACGAGGTCGGGCAAGATGGCGTCCAAGATGGCCGCTCCCACGGCGCACACGCGGCGGTGGCGGGTTTTCCGGCGGTTGGTTTTCCGGCGGGGTTCCCTCTGCACACCTTCCCGAAGTGCCCCTTCTTACCGCACTTAAAGCAGGTGGTGCCTTTCGCCGGGCACAGGTTTCTGGTGTGCTTTGGCTGCCCGCAGAAGTAGCAGTTGGGTCCCTGACGCGTCGCGGCTGTCGTAGGGCTTCTGGGGGGAGAGCGGGGCCCAGCCGGTGTCGGGCTGTCGGGCGGGGAAGATGCCTTCCAAGATGGCGGCGCCCTCGGTGCACACGTGGCGGCGTGGACGGCGCGGGCTGAAGAGTAGGCGTCCGAGTTTCTCTGGGCCACATCCAGGGATCGCGCGGTGTCCGCAGCCTGTTTCAGGTCCAACCCCGTTTTTTCCAGCAGTCTTTGCCGGATGTAAGTGGAGCTGAGGCCTGTGATGAAGGCATCGCGAACAAGCTCGTCAGTGTACACTGCGGCTTTTACATCTCGGCACTTGCAGTCTTTGCCAAGCATTTTCAGGGTGCTTAGGAACTCCTCCACCGATTCCCCAGGTCGCTGTGCGCGGGTGGCGAGCAGGTGCCTAGCATACACCTCATTCGTAGGCTGCTGGTAATGCGCCTTTAAGATGTCGCAGGCGGCCAGGCACGTCTCGGCGTCTTGGATGAGGGGGTAAACCCGGTGGCTTACCCAATTCCGCAGAATTCCGAGTCTCATCCTCGCAGCGTCCGTAGCGTCTTTGACGGCTGCGGAATTGTCCAGGAAGAATTCCATACACTCAAACCAGTGTCCGAAGCGTGCTGATGCGTCCGGAGCATGTTGATCCAAATCCAAACGTTCGGGTTTCAGGAGTTGATCCATAGTGTTGAAAAAATAAGTTAATAAAATTGATGTGCCTCAATAATTCCGAGACTCGAAGTTAGCAGAACAAAAACAAGGCTTTTATTAACTTAGAACGTAACACGTAAGTGAGAGAGATGTCGTCCTTCTGGAGACTGAGGCCAGACTGAACTAGCTTACAAACGGGGCCAGGTATGGGCGGAGCCCTACACATAGCACATTCCAGTATACAATACAGCACATTCCAGTACACAATACAATGAGGTCTGGGGGAAGGGAAATGACACTGAAACCGATCTCAGTCACAGGCAGTGATGAATGGAAATATTTCATCACACTCACCTTATCGTCCCAGGAAGTCAAGAGCCAAGAGCCAAGAGAGCGAGCTGGCTGCTCAGCCCTTTTTTTATACCTGGTGAGCCCCTCACATCCGTGCCTTGCAAGGGCTGTGTGCAAAATTAACCCCAAAGCTGTGATAGGCTAACTCAAAGTGGTTAGATTGAGTTAATGTGATTTTCAGAGCTCCCTGTGCTGAAACAAAAGGGAGATACATCTGCTCTATAGTCCAGTACTGGGTGATTGGAAACCCATTTAAAGTTAACGCTTCCCATTCAAGGTGCAAACGTCTCTTCTGCAGTTTCAGGTGTATCTAAACAAATGCTAATAGCATTCAGTTGCTTTGTAAACAAAGCATTGTCCTTTGTCTTCATTGAACCTTACTTCCAGACACAGAAAGCTGCATTCCAAACCTCTTTTGTCCATGTGGTGTGACAGCCATTTTATCTTTGGAAACTTAAAAGCACATTGCTCAGGGATCCTTTAATCAAAAAAATGAATCTTCAGAACTGTAAATTATTGCGAATTCTTACAGTCCGCCCTTGGATACTTCCAGCTTGCTTGTAGTATCCTCTTGAAGAAATGAGCAATGATTTCTGACCCCCACAAACAACCATCCCCTGTATTTACCTAATAGCTATCTGCCACTGATCCCCGTCCCGTCTATTCCCCTTAAATTCAAGAAAAAAAACCAAGGTACGGTAGGCATCTTACAGATACTTCAGTTTTCACTAAGGGGTCTCATACCCCTACACGCTTGTAAAATTATACAGTGTAAACCAAATTTACAATCACCTTTTTTTTTACATCATAATTTATTACAAAATGTTGCAATCTTAGTTACACAATGTACTCAAAAATTATTGCAAGCACGGAGAGGGTCCTACGCCTCTGCTCAACTTGGAGTTGTCACAAACTGGTCCCAAGCACGGAGAGGACCTCACGCCTCTGCTGAACTTGGGGCTGCAACACAAAATACAAAAAATCATTAAACAACACGCTTAAGTGAACCCCGATCATCACGTGCCGATGATGGGTCGCGATATTCGAGTGGGTATTGCTCCTCCCACTCAGGCAGTAAAAGTACCTTCCACCCCCCTATGATCAGCTTAAACTTTAAAACGGGCAGAATGGATTTAGCGACCAGCCTGCTCCGACCGCCCCGAGCCGTTCCCTTGTCCTTTTGTGGAGGCGGGGTACCCCTCACGTTTAAAATATACCTTGGCACAGACTGAGACCGGGGAGTATGGGATCTCATGACTCCCAGTCCCTCCCCCTCCCGTCTTCCCTCGACTGGCTGCAGAAAATGATGGGTGCCTGTGTGGCGGCACTCTCTGGCCCCACACTGATCCGGCCACCCAATCATCCTTCCCAGCCATAACTTCTCTTCTTTGCCCGTGGGCCCCCGGGTGAGTTCCTCCCTCCCCCGACCGCACCCACGCGACTCTTGGGTCTCCCCCTCCTCTATACAATCATTCCCGGGCCATCACCACCCACCCCCGGGGAACACGTCCCTATGACCTGGCGCCCGCGCTTCCCCATCGTGACTCCTCAACAGCGAGGTCTCCCGCACGTGAACTTCGGTCAGGATAGTGCTGGGTTGGGGGCCGTGCCCCACCCAGCTGGGGCCATCTCCTCCCCGTAGGAGGAGTAGGCAAGTTCCTCCGGACTCTGTCCGTTTTTTCCCGAAGATCGCTGCGGGGGTCCCCTGGATTCGTCCAGTGGCGAGGTGATCCCCAACATTCCGTATCTTCATTCTATGTCCAGCTCGGGCTGGGCAAACATGGCTGCTTCATTTTCCAATCTCCTGTAAAACTTAAAAGGGACATGCAGCCAGGTCTCACTGACCTGCTGCCTTAGGTGGAGACATGGTCGGGTCCCTTGACCTCCGACCAAAATACAAACATTCGGCACACATGTTAAACTTACTTAAAACTAGTTAAATAAAAATCATTAAACACCTTATCAAGCTTTATACATACACATAGTTATAATACAAATGCCGCCCGTCTCCGGAAGGCCCGTCTAATCTCTGGCACTGTCGCAGACTGCTGCTGGCTGCAGCGAAGCTGGTCTGCCTCCTGTCTCTGGTCCCCCGCAGCTTATGGCTGTTGAGTGGGGGCCTCTGTTCTCTGGCTTTTCCCTGGCTCGGGAAACCGTCCTACTCCACTGTAAAGTGGGTGACCATGCTTTCTTAGGCTGGGGCACCCGCTGAGACCTTCTGAGGGGTGTCTCTCTGGGGGAAACTTTGGCTGGCAGACCCTGAGCTTGGGTCACAGCCCCAGCTGGCTGGGAACCTTCTCCCCCATGTCCAAATAGCCCGCACTGTATAATGTACCTGGCAACCTGCAAATCTCTCTCTCTGGGTTTGTCTGCTTTTCCCTGGAAACAAGTCACAGTTCCTGTTTTTGTAGGCTGTGAACTTGAACTTGCATGGACAACAAATTCATGTTCCCTCACCCAGGTGGCTTTAACTGGGGAATTTTGGACCTGCCTTTTTCCTGAGGCCAAAACTATCCCCTGCGTGCCTCCCTTGTCCTGGATTTCTGCTACTGGGCCTGCTCTACAGGGGTCCGAGAACTCTCCTTTCCTGTTCTCTGGAATGACTCCTCCCCCCACACAAGCCACAGTGCTTGCCTGTGAACTCAAACATGCTGTGGGCTGAGGATCCCTATTCTCAGGCTCACTCCTCACGGGCGGACCGTACCTCCGTTGTTGGAGGGGGTACACTGGTCCTGGTCCCCGCCTGCCTAGCGGGACCTGCTGGTGTTCTCCTACCACCCCATTGTCCACCTCTCCTCGCTGCCAGAGCTCCTCAAGACCCGGAGCTGTGGGCTGCTGTCTTGGGATCTCTAATTCCCTAGCCAGCCTTTCCCTGGGTGTTGCCTGTGGGGCGGTTTGATTTGGGCTGCTAGTAAAATCCAGCTGACCTGCCTTCGGGCTGATCAGACAAATCATCCCCCTTGATGCATTTAAAGCCATGTTAAGGCTTTCTATCTCTGCACTACAGGGGCCATGATCTGCTTCCTCATACCTTAGGGCGCAGGCCAGCTTATAAGCTGCCTTTGCTTCCCTAAACCTTTCCTCCTGCTCTCTCTTCACAACCTTCCTAACCCAGCCACCTATACCCCGATAGGTCAGCCTACATGCTGCTGCTAACATCCGCAGGGCTACTCACATACTGAAAACAACGAGAGAAACAAGAGCTGATGCTTTCACCAGATCCAGACCACTTATTATATCAAAAACTGCCTCCACTCCTACCTGGCTCGCCATTGTAAGGATTACGGGGGCTTCTTTTAAACTGGTTTAAGGTAATCTACCTGGCCAGCAGTCTTTTTGCTGCTGCACTCTAAACCAATTTACAAACAGCGGTTTCAAATCGCTACCCCTCCTTTAGTTCTGAGTGGAGGAACTTATAATTAATGATATAAAACGGAACACGTGGTTTGGATGAGAGAACAAAAATCAAGCTTTATTAACAAAAAGAAACTACAATCACAATATCAAACTATCCCACACGAACACAGTAAAATTGTAAAACTATATATCAAGGGGGTACACACAGCAAAAACGAGGGGTACAATGGCTACAATGTATTTAAACAATCTTAGCAATTCCCTTAAATCACCATCCCCCCTTAACTCCTGCTAGGTTGCCTTGTTGAGAGTCAGAAAATCTCTGCTCACATGGTCCAGCGAAGAGAGAGAGAGGGAGAGAGAGAGAGAGAGAGCTCACCTTATCGTCCCAGGAAGTCAAGAGTCAAGAGCCAAGAGCCAAGAGAGCGAGCTGGCTGCTCAGCCCTTTTTTTATACCTGGTGAGCCCCTCACATCCGTGCCTTGCAAGGGCTGTGTGCAAAATTAACCCCAAAGCTGTGATAGGCTAACTCAAAGTGGTTAGATTGAGTTAATGTGATTTTTAGAGCTCCTTTTGCGGAAACAAAAGGGAGATACATCTGCTCTATAGTCCAGTACTGGGTGATTGGAAACCCATTTAAAGTTAACGCTTCCCATTCAAGGTGCAAACGTCTCTTCTGCAGTTTCAGGTGTATCTAAACAAATGCTAATAGCATTCAGTTGCTTTGTAAACAAAGCATTGTCCTTTGTCTTCATCGAACCTTACTTCCAGACACAGAAAGCTGCATTCCAAACCTCTTTTGTCCATGTGGTGTGACAGCCATTTTATCTTTGGAAACTTAAAAGCACCTCGCTCAGGGATCCTTTAATCAAAAAAATGAATCTTCAGAACTGTAAATTATTGCGAATTCTTACAGGATGCTTGACGGATTGCAAGTTCCAGGTTTCAGCGCCTGCACTTCGCCTGCCTATACCTCGTACGCACCCATAGGGGTCGCAACTTATGGCCCATAGTGATTGCTCTGTTCACTTCCTGCTCTACTCCACTGACTGGAAGTGGGTGTCACTTCCCAATTCCTTCAATATGCAGTGAGTCTGAGAGGTACTTGAGCGGACGGTGCCTGCACTCCTCTCATACCCTTGTATCCTGGAGGAAAACATGAAGTGTGAGAAGCTAAATAACAACAGGAAATGCTGGAAAAACTCAGCCGGCCAGGCAGCATCGGTGGAGAGAGAACCAGAGTTAGCGTTTCAGGTCGACGACCTTTCGTCAGAAGCTACTTTCATCAGTGTGAGAAGCTACTGCTTTTGGTGGAATAAAGAAAAGATTAAGGCAGAAAAGGCTTGTACTTAAACATCACCACATTAAGGGGGGAAACTTCAGTTGTTTGCGCCTCCCGTTAGTGCCTTAAGGGGGCGCTAATGGGGTGCAAAGCAACTAGCGCCTGGGCGCGGCGATATTTGTGCCGCTCGCGAAATTAACTGGACATTTTGCGGCGGCGCTAAACACTGCCGCCACGATCTCCTGCACCGGCAGATTGTGACGTCAGTCGAGTGCGCAACGCCCCGTTAACGCCCTGGACCAGATATTGAGTGGCGCCCCCTGCCTTACCGCCTGCCGCTAGCAACGACAGGTTGAGGGGAGCGTTATGCTGTCAGAAAGGAACTGGGGGAGCGTTATTTAAAGGCGACCGCTTCCTGCCTTTTTTTGTCGGTGACATTTTTGCGCCACGCATTCTGAGAGAGAGAGAGAGACTTCTGGAGAGATTCAACGCTGTGTGAAGGAGTTTTGGGTACTGAGCAGCACTTTGCAGGTTTATTTTGATTTGCCCTTGTATCGATTTAGAAGTGACTGTGGGGGCTGCACTCTGAGCTCTTTCCCTGGTTCTCTCCATTGTTCTTTCCAGCAGATTTGATGTACAGGTCTCTCCAGGCCGAGATTCAGGGCTGCAATGAGCAGGATGTGAATGGAGAGCAAGATCAACCCTCCCCTTTAAGATAAAAACAGAAAATGCTGGAGAAACTCAGCAGGTCAAGCAGCATCTGTGAAGAGAGAAACAGAGTTAACGTTTCAGGTCGATGACCATTCGTCAGAACTCCCCTTTAAGAACTGGCCGGCACCAGTGTGTCTGTGTTCCATTGCTGACTGATATCACATGAACTTCGCCAGCGCTGTGAGGTAGCGCCTCGCTCCTCGGTCTTAGCGCCTTAAGACAGGTGTGAAGCACCTGATTTAGCGCTCCAATCACCTCCAGGGGCGATAAAAGCCAAGTTTGCCGTCGGAGGCAAATTAGCGCCATGCGCTAAACTTTGCGCACGGCTGATAATGGCGCCCCAAACGGGGCGATACTGAATTTTTCACCCTAAATCTCTCACAAAGGTCCCAGAGCATTTCACATGCACTGAATTACTTTGAAGCCCAGTTACCTTTGCATTGTGGGTAAGCACGTAAGATAATTCAAGTTTTGCCATCAAACCAAGACAAAACACTTTTTCTCCTGGGGTGCACACCGTGTGAACTTTGTGTTACATTCGTTATTTGCTGAAACACTTTAATTTATTTTAAGTGCGTAGAGCATTGTTTGCTGGGAGCTGCCGATCATGGTTGCTGTGACTGAGAGGATCGGAAAGCACTCTCCAAGCACCACGAGAAGTCTCTCTTTATTTCGGAGCTGCACAAAAAAAAAACCCCAGCCTTGTATCTGAGACAGCGCTGCAAGAAAAGGCCCGTTGTATCGAGAGACAGCTGCACACTGAGACCGGGAGAAAGAGATGCGCTGCCAAGAGGAAAGGCAGATGTCAGGAGCGGTGAGAAGCTCCGAGCGAAAAGAAAGACAGTGGGGATGAGATGCACGAGGTTAGAGGAAATAAAACAAAAAAAAAGCCACAAGCAGTTTGAGCGTGGCCAGGATGAAAAAAGAAGATGGCTTAAAGAGCTCTGCTGAAAGCAGAGGCACATCACAAGAAAAAAAATTACATATAATCCTGCTGCTAACAGAAGGATATGCTTGTGTTGGAAAGGGAGAGTTTTGCAGTGAAGAAGAGACAGCAGGTGCAGAATGCAGGTCCAAGAAACAACATCTTATTACATAAATAGGCTGCAGCAATACAGGCCAGTGACACTGATTAAATATACATGCGAGACAGCTCCATTTATAATAACAGAAAACGCTGGAAAAACTCAGCAGGCCAGGGCAGCATCCGTGGAGAGAGAAACAGCGTCAACGTTTCAGGTCGAAGACCCTTCGTCAGAACTGGAAAAAAGCAGGAAAAGGAATAGATTGTGAAGCAAGTGTAGGGGTTGGGAAAAGGGGGAGGGGATGAAAGAACAAAAGGGAAGGTCAGTGATAGGATAGAAGGCAGGAGAGATTAAGAGACATTAAGAGATATTTAAGGCAAGAGGAGGCGGTAATAGGACAGGTTAAGGAACAAAGGATGGCTATAGGCTCTATTTATAAAATGGGTGAGGATCATGTTGCCCAGAGTTAGTTCCTAGAGTTTTTACAGTGGGATACATTTTAAGCCATTCCTAGCTGCATGAGTGTTTGTCTAGTTCATAAATAGTTCATTACAATTAGTTCTGCGCCTCGTAAAACGCACAAGAGGATCTCCTGCGGTGCTGTTAACCATAAGTCAGAGTTGTTTTAAGAAAGACAAGGAGCACTATACAAAGTAAAGTTATGTGTTGCTCTGCTGCTAAAGTGTGTTTGTATGTCTGTTTAAGACTACAAGTTGTAATCACCCTGCATGCTTTAAGTGAGAAATAGGGTCAGTTATGAGACAGGCTGAAGATCAGTACCCTGCCTTTGTTTATGGAGAGGATAAGTAACAGTATTCAGTCTTAAGTGGGATATAGAAATTTGTACTGAACCACGTGTAATGTTTGCAATGTTGATGCACCATTTTCCAAATTTGTATATAGCGTTGACCTCCTCTGGCATTGCTCATGGTAAATATAGATGATATTCTTTATAAGGACAGGAATGTTGCACCATATAATACAAATATTATTACATTGCTACGATTAAGTAATTTCCATTTAAGGTACAACGTTAACTAAACAAAGGCTCAGGTCAGTCACGGTTTAATTGTTACAAAAGCAAAATACTGCGGATGCTGGAAATCTGAAATAAAAACAGAAAATGCTGGAAATACTCAGCAGGTCAGGCAGCATCTGTGGAGAGAGAAACAGAGTTAACGTTTCAGGTCGATGAACTGGAAAAAGTTAGAGATGTAACAGATTTTAAGCAAGTGCAGGGGCGGAAAGGGGGGAGTGACTTTAATTCTCCGCTCCACTCCCACTCTGACCTCTCCGTCCGCGGCCTCTTGCATTGTTCCAATGAAGCTCAACGTAAGCTCGAGGAACAGCACCTCATCTTTCAATTAGGCACTTTACAGCCTTCTGGACTCAACATAGAGTTCAACAATTTCAGACCATAACCCCAGCCCCTATTTTTTCACATTGCAGCTGTTGATGATTCTGCCATTCCCATTTACACCTCTTCTAGACTCATCTTGTCCCATTACCATCTCCTTTTGCTTTGTACTATCATACCTTTTGTCATTTAATCTCTCCCGCCTTCCCCCCATCACAGATCTTCCCTTTTGTTCTTTCCTCCCCTCCCCCTTTTCCCTGCCCCTGCACTTGCTTAAAATCTGTTGCATCTCTAACTTTTCCCAGTTCTGACGAAAGGCCATCGATCTGAAACGTTAACTCTGTTTCTCGCTCCACAGATGCTGCCTGACCTGCTGAATATTTCCAGCATTTTCTGTTTTTATTTCAGATTTCCAGCATCTGCAGTATTTTTGCTTTTGTAAAACAATTTGATCTTTTACCTGACACCTTCATCAATTATCATAATATAAATTAAAAAACTAGGTTGGGTGGATTGTATTTTCTAATTGTTTCACTACATTCCCAAGTACAATGAATTAATCTGCTGATTAATCAAGGTATTTGTCTGTTAGTCATTTTGCTTCATTGGGTGTTTGATCCATTACAATGGGTAACAAGGAAATGGTAGAGCAATTAAACAAATACTTTGGTTCTGTCGTCACAGGAGAGGACACTAATAACTTCTCAGAAATGCTAGGGAACCAAGGGTCTAGTGAGAAGGAGGAATTAAAGGAAATTAGTATGCGTAAAAAAATAGTGCTGGAGAAATTAATGGGACTGAAAGCTAATAAATCCCCAGGGCCTGATAATCTGCATCCCAGAGTACTAAAAGAGGTAGCCATGGAAATAGTGGATGCATTGGTTGTCATCTTCCAAAATTCTATAGATTATGGAACAGTTCCGGCAGATTGGAGGGTGGCAAATGTAACCCCACTATTTAAAAAAGGAGGGAGAGAGAAAACAGGGAACTACAGACTAACATCAGTCGTAGGGAAAATGCTAGAGTCTATTATAAAGGATGTGATAACAGGACACTTAGAAAATATCAACGGGATTTGACAAAGTCAACATGGATTTATGAAAGGGAAATCATGTTTGACAAACCTACTGAAGTTTTTTGAGGATGTAACTGGTAGAATAGATAAGGGAGAACCAGTGGATGTGGTGTATTTGGATTTTCAGAAGGCCTTTGATAAAGTCCCACATAAGAGGTTAGTGTGCAAAATGAAAGCACATGGGATTAGGGGTAATATACTGGCATGGATTGAAAATTGGTTAAAAGACAGGAAACAGAGAGTAGGAACAAATGGGTCTCTTTCGGGGTGGCAGGTGGTGACTAGTAAGGTACCACATGGATCAGTGCTTGGGCCCCAGCTATTCACAATATATATCAATGATTTGGATGAGGGAACCAAATGTAATATTTCCAAGTTTGCTGATGACATGAAACTAGGTGGGATTGTGAGGAGGATGCAAAGAGGCTTCAAGGTGATTTAGACAAGTTGAGTGAGTGGGCAAATACATAGCAGATGCAGTATAAATGTAAAGTTATCCACTTCGGTAAGAAAAACAGAAAGGCAGAGTATTATTTAAATGGTGATAGATTGGGAAATGCTGATGTACATGCAGGTGCAGCAAGCAGTTAGGAAGGCAAATGGTATGTTGGCCTTCATTGCATGAGGATTTGAGTACAGGAGCAAGGATGTCTTACTACAGTTATACAGGGCCTTGGTGAGACCACACCTGGAGTACTGTGTGCAGTTTTGGTCTCCTTACCTAAGAAAGGATATATTGCCATAGAGGGAGTGCAGTGAAGGTTCACCAGAGTGATTCCTGGGATGGCAGGACTGTTGTCTGAGGAGAGATTGGGACGACTAGGCCTGTATTCACTAGAGTTTAGAAGAATGAGAGAGGATTTCATTGAAATCTATAAAATTCTGACAGGGCTAGACAGCATGGATGCAGGGAGGATGTTTCCCCTGGCTGCGGGGTCTAGAACGAGGGGTCACACTCTCAGGATACAGGGTAGGACATTTAGGCCTGAAATGAGGAGAAATTTCTTCACTCAGATCGTGGTGAACCTGTGGAATTCTCTACCACAGAAGGCCGTGGAGGCCAAAGGCTGGATTTTTAAAATGGAGACGAGTTGGAGGCGGGACTGCTGCTTGTCGTGTCAATGTCCCACCTCCATCTTCGTCTGACAACCACAGCAATTTCCCCCTGATTGACCTTGTTAAGCCCGACATGCTATCTGTCAAGACTTCTTGAAAGAAGAAATGTCAGCGTTTGACAGCTCTATGAAGCTGTCAAACACTGACATTCTCTAGTTTGATGAGACCTTGTGTTCAGGACTCATCAAACCTTTCAAGCTTGTTGATTTCACATGGCTGTTGGTTCAGAGGATCCAACAACCAGTCTGTGAAATCGACAAGGAGGATGTCGGGTCTCCCGATCCAGTGCAGCTGAAGGCTGTAGGAAGAAAACAAGGTAAGTGAACATTTTTAAAAACTTTCACTCACCTCACATACTTACCACTCCACACTTGCACCCATCACTCACCTCTGCATCTTACTTCCAGGTACCGCCGACCACTGCAGACCTCCTTCATCTCTGCTCCAACCCGATGGGGTTCTCCGAGGTCGGGAGCCTTCACCTGTGCAGGTAAAATGGCACTAATCCTTTTTTCTGCCTGTTAACTACCTGTTAATAGGCAGTTAAAAGGATTAAATGCCTTTCTTGCCGAGAGGAGACGGGACCCAAAGCAGCACATCTTCCCGTCTCCTGGCAAAAGGGCACGGAGGCGGGATGGGGGCGGGTTTGCCATCCGCCCCCACTTTTTCCAAATTTACCAACTGTCCCGCCTCCTCGGGGCTTGGAAAATCCAGCCCCAAGTCACTGAATATATTTAAGAAGGAGATGGATAGATTTCTAGACACAAAAGGCTTCAAGGGGTATGGGGAGAGAGCGGGAATATGGTATTGAGATAGAGGATCAGCCATGATCATATTGAATGGCGGAGCAGGCTCGAATGGCCGAATGGCCTACTCCTGCTCCTATTTTTTTTCTATCTTCCTGATACTTTATTTCAGAAAAAAAGAATGTTCCTTTACTGAACTATTTTTCAGTTTTCAGGGCACGACTATCTTTTGACTTACAATAAGTGGCTGTTGAGCATTAGAAACCATGAAATAAGGTAAACAGAATTTTAAAAATATGTATATTGTAGCGGGCAGCTATTACAACCCAGGCATTGTCATGGTGGTCAGTTTATGTTGGTGGTTAAGTGAGGTGGGTGGTGAGGACTTGCAGAAAGCTAAGGTACTATTGGAGCTATCTTTATATTGCAGTACCGAGGGAATGGTGAAACTGCCTCTCGGGAACCTTTGCCTACTTGACCTGGACTGTGTACATGATTTTCTCTGACTGGTTATTTTCCACAGCATCTGAATGCAGGCAGTATGTGATGTGCTGAACATACAAAATTGCCAGGCAGGGCAAGACCAGCTGGTCCATCAAGCCTGCCCCACACTCCATGATGGCTGGAACATCATGACTAGACACTTCCCCCTCCCCCTTCTCCCTTGTCCCCCACAGCTATGTAATCTCCTGGGAGTGGCGGAAAAAAATCAGGGGGAAAAAAACAAGGGCCAATAAGGGAAAAAATACCTTGGAAATGTCCTCCCCAGCTCTGTCAGGTGAAGAAAACCAGTCCAGTGGATCACATGGACATACAGGAAACTCTCTTTTTACCGGCACCTAAATAACCGGAAATCTCTCAACCGGCAAAATTCAGGAGTAGGTTCAGGTAAGTTTTACTTCATATTAGTGGTCATGTAACCGGGGTTCCTGGATCTGTGGCCGTGTAACCGGGGTTCCTGCACCTGTTGCCAAGCAACAGGGATGCCTGGATCTGTGGCCATGTAACCGGGGTTCCTGTACCTGTTGCCATGCAACAGGGAAGCCTGGATTTGTTGCTGTGTACGGGGCTCTCGTACCTTTTAATTATACCTCTCTGTAATCCGGACTTTTTGATAAACCGGCACCACGCCGGTCCCATCGGTGCCGGATAAAAAAGAGTTTCCTGTATTCTGCTTGTCTGTGTATATTCTTAGTTCGGTTAGAGTGTCATTCATTAATTGTCTAGACTCTTGTCCTATCCGGCAACTTGCAAGAGGAGCTTGATCAATTGGCTCCTTCCTGGATCTAGGGAAGGGGAGGAAGGAATGGGTTCACTAGGGAACATAAAAGGTGTTCCGTGGAACGGATCGAGAATATCCCTTGATCTTGGTAATATTTTTGTGAACAGATGCTCAGTATGCATAGCTTTGGGACAAATAATAATATTTGCATTTTGTACAGTGCCTTAAAGGACATGTTCCATAAAATTTTGAATGTTTACTTTTTTGTTCTGTTAATGTGAAACCTGTATTTTTTCTTTAATTTGTTCTCAGGATGTGGGAATTGCTGGAAAGACTAGCATTTATTGACCTTCCCTAGTTGCCCGGAGAAGGTGATAATGGGCCGCCTTCTTGAATCACTGCATCATTATAGTAGTTTGATAGAACTGAACGACCTGCTAGGGCACCTCAGAGGGCAGCTAAGGGCCAACCAGGTTGGTGTTGGACTTGTGTCACTTATAGGCCAGACTGGGTAAGGACGGCAGATTTCCTTTCCTAAAGGACATCAGTGAACCAGTTGAATTCTTATGACAATATGACAGCTTCGGGGTCACTTTCACTGACACCATCTTTTACTTCAAGATTATTCAATATGAATTCAAATTCTCAAATTGCCATGGTGGGATTTGAACTCCTGGGTCGGAATTTTGCCTGCGCTCAGCGGACGGGATGGGTGACGGGTCAGCTGTTAAATTTTAAATGATTGACAGCGGGGGAGGCAATTAAAATCTTTAGAGCCTTGTTTACAGCCACTCATCAATGGTTTTTTCCCAGCTTTTTGGATTTGACAGGTCACCCACCGGTTTCCCGCTGTGCCGAGACCTCGTCTGTGAAGCTGAGGCGGGAGGTCAGTGGCCATTGAATCAGCTGATGAGTTGACAGCTTCAAATGTCAAGTCACAGCTCCCAGATGATTGACAAATGTTCCCTTAACCACTAGCTTCTCTAAACTGCATTCCCACTACAGATTCAGGACGCTGCAAGTCTTTACACAAGTCTCCATCCAGTCTGACCTCATTACCTCTCCCACCATTGACAGATCACTTCTGTCATCTCTACTTCACCTGCCATCTATTCCATCAGCATGGGTGCCCTTGAAACTCTCTCACCTTGGTCCTCAGAATCCCACAACAATCAGCTCCAACACCAGCAGCACCAACAACTACAACAATCTTCTCCGCAATCACCTGATGCTGCACAGGACAGAGGGCATCAGCACCCAAGCACATTGCTGCCTGGGAGGCCAGGGATGGCCTCACCATAGCCAGATTTACTTCACTTGATGCTGTACACCCTGGCTGCCACATGATGCGCCAGGTTGGTATCACCCACACCGACCCCATAAAGCATCCCTACAATGCCCAAGCCATTCCTTTCACACTCATCAGCATTGCGGGGTGTACCGTTATGTCTCGCCATTCACTGCAACTCACTAAGCCACTTCCAAAGGTGCACACAAATCTGTCCAAGAATGCAAAGTGTTGAAAATAAAGATTTCAATGTCTGACACCACATTAACAAAAACTTTACATGAACATTGGATAAAACACCCAAGTGCCTACCCTTGCGTGTTGTTAGTTGCTATGATTTTTTTATTTGTTTATGGGATGTGGGTGTCGCTGGCAAGGCCAGCATTTATTGCCCATCCTTAATTGCCCTTGAGAAGGTGGTGGTGAGCCGCCTTCTTGAACTGCTGCAGTCCGTGTGGTAAGGGTGCTCCCACAGTGCTCTTAGGCAGGGAGTTCCAGAATTTTAACCCAGTGACGATGAAAGAACCGCAATATATTTTCAAGTCAGGATGGTGTGTGACTTGGAGGGGAACTTGGAGGTGGTGGTGTTCCCATGCGTCTGCTGCCCTTGTCCTTCTAGGTGGTAGTGGCCGCGGATTTGGGAGGTGCTGCTGAAGAAGCCTTGGTGAGTTACTGCAGTGATTGCACTAGGATGAGGGTGAGTGTGAGGGGTGGCTAGTGAGATGGGGATGTGATAATGTAGATTGAGAGGGATGGGTGGAGGTGCAAGCTAAGTTGGATGTGTAGGAGTAGGGTAGGGAAGGCAAAGTGTTGGGGATGTGATGAGTGGCACAGCAGGATGAGGTTGAGTGTGGTTTTGCAGTAACGTTTTGTGATCTACTGAGATCATTGAAAGGTTTGCGCCACTGCAGCCTGATGCTCCTGATGACATCCCTGCTTGTGCCCTCCTGTGCAGTGTGCAACCAGGCTGCGTTGGTGTCCTGGGGAGGTCTCTTCCGCCCATGGGAAGAGAAGAGGACCTCCCTGCATGCTGCGGCTCTCTCCATAAGCATATGGAGGGAGTCATGGGAGAGCCTGGGTGCAGCCCTGCACCTCTGTGCAGTGATTGTCAGTGTTTGCAGCACCTCAATGCTGTAGAACACTGACAGCACAACCGTCAAATTCAATTTGGACATGGCCCCTTTAAGGAAACCGACTGGTGACGCTTGAACAATGACGTCATCAGACCCGCTTCCTTCAATTGGCCGAGAAACTCGCTGGGCAGGCTTAACAAGCTCAATCATCGGAAAGTCATTTCAGAAGCCGGGGTGGAGCCAGCAGCAGGGCCGAGATCCACCACCGACCTTGCCCGCCTCGGACCTGCCTCTGTTTGTAAAATCACGGCCACTTTCTCTGGATTATTAGTGCAGGCCTCTAGATTGCTCGTCTGGAAACAGAATCACCACAAATGGAAAATGTTACTAATTTTTTTTAAAGAAATAATTCAAATTCAATAGTATCCTTCAAAAGGGATTGGATAAATACTTGAAGGAGAAAAAAATTGCAGGGATATGAGGCAAGAGCAGGGGAGTGGGACTAACTGGATTGCTCTTCAAAAGAGCCAGCGCAGACTCAATTGGCCGACTGGCCTATGATGTAAGAAAGCTACTAGGCTTTAATCGACTGTTTCACAACATGGAAGTCTAGTTATCCTTCACTAGTTCCTGTTTACAAATTGGCTCTGAGCAAGCTGGGCCCATGCCCGAGTATTTATACTCTCCCTGGACAGCGCCACCAGCAGGCCGCCTAGTATATTTCATAAGTCCTTTCTACATGAATGGCACGATTTATGTCAGCCTACTTCTGTGCTGTACTATTCTATGATTCTTTGATTCGAATTGAGATTGGGTTTTTAACAGATCAACCAGACTATCATTTCCTTAAAAGCCACCAGGATTGTGACTCTTGCACTCTTTCCACACCCCATACACTTTATCCCTTCTGTCCCCCCACTCAGTTTACAGAGGGCCCCTCGATACCTCTCAGTTCATGCTGGCACTCTTCATCACTCCTCCACTGGTGATTGCCTCCAGTTCATGCGGACATTTTCCCTCCCCTTTTCCCCAAAATCAACATTTTTCCTAGTTTCTGCCTTCTCTCCCCCTGAGCAACACTCTGCAACTCCTACCCATGTCCTGTTGCTGTAACATGAAGTAATCAAAAGGAGCAAATAATATGGAGGGAGGCATTCCTGATCTTGTGAGATTCCCTGCCCTTGGTATGCAGCCATGTTAATTACTTTGAATTACATAGAATTACATAGAATAGGGTCTTAAAAGAAGTGGCTAGTGAGATAGTTGATGCGTTGGTTTTAATTTTCCAAAATTCCCTAGATTCGGGAAAGGTTCCATTAAATTGCAAAATAGTAGTTCCTTTATCCAAAAAGGGAGGGAGACAGAAAGCAGGAAACTACAGGCCAGTTAGCTTAACATCTGTCATAGGGAAGATGTTAGAAACTATTATTAAAGATATTATAGCAGAGCACTTCAAAAAGTTCAAGGTAATCCGGCAAAGTCAACATGGTTTTGTGAAAGGGAAATCATGTTTAACCAATTTATTGGAGTTCTTTGAGGAAGTAACAAGGGCTGTGGATAAAGGGGAACCGGTGGATGTACTGTACTTAGTTTTCCAGAAGGTATTTGATAAAGTGCCACATCAAAGGTTATGGTGGACAATAAAAGTTCATGGTGTAGGGGGTAACATATTGGCATGGATAGAAGATTGGCTAGTTAAGAGTAGGGATAATGGATCTTTTTCAGGATGGCAGGCTGTGACTAGTGGGGTACCGCAAGGATCGGTGCTTGGGCCCCAGCTATTCACAGTCTATATCAATGATTTGGACGAGGGGACTAAATGTAACATTTCCAAATTTGCTGATGATACACAGCTAGGTGGCAGTGTCAGTCGTGAAGAGGATGTGAAGAGGCTTCAAGGAGATCTCGACAGGCTCAGTGAGTGGGCGAGAACATGGCAGATGGAATGTAATGTGGATAAATGTGAAGTTATCCACTTTGGTAGAAAAAACAGAAAGGCAGAGTATTTCCCAAATGGTGAAAGATTGGGGAATGCAGATGCTCAAAGGGACCTGGGTGTCCTTGTACATGAGTCACTGAAAGTGAATGTGCAGGTGCAGCAAACCATTAGGAAGGCAATTGGTATGCTGGCCTTCATTACAAGAGGATTTGAGTACAGGAGTAAAGAAGTCTTACTCCAATTATATAAGGCCTTGGTGAGACCACACCTGGAGTACTGTGTATAATTTTGGTTTCTTTACCTAAAGAAGGATATACTTGCCATAGAGGAAGTGCAACGAAGGTTCACGAGATTGATTCCTGGGATGGCGGGACTGTCGTATGAGCAGAGCTTGAGTAAACTAGGCCTGTATTCTCTTGAATTCAGAAGAATGAGAGGGGATCTCATTGAAACATACAAAATTATTACAGGGCTTGATAGGATGGATGCTGGGAGAATGTTTCCCTTGGCTGGGGAGTCTATAACCAGGGGCCACAGCCTCAGGATAAAGGGTAGACCATTCAGGACTGAGACGAGAAGAAATTTCTTCACATAGAGGGTGGTGAATCTTTGGAGTTCTCTACCCCAGAGGGATGTCGATAGGGATTGTTCGAGGCTGGAGTAGAATCAAAGCTTTGACCACGCTCGATCAGCTCCGATGGACAGGTCACATTGTCCGCATGCCCGATACGAGACTCCCAAAACAAGCGCTCTACTCGGAGCTCCAGCACGGCAAGAGAGCCCCAGGTGGGCAGAGGAAACGCTTCAAGGACACCCTCAAAGCTTCCTTGAAAAAGTGTACCATCCCCATCGACACCTGGGAATCCCTGGCCCAAGACCGCACAAAGTGGAGGAGAAGCATCAGGGAAGGCGCCGAACACCTCGAGTCTCTTCGCCGGGAGCAAGCGGAAGCCAAGCACAGGCAGCGCAAGGAGCGCACGTCAACCCAAGCACCCCACCCACCCACCCCTTCAACCACCGTCTGCCCCAGCTGTGACAGAGACTGTAGATCCCGCATTGGACTCATCAGTCACCTGCGAACTCATTTTTAATGTGGAAGCAAGTCATCCTCGGTTCTGAGGGACTGCCTAAGAAGAAGAAGAGATTGCAGAGCTCTGAGATGCAGAGGGATCTGGGTGTCCTAGTGCATGAATCGCAAAAGGTTAGTATGCAGGTACAGCAAGTAATTAGGAAAGCTAATAGAATGTTATTGTTTATTGCAAGGGGAATTGAATACAAAAGTAGGGAGGTTATGCTTCAGTTGTACAGGGCATTGGTGAGACCACATCTGGAGTACTTTGTACAGTATTGGTCTCCTTATTTAAGGAAGGATGTAAATGCGTTGGAAGCAGTTCAGAGAAGGTTTACTAGACTAATACCTGGAATGGGCGGGTTGTCTTATGAGGAAAGGTTGGACAGGCTAGGCTTGTATCACTGGAGTTTAGAAGAGTAAGAGTTGACTTGATTGAAACATATAAGATCCTGAGGGGTCTTGACAGGGTGGATGTGGAGAGGATGTTCCCTCTTGTGGGAGAATCAAAACTAGGGGGGTCACTGTTTAAAAATAAGGGGTCACCCATTTAAGACAGAGATAAGGAGAATTTTTTTCTCACAGAGGGTCGTGAGTCTTTGGAACTCTCTTCCTCAGAGGGCGGTGGAAGCAGAGTCTTTGAATATTTTTAAGGCAGAGGTAGATAGATTCTTGATAAGCAAGGGGGTGAAAGGTTATCAGGAGTAGGTGGGAATGTGGAGTAATCAGGTCAGCCATGATCTTATTGAATGGCGGAGCAGGCTCGAGGGGCCGAGTGGCCTATTCCTGCTCCTAATTCGTATGTTCATAATATTCAGCACAGAAACAGGCCATTTGGCCCAACGAGCCTGTTCTGGTGTTTGTACTCCCCACGGGTCTCGTCCCATTCCATCTACCTCGTCTCAGCACTTTCAGCATACCTTTCTATTCCCTTTTCTCTCATGTACTTGTCTAGTTTCCTTTTGAAAGCATCTAGGCGATTTGCCTCAACCAATTCCTGTGGTAGTGAGTTCCACATTCTAACCACTCTCCGAGTAAAGAAATTTCTCCTTATAGTAACTGCGAACAGTAGGACTTGGATAAGAGCAACAGGACTTGTACAGCAGCCTTGGAGCAGTGCTGAGGGAGGAGAGTCTGGTCCATGTTGATACTGGTCCACTAACATGGACATGAGGAACAGGCACACAAAATACAGACACTCCACATCACTGGTTGGCATTTTTAGCTAGCTGACTGTTACATTTAGTGGAGTTTGTTTTAATTATTAATGATTCTATATTTATTTGAGAAGTAACAATTCTGGAGTTAATTTATTTAAGCCAAATTATTCATGCACTCATAGTTACTATTTTTTCGTGAATATATCTTATGCTAACAGCGAGCAAACCTGAGATAATGTCAACTGTCTCCAATTTACTCTCTACATTGAAATAAATTTTGCTTTCAATTATTCAAATTCATTGAGGCAAAGGTCTTTTGGGATCCTTTATTATTAAAACAATATCATCTGCAAACAGAAGTGCATTCTGTTTCATTATTTTTGGCCTTTCTCTATAGATGAATGAACATTGATGAATAGCCTCTGTTAATGGTTCCAAAGAAAATAATAAAAAATGGTTCATAATTGGCAACCCTGCCCATGTAAGTTGAAGCTATGGGAGAGTATACTGCCTGTTCTATTTCGTGCTTTAGGCGAGGAGTACATTATTTTTAACTAGTCAATAAATTGTAAGAAAGATAACTTGCATTTATATCGTGCTCGTCGTGTGAATGAGTGTTTCAGAGTGCTTTACAAGAGGCTTAACAAACAGGAAGAGCATTTACTTGGCGGGGTGGGAGGAGGGTGTGATAAAACTGAAGATATGGGCGAAGAGATGTTTTTTTTCTCCCCCGGAGGAATTTGAAGGCAGCAAGAAAGGTAGAAAATTTAATTTGGTTTCGGGGGGGGGAAAAAAATCCCAGAGAATAGAGGTGCAATGACTGAAGGATCAACTGCGGATGGTGGAACAGAGGAAATGGGCAGTGGGGGGATCTTTGACATCCAGCGGGCATAGTACCTGACTGCCAATTCTTCCTTTCACTAACGATGGGACCAGAGAGGCACATCATTCAAAATGGACGTACTGGTACAACCACAGATATGATAAAAAAAAATGGTAGCGTAATCTAACTTTTCCAGATCAGATTATCTAGCATAAAATACTGGGCTGTAACTTGCCTCAGCCCATTTGCCACACATTACATCAATCTCTGGAACAGAAATCCTAACTGTGAAAATCTCTGTCCAGATACCTGTTCAATGAGATAGAAATGAAATGCTTGTGCGGTATTTAGTACACTAATTAATTTCATTTATTTTACTCCTCCTGAGAATTTCATGCAGTAATTATCACCATTACCTTAATCTATTGTCTGAAGTAACACTCGCAAATGTGATTTGTGAGGCAGGAGGTCTATGAGCACAGATGCATCAGGTGCAAAGTTTGGCTGCTGAAGAGACGTTTAAATTGACTGAAAAGCACAGCAGTGCAAACAACGGGGAATGTTCCAGCTGATGCACAGTGGCCTGCCCATCTGTTTGTATCTGTATCACCTTGTGAGATCCATTTAAAGACCAAATCCCATGACTCGTTGCATCCATATAGACAACATTGCCTGCCTGACCTAAGCGCTCGTCTTGGCAGCTGGAAAGAGCAGTGACAGTTGGATTCACAGCAGTCCACTCCTTCCTCAAAGCTGGTATAATGGGTTCTGTATAAGTATTCATTCAACATTGGAATTGGGCCCAGTGCTTGAAAAAGTCTAGGATGTGCACGTTGTTTTTCTGTAGCTAGTCATTTTTCTCTTTTTACGCAGCGAGTTGTTGTGATCTGGAATGCGCTGCCTGAAAGGGTGGTGGAAGCAGATTCAATGATAACTTTCAAAAGGGGAATTGGATAATTACTTCACAGATCACAGAAACCCCACAGTGCAGATAGAGGCCATTTCGGCCCATCGAGCCTGCACCGACACATATCCCACCCGATCCCCATAACCCCTACACCAACACATATCCCACCCTATCCCCGTAACCCCACGTATTTAATCCCCCCTAACACTAAGGGTCAATTTATCATAGCCAATCAACCTAACCCGCACATCTTTGGACTGTGGGAGGAAACCAGAGCACCCGGAGGAAACCCACACAAACACGGGGAGAATGTGCAAACTCCACACAGACAGTCACCCGAGGCCGGATTCGAACCCGGGTCCCTGGTGCTGTGAGGCAACAGTGCTAACCACTATGCCACCGTGCTGTCCTTGAAGGGGAGATATTTGCAGGGCTATGGGGAAAGAGCAGAGGAGTGGGACTGATTGGATAGTTCCTTCAAAGAGCCGGCACAGGCATGATGAGCTGAATGGCCTCCTTCTGTGCTGTAAGATTCATTGGCCCAGAAATTCGGGTCGGGGGCTTCCCGCGGGCGCAAGCCCCCGACTTGCACTTACCTTGTGCACCGGCAGTTGAGCTGTAGGGCCCCGTGGAATTCCGATCCGGGGCCTGCTCCAACTGCCGGCGCGCAGTGCTTGCGTATCCCAGGGGCGCAGTTAGTTCAATGCGTCCCCTGGGATCACGTGGGCCATGGAGAGCCAATTGGAGCAGGGAATGCTTCATTCATAAGTTTGACAGGAAGACCTGTCAAGACTTATAAATACTACAGCCCCAAAATAGCAGTAAGCCTTCAAATAAATTTTAAAATACATCACATTTTTAAAATAAACTATAAATTACATTAAATAACTATTTTAAACAATAAATACATTTTTGAAAAAAATAATTTTATATTCTAATGGGGCTAAAAATAAACTTACCTTGCTTTAAAATATTTAAAAATAATAAACCTGTGGAAAAAATGTTTTAATTTTAATTAATTGACCACTTACCTTGTAAAAAGCAGGCCTTACGCCTGCTTTTTACATTTCTAAATTCTGAAGACTTACCCTCATGGAAAAACCTGTATAAAAAAAATGTAAGTTCAAAGCATATGCGCAGACTCCCCCACACACGCGTTTGACCTCTGAACCCCTGCTTTCAGAGGAACGGAAATGCCGGTTTCCCGCGCATGCGCAGTGCATGCAAGAAACCGGCACTTCCATCGGGCCCACGGGTGAGTACCCCGTGCGTACTCACCCGTGGAGACCCGAATTTCTGGGTCTATGCTTCTAAGTGCCTTGGATGTTTTACTATGCCAAAAGCACTATATAAATGCAAATTGTTGTTTTCTTCAAACCAAACTAAGAACCACTAGGATACAAACCAGTAAAGTCTTTGAATAATAGTTACATTTATATACCTGTTGTTTTAAACAATCTTCCATTGATCACTTGAGTACTAACAAATTCAGTCTTATGGTTATAATCGCTATTTTTTTCTAATTTAACATAAGAACAATCTAAAAGCAGAGTATCATTTCTTTAGAGTATGACGCAATTTACAAGCGGAGTTTTGTCATCAGTTTTGAACGCAGGCATGCGCTCATCCTTGTATGTTTCTCTCTTCTAAAACTTAACACAAAGGCTTTTTTATACACTGTTTCTTCCCTTATCAAACTGGAACTGGCATTGCCTTATATGGTAGTCTCTGGTCAATACACTGTCCTTCAGCTGATTCTTATGCACACAAGTTTACATTACTCTACAACATACGTACATCAACAACCTTTCACGTAAGTTGCAGTGTCCTTGTTGTTGTGACCATAACAGTTATAATTACAACATTCTATTGTGGCACTACTGTAAACATCCCAAAGCCTTACGTCAGTCTTGAACACTGGCTGTTGCTGGAATGATCTGTAATTCTTTTTCTCGACTGTTGCTAGACTAGGGTAGCTCTCGCTCCCTCAATTACCAAAAATACCATGCAAGTAAATTTGTTACTAGATGCAAATATAAAAGGTCATGATGGCCGAGTGGGGGAAAAAAAGTGTAGTCATGAGCCATACAGATCAGAAGATCCCAGATTCAATCCTAATCCACACCGAGTTAGCTAGTTTCAGCTGGAGTAGCAGCCGGGGTACTTCAATTGGCACCTATCCGAGTGCGCAAAGGAAGGAAAGGCAATCCACTACGGTTCTTGATGTTGATTTTTATCCAACTGGTAAATGCATGAATATGCAGAGTCAGGTCACTCAAGGAATATATTGTGCAGCAGCGTTTCTGTTATATCTACATTTCTTTTGGATATGCTGATCCCTCTGGTTGGAAACTGGGCGCTGAGATACTGTGTGCTGTAACTTTGTGATGCTGGTTAAATTGCATTAACAGCAGGCATTTAACTTTCCCTCTTGCATGTCAATAAAGAGACCTGGGGAAGTTCAGCTGTACTGATCCGCTACCATCGTCCGTTCTGAATACAGTGCTGATGTCAGGGACGTAGAAACCAATTTTACATAGAATATTATAGCACAGAAGCGGGTCCAACAGGTCCTATCAGCATAACCTTCTATTCCTTTCACCCTCATGTGTTTATCTAGCTTCCCCTGCAATGCACCTATGCTATTCGCCTGCAACCATTCCCTGTGGTAGTGAGCCTGCTCTGATTTCTCTCTGAACGGCCCGTTCATCTTTATCTTTAAGTCATCTTTTTGAATGCATCACAAAATTGAATGAGGACCGTCACAGTTACTATTTCCGTGGCCTGCAGTAGCCAAGTTTAATCACCACGGGAAACGTAAAAAGCGAGTTGAATGGGTATTTAAAGACTGAAGCCGAACCATCATTATCATTTTGTGCTCATCGAGGATCAGCTTGCGCTTTAATGCTAGTTTAAGATAAGTAGCCTTTACTGCAACCGTCTGGGATTCCAGATGAAATGTCCGATCTCCGCACTCGACCGTTTTGAATATTTGGCGCATCACACAGAGGAGAAGCTTCCACAGCCTTTTGTCGGGGGAGAGAGTTCCAGATTTCCATTGCCCTTTGTGTGCAAGCGTGTCTCCTGATTTCACTGCTGAATGGTAATTTTAAGATCGTGCCCCCTTCTTTTGGATTCCTCCACCAGAGGAAATAGTTTCTCTGTAACTACCCTATCAAATCCTTTCATCATTTTATAAACCTCAATTGTATCAATCCCTCAACCTTTTTATAGACGAGGGAATACAAGCCAAGTTTTTGGACAACCTGTCCTAATATCTCCTTATGTGGCTCAGTGTCAAATTTTGTTTGATAATCGCTCCTGTGAAGTGCCTTGGGATGTTTACTGCATTAAAGATGCTATACGACGTAAGAAAACTACTAGGCACTTGGTCTGAGTATTAAACAAAGCTTTAATCAACTGTTTTACAACATGGAGATCTAGTTGTGTCCTTCACTAGTTCCTGTTAAAGAATGTCCTGAGCAAGCTGGGTCCATGCCCTGGACAGCGCCACCAGCAGGCCGCCCAGTATTATTTCATAAGTCATTTCCACATGAATGACAAGATTCATGTCACTATATAATACAAGTTGTTGTTGTAACTTTCTCCTCCAACCTACACAATATACTGTGTCTCTTAACGTAGTGTCATCTGCAAATTTGGATATGCAATTCTTCTTTCATCCAAGTCATTAATATATATGGGCCGGGATTTTCCTGTTTCACACCTGCACGATACGGCGAGACCCAGTAGACGATGGAAAACCCAGAGTGATGTAGTGGGCAGGTTCCTCGCCTGGAAGTAAGCCTGATTGACAAGCTGGCTTCCAGTCGGGCAGGGAACATTGGCTGGACAACGCAGCAACAGGTGAGTGCTGGGTCCAGGTGAGGTGGGGTCCAAACCCAGGGGGTGTCCAAGCCCGTGGGGGAGCAAGCCCGGGGGGGCGGTCCAATCCACCAGGAGGGGTCTGATCTCCAGCCCAGAGGAGGTGAGATGGATCCCCGGGAGGGGCCCGATCCTCCAGGAGAGAAGATCAATCCTTGCGTCCAGAGGCGGGCGGAGGTTGCGGTCCCCAGGGGGTTCCAATCCCCCACCCCAGGGTGGGGTGCGGGCTGCTGGTGGAGGAGATTGGGGGGCCAGGAGGAAGCACTCCTGCTCCTCCCCACCCACAACGAGTGGTCCCTGATGCTGTGGCCACCTCATTGCAGCTGCCAGAAATCACGAACCCTGGGATACCCGGCCATAGAAACATAGAAGATAGGAGCAGGAGTAGGCCATTCGGCCCCTCGAGCCCACTCCGCCATTCAATGAGATCATGGCTGATCATCCAAATTCAGTACCCTGTCCCTGCCTTCTCCCCATATCCCTTGATCCCTTTAGCCTTAAGAAATATTTCTAACTCCTTCTTGAAGAATATATTTAAAGAATTGGCCTCAACTGCCTTCTGTGGTGGAGAATTCCACAGGTTCACCACTCTGGGTGAAGAACTTCCTCCTCATCGCAGTCCTAAATGGCTTAACCCTTATCCTTAGACTGTGACCTCTGGTTCTGGACTCCCCCGCCATTGGGAACATCCTTCCTGCATCTAGTCTGTCTAGTCCTGTTAAAATGTTATAAGTTTCAATGAGATCCCCTCTCATTCTTCTAAACTCTAGCGAATATAAGCCTAATCGACCCAATCTCTCTTCATACATCATTCCTGTCATCCCAGGTATCAGTCTGGTGAATCTTCGTTGCACTCCCTCCATGGCAAGAACATCCTTCCTCAGATAAGGTGACCAATACTGCACACAATACTCAAGGTGTGGTCTCACCAAGGCCCTGTACAACTGCAGCAAGACATCCTTGTTCTTGTACTCAAACCCTCTCGCTATGAAGGCCAACATACCATTTGCCTTCTTAACTGCCTGCTGCACCTGCATGCTTACCTTCAGCGACTGGTGCACAAGGACACCCAGGTCTCGTTGCACTTCCCCTTTTCCCAATGTATTACCATTCAGTAATCTGTCTTCCTGTTTTTGCCACCAAAGTGGATAACCTTGCATTTATCCACATTATACCGCATCTGCCATGCATCTGCCCAATCACCCAACCTGTCCAAATCATACTGGAGTTTCTCTGCATCCTCCCCACAGCACACATGCCCACAGGGGCGTGGGCGGAGACAGGGGCAGAGAGAGATGAAACAGAGACAGAGGGGAGAAAGACAGAGAGAGAGTGAGAAAAAGAGAGAAAGAGTCAAAGGGAGAGAGAGATGGACAGAGTGGGAGGAAACAGAGACAGCAAAATAAGTGAGACAAACAGAAAGACACTTAAAGCAAAAAGAGGGAATGGGAGACAGAGAATGATGCCGAGATAGAGAGGAGGGAAAGATCAGATAGTGGCCAAGATGGTGAGAGAGAATGCGGCAGAGGGAAGAGAGAGGTGCGATACAAGCGTAGAGAGAGGGACTGAGAGGGAAGTAGAAACAGGGACCGAGAGGTAGAGATGAGAAAAGCAGAGAGTAAGAGACAGCGAGGCAGAGAGGCAGAGAGAAATGAGAGCGGTAGAGAGGAGAGAGAAACAGAGCAAAGGTGAATGGCAGAGAGAAAACGAGGCAGTGAGAGATAAGGCCATTGAGAGTGAAAGAAACAAAGGCAAAGAGATGAGAGTGAGGCAGAGAGATGAGAGTGAGGCAGAGAGATGAGAGTGAGGCAGAGAGATGAGAGTGAGGCAGAGATGAGAGTGAGGCAGAGATGAGAGTGAGGCAGAGCGAGATGAAGCAGAGAGATAAAATGGCCACCTCCAGTTAAACCTGAGGCTTCAGGCCTCATTATCATATTTAAATGGCCAACCTGCCTCCTGGCAGCGGGTTGGCTGCCCCCCCCCCCCATCCCGCCTGAGTAAACGTTGAAAGTGGGCGGCTTGGAGTCGGGTTTTTGAGTTTCCCAACTTTTACTCCCACCCAGCGCCCCCCCATCCCGCCTCCAACCCACCCGTTGTTTCCTGTGAAAATGCCTCCTGTGGTGAGATGCTGAGGCCCCAGGACAGATCCCTGGGGAGCACTACCTTTCACATCCCACCAATCAAAGTACATTCCCTTGATCCCTGCTCCCTGTCTCCTACCTCCCAACAATTTCCAACCCATGTCAGAAGATTGCCTCCAATTCCATGAGCTTTCGTTTTTGCCAATAGTCTATTGTGCGGAAACTTACCAAATGCCTAATCATCCATGGATTAAGTAGATGACGGTGGAGAAAGAACTGAATGCTTTATCACAGCATTGAGCTTTCAATCAAGTGGAAAAACACTGATATCATAAAGAATGATTGTGCATTGGGCGGGGCGGGGGGGGGTGGTGGAGGTGAATATGGTATTTTCACTTCTGGTACAGGAAACTCTCGATTTACCGGCACCTAAATAACCGGAAATCTCAGTTAACCGGCAAAATTCAGGAGTAGGTTCAGATACATTTTACTTCATATTAGTGGCCATTCCTCGATCTGTGGCTGTGCAATCGGGGTTCCTGCACATGTTGCTAAGCAACAGGGATGCTTGGTCTGT
Organism: Somniosus microcephalus; assembly: GCF_052327205.1. Lineage (NCBI taxonomy): Eukaryota > Metazoa > Chordata > Chondrichthyes > Squaliformes > Somniosidae > Somniosus > Somniosus microcephalus. The sequence goes on along the minus strand of NC_140987.1, from coordinate 443,050,777 downwards.
GGCCAGGGTTCCTGCACATGTTGCTAAGCAACAGGGAAGCCTGGATTTGTTGCTGTGTACGGAGCTCTCGTACCTTTTAACTATACCTCTCTGTAATCCGGACTTTTTGATAAACCAGCACCACGCCGGTCCCATCGGTGCCGGATAAAGAAAGAGTTTCCTGTACCTTGATTTAAAATGAACTCAAACTGCTGAGATGAATGCCCCCTCCTCTCTTTCCTGGCTGTTTAGATTCTAAGTAAAATAATTTTGAGCCCTCCTCAGCTCGTGGTTTTGGCAAGTGCATGTCTGCAACATAGTACTATCCATAATTCATCGCTAAATGGCTGTCTTACTTGGAGAGATAACAGTAATCGTTGGTTTGGGAAATTGAAATGGTGCATTGGGAGCCATGCTTTTCTGGGGTTGGGGTTAACTCATGTTGCTAGATCAGAGGTGGGAGCTTTACCGTGTAATTAATCCACAGTATGTGTGACCCAAGAGTGCTTTGCCGACGAGACTGAATGCAAAAAGTTAAAGTGCTTCATTCCCCGGCACTGATTGTCTCGTCTGGAGCTCAAAAAATCCACACTAAAATATTCCAAGCACGCTATAACTACTGCAAATATTTGATATTCCTAATTGAAACAAGAAAGAAAAGAACTTGCATTTATATACAACCTTTCGTGCTCTCGAGGTGTCCCAAAGCACTTCGTCGCCCATGACTCACTTTTGAAGTTTTGTCACGTGTTGTGAAGCAAGTGATTAGCCAGTTTGCACATAACAAGGTTGCACAATCAGCAGTGAGAAGGACAGCCAGTTAATCTGTTTTAGTGGTATTGGTTGAGTGATGAATGTTGGCCATGATATTGGGAGAATTCCCTGCCACTCATTGCCATGGGCTCTTATATGCCCACCTGATCAGGCAGGTGGTGCCTCGGTATAACAACTCATTGGAAAGACAGTGGGCTGGATTTTCATTGGGCTGTGGAGTCAGGATTGGAGGCGTGTGGGGGGCTTTAAAATCCTGAAATCAGGGGTCCCGACCCCATCCCACCCCCAACCCGCCTCCATGCCAGTTTCAAAGGAGGCGGGTACCCGCCCCGCACTGGGAGCCGCCTCCCCGAGGCGCGAAGGGGATTAGTGCCAATTAACTGCCTGTTAACAGGTAGTTTTTAGCCTAATCCCTATTTTCATTGTTGAAATGTGGGATTCCCACCAAGTTAGTGAAGCGGGCCGTCGGGATGAAGGGCTTGGAGGGGTTGAGATGTCCGGTGTTCAGGTGAGTGATGGGTGCATGAGTGCAGAGGTAAGTGTGTTTGGTCTGTGTAAAGTGTTTAAAGAAGTTCTACTAACCTTTACTTACCTTTACAGCCTTCCTTCCTTCAGGTCTCGGGAGTCCCTCATCTCACCAGCACAGAAAGCAGAATGGCCGCCAGCTGTCAAAATCTGCAGCCTCTGCTTTCTGTTCCGGGGAGATCTCCAAATCACCACGAGAGGAAGGAATTAACCTGGAGTACAGATTATCCCGCCTCCTCAATGAAAATCCAGCCCAGTGCCTCTAGTGATTCAGCATTCACTCCATTCTGGATTTTTATGCGCTGAAGTCCTGGGCCTAGAAATTCGGTTGGTAGCGCCAGCGATTAGCGCCTAAAGAGCCCGAGAATTGGGGCGTTACCTAGTTTTCGGGCGGGCGCAGTGAATATAGTGCCACCTCCCATATTGAGTATCCTTTTAGCGCCGGCGCTAACTCATTGCGCACGCCTGCGGGCGCAGGCAGATCATGATGTCATTTCAGTGTGCAACACCTTTTTGGTGCACCGGACCGGATATTCGGTGGCGCCCGCAACCTTTCCGCCTGGCGCTATTAGTGACAGTTGGATGGAGCGTTCCCAGGCCCTTCTCGGACTCGGGGGGGCGCTATTTAAAGGGGACAGCACTAGTATAAAAGCTGCAGCCATTTGGGCTGGCCATTCTGATCGTTGCTGGAGAGAGTTGCTGACCTTCTGTTGGACAGTAATATTCTAATTGAGCCTTCGGAGGCACTGGCACTGGCAGCTTGAGGGCCCGGCTCCCGAGCTGGTGATGCAGCATCTGAAAGCAGGGAGGTGGAAGCATGGCTTTAGCAAAAGGACAGCTTGGCAGCAAGGGATGCCAGATTGCGGCAAGGCTATGACATGGGTCCACAGTGAGAAAGCATGCTGGCGGGGGGAACAAGTGGAAGGAGACAGTTGTAAAAGGTGAGAACCTTACCATCGCTGTCGACAATGGGGTTGGCAGCTGCAGTGGTTACAGGACCACTCAGACATCCTCCAAGAATCTGGTGGACTCTCTCCTCGAGATCCATGAGAGTGACCACTTGTGGAGGTCCTCCACCGGTGCCAAGCTGGTATTTGCCAATCCTCGCCAGCTTGGACTGCAGGGGAAAGGAGGGGAAGTAATGTTACATGATGCCCTGAGTGATCATCTCATGCCCCCCATGGTGCAAGAGCCCTTACATGACGCCTTGAGTCAAATGTGCATGTGTGTGCCCAGAAAGGGCCATGGGTGCTTGCTGGAAGATGGCCAATGGGGCACAGCCCACCCTGTAGCCATAAAGTCAGGTGCAAATGAAGGGATGCAGAAGTTTGCAGAAACAACACTCACCCTCACGACCCGAGTGAGGTCGTTGAATTTCTTTCTGCATTGAACAGGGCTCCTGGTCACCATGCTGCTGGAGATGACCCTCTGGCATACATCCCTCCAAGCTCGTCGGTAGTCCTTATGATTCAGCCTCCTGCCATTGTCTGGGAGGAGAACATCTCGCCGGCGCTCCACTGCAGCCACCAATTGCTCCAGAGCCTCATTGGTGAAGCGCTCTGCTCTCTGTCTCACCTTCTCCATCTGGTCCAAGCTTTTAGCACCAGAGAAGGGCCTGCGCCGATTCTGAGGCCTGCAAGGCGCAGAGTGTGGATGCTGAAGCTGACTGACCCATCCCTTTAAGAGCTGGCCGGCGCCTGGAAGTCTCGTGGTCATCGGTAATTGAGAGCACTTGCGCTGCGCCCGTCCGCTCCGATATTGGGTTGCGCCAGAAGTTTAGCGCCTTAGGAGTCCCGTGTAATGCCTGAATTCGCGCCTCAATCACCTTTAGGGGCGATGCAACCCAATATCGCGCCAGGTGGCGATAAGTTGCGTCTGGCTATAAACTTTGCGCTGCGCCAACTCTAACGCCCCAAGCGGGGCTATACCCAATTTCTAGGCCCTGGTGTTTTGGTAAAATCTCTTCATTCCTGGGTTATGAGATTGTCCTGACTCACGGGGTAGAACTGTGTAAAATTGTTTCCTATCAAGCTTCTTACCAATCTGTCGACGAATCTGGCTTCAAGTAGGAGGCAAATCATACGGAATTTATTAAACTTTTCGGTGAACTTTAGGAATTATGAGCTTCTTCTGCTTTGGAAGTTTGGGACAAGAATTAATTATTAAGCATATCTTTTTGTGGCCCATTCAAGAGCAGTATTGGCAAAGGTATTTAGGGGGCTTAGAGGGTTAAATTATGAGGACAGGTTGCATAAACTTGGCTTCTCTTGAGGATGGGAGATTGAGGGGTGATCTGATTGACAGGTTTAAAAAGTTAAAAGGATTTGATGGGGTCGATACGGAGAAACTATTTCCTCTGGCGGGGTGGGGTGGTGGGGGGGAGGGCGGGTCCAGAACAAGAAGGCATAATCTTAAATTTAGAGCTAGGCCATGAAGGAGCAAAATCAGGAGACATTTCTTCACACAAAGGGTGGTAGAAATTTGGAACTCACTCCCCCAAGCTCCTGTTCTTACTGTTCCTATGAATAGTGCGTGCTCCAGAGAAACCCAAGCGAGGCAACAAAGTATGGCCTCGAGTTTCTTTTTAAATGGGGTTCTTGCCACACACAAGTGGGTTCAGGCCATTGGTCTAACCCCGTCCCATTTTTTGGGGTGAATTAATGATGATTCAGGGCAGGCTCCAACTCACTGGGAGGAGTCTCGTCTTCTGAGGGGGAGTGAACTGAAATGTTGCAGCAGCTTAAAGGGGCAGGTCATTAAACTGTTTCAGCAGCAGCACTATCTAAGGGATGAGCCTTCCTTCAGATTCCTCTAAATTCCTCGAACTCTCTTCCGTCTCTGTCTTTTATTGAGGCACTATTTCTGGGAAACAGAAGGAAATCCCACAGAGACATGGGGGGGAGAAATTCAGTATCGCCCCATTTGGGGCGCCATTATCGGCCATGAGCAAAGTTTAGCACCTAGTGCTAATTATCGCCTCCAACAGCAAACTTGGCTTTTATCGCCCCTGGAGGTGATTGGAGCGCTAAATCAGGCGCTTCACACCTGTCTTAAGGCACAAAGGCCAAGGAGCGAGGCGCTACCTCAGAGCGCTGGCGAAGCAAGGAAGGGCAAATCAAAATAAACCTGCAAAGTGCTGCTCAGTATTCAAAACTCCTTCACACAGCGTTGAACCTCTCCAGAAGTCTCTCTCTCAGACTGTGTGGTGCAAAAATATCACCGACAAAAAAAGGCAGGAAGTGGTCGCCTTTAAATAGCGCTCCTGACTGCAAAAACGCTCCCCTCAACCTGTCGTTGCTAGCGGCAGGCGGTAAGGCAGGGGGCGCCACTCAATATCCGGTCCGGGGCGTTGCGCACTCGACTAACGTCACACCCTGCCAGCGCAGGAGATCGTGGCGGTAGTGTTTAGCGCCGCCGCAAAATGTCTCGTTAATTTCACGCAAACATCGCCGCGCCCGGGCGCTAGTTGCTTTGCGCCCCATTAGCGCCCTCTTAAGGCGCTAACAGGAGGCGCAAACAACTGAATTTTTCCCCCCAAACGTTTCCCACTTGCCGTTTATTTACACAGCGGGGGGTGGGGGGGAACGAGATCTGTCGCTAAGAGCGGAGCGGATGAGGACAAAAATTCCAGTGGCCATGTTCAGTGGTAGGGATTCGGCACGAGGAGTCGCTGTCCAATTTTTTAAAATATTATCTGCCCTGGCACTGTTTGGAAATGGGTGCTATTCGGGAAGAAAATCCGGGCTTGTATCCCTCACGTGATCTATTTCTGCTCTTGGCTTTTTATTAACTGATGACTCCACCTTCCCATTTTAATTAGTCACAAGGTTCCCTTTCATTAAACAAATTATTAAGGTCAACTCTCTCTTCCTGGACGCAGACTGTTCGAAACAGATTTGTATTTGACTCTTTTAGAACCAGTCGAGCCCTCCCTGAAGACAAACAGTTGACAACTTGCCTTCATTTAAATAACTTAAAAGCAATAACACAACTTGAAAAGATGTTACGATATAAATGCTTCCAGTTTTACCACACATCAAGTCTCCGCCCCCCCTTAATGTAGCCTCAGATTTGCGGGACTTCCCCCCCCCCCCCACCCAAGGACTGGATCAGGCTTCTGTGCCAGAAATAGACACAGGTCCAACGTTCTCTTTTAAATGAGGCGTGGGGGCGGGGGGTGGGCTGGGGTGGCATGGTATTCCCATCTTTTCCACCTCAATTTTCTGTGGTTTGGCCAGCTAGACACCAAGATTACCTGGCACTGGCTTTGCACCCAGGATCCTCTCAGATTGGAGAGTCCGAGGGGGTGGCCAGACAGTGAGACTTGAAGGAAAAGTGGCCTGCGTTTCTTTTGCAGCACCCAGTGTAATTTTGGGCCACGGTGCGAGCAGCCAGACCTGCAATTGCAGGCCCGTTTCTCCTTCCAATTCCCAGCGCAGCACAAGGCTCCACCGGGGATCTGAATGGCCAAATTTAGATTATGTTTGGCCTGGAAATTATGGCCTGGCAAAACCAAAAATCAGAAATACCTTGGCCTGGTGGGCCACATTAATAACCTGCCCCACAGCCACCACCCCCCCCCCGCCCAAATGCAGGCAGACAATGGCCTGAAGAGACGCAGTACATTTCAGATGGCCTGCACCCTGCCCAGTATCACAAGAGGTACCAGGAAAATTGACCGCATAATTTGCCTGGCGCTCAATGGTATGCATCCGTTAACAGATAAGTACCGCAGCAGAAAATATGGTTGGCATCAATCCAGTCACCTACATATTCTTTTTTTTTTGTTTTCTCTATACAGAGAATAACATTTCATATCATTTATATTATTTTCTATTTATATGCAAAGTATGAGTGTTATAGTTTAGAATAGGTCAGAAACGAGAATTAAATTATTTTTTTCCTGTATATAGTGCATCAATCTCGCAAAAATGTCTTCGAGCACTTCACATATAATGAATTATTTAGAAATGCCTGTTGATACGTCGGCAGAAACCACAGGAATTTTGCACAGATCCTGTAAACGGTAGATTGTGGTGGAATGGAGGATGTTGGCATCACAGTACCAGAGATGTTAGATTGTTTCATAAGCAACAATAAAATCACTGATTTCATTATTGAGATATGACTGGGACTGCAGGACATATTTCAGTTTGTTAGCATGCAGTTAAACTGCCAATTTTTAGTTGCTGTAAAATGGCATTGGGAGCGTAATCAACAAAGAGTGGCAACCAGACTCAGATTGGAAATCTCATTCCCAAGCACGATAAACTGATTGAAGCAAAACCACCTCCCCCCAGCCCTACAACCCTCCAAGATCTCCGCGCTCCTCCAATTCTGGCCTCTTGCGCATCCCCGATTTTAATGGCCCCTCCATTGGCGGCCGTGCCTTCAGCTGCCAAGGTCCTGAGCTCTGGAATTCCCTCCCTAAACCTCTCCGCTTCTCTACCTCTCTTTTCTCCTTTTAAGATTCTCCTCACAACCCGCCTCTTTGACCGAGCTTTTGGTCACCTGCTCTAATATCTCCTTACGTGGCTCGGCGCTGAATTTTGTTTGATAACGCTCCTGTGAAGTGCCTTGGGATGTTAAAGGCGCCACATAAATACAACTTGTTGTTGTAGCCTTACACTGCTTGGAGTTCGCACTGAGTCCAGAGTCATCCAACTCTGTGTGCAGCTGGATTGTAAAGAGCCCGGCGGTTTGCTGGACCTCCTGGAAACCTCACAAAATGATTTTTTTTTCAATCCTTGCTTCCAACCAAGTGCACCTCCCACCCACATTCAAGTTAGCCACTGGGAGCACAGTTCTGCGCATCCACCCATGCATGCGTCTGCACAGCTCCTTTGTCGCCAGGCTCGTGGCAAGACCCAGTTGACAGTGGAGCTCAAGCCTGCTGACTGTCGTGTCCTGCTCGACAGTCTGAGGCTGGTAAGCTGTTGTATACTTGCACCCTCAGCTCAGACCTCCCGTTCAGTAGTGTCAGCGGAGTTGCTGACGGAATGCTTGCTGCTTAGCACACAGCTTTCCACGGTGGACAAATCAAAGTGAAATAACTGGATTCGGAAATTCAGTTGCTTCCCTATTAAGCAAGGGTTATACTTCAAAACTTGTTTGGGATGGGTATTGTCTTATGGGATTGGCTAATGCAACCCACCGTGCAAAATTGTTCATATTCATACTTTTGAACAATCATTACTTTTGGCAGAGGCCAGTCATGGACTATGGCAATTTGCATAGCTTTCTACATTACAATGGTAATTACACTTCAAAATGACTTTATTGGCTGTAAATCACTTTGGAATGGCTCACGATCGTGAAAGGCGTGACATAAATGCAAGTCCTTTCTTTGGTTCTTTATTGTCTGCGATTTCTAGTGTAAGATATAAAAGTGCCACTAAAATTCTAAACACACGGGGAAAAATTGGGTTGCTTTGCGCCTCCCGTTAGCGCCCTCTTAGGGTGCTAATTGGGCGCAAAGCAACTAGCGCCTGGGCGCGGCACCGCCCACGCAATTCAGCGGGAGGTTAGCGGCGGTGCTAACCGGTAGTGCCCCGCGGCGCTGTGCCGCTGGCGATGATGTCATCACCGTGCGCAGCATCCTGGCCACAAGCTTCGGGAGCGCCCCTGACTTACCGCTGGACGCTATGTCCGACGGGGGGGGGGGGCCTTCCTGCGGCCAGGGAGGTGCAATTTAAAGGCGAGGTGCGGGGCGGCTATTTTTGTTGCTGGCCGCCTGCCAGCACCTGCCTGCGCTCCCGTCCCCGGCCTCCTGAATGACCCCCCCCCCCACGGCGTGCCGGCTGCGCTCCAAGGGCCCGGCACATCTCTTGAGTGCCGGGCTCTTTTGCCGGCACTCTGATCCCCTGGGACCCAGCTGGGCCCCGGGTCGCGCTGTGCAAAGCCCCTCCCCTTTAAGAAGGGGAGGAAGGCCTGCAATACCGTGGCGCGATGTGCCGCAGCGCCGCCCCAAGAGGGATGTGGGGCACTTCCAGTAGTGGTCCACTTCCCTCTTGGGGAGCAACCACTTAAGATCCGGCGCAGGGGCGCTAATTTTTCCCGGGTGCTAAAAGTAACGCCCCGGCGAAGTTAGCGCTACTCAATTTTTAGCCCACATTGTCTGGAAAAGAGCAGAAAACCTCAACATTTAAGGTGTTCATTTACTCCAGAGCACACTCACCAGTTGTTTCAACATTATTCCTGCAATGGACACTTGCCACCAAACAGGTGCAGTCCATTTCCCTTTATGAATGAAAATGAGGCAAGCTATTGACATGAGCACAAAGCAACCTCGGCAGTGAAGTAACACGCATTACTTTGCCAAATGCCAGCCTTTATGGGATTTTCAGTATGGTTTATTACTTCGTGGCAGGCCTGTGCAAAAAAAATAGGAATTGGAAATGTCATATTTGCATAGTTGTTTTAGCAGGACTATATAGAAGTGGTCAAGTTTAATGATGCTCCATTCTAAATTACTGCATGAAGCTATGATTTATCATGCGGAAAGTCTTTGGAACAAAAAGTCGCGCTATTTTGCAGCGATTTATTCTGAATTAAATTCTTGAGGGGCCCAATTTCTAAATCATTTATAATCACGCAAGTGCATTAATCATATGCCTGTTAAGATAATCTGCAAGATGCAATGAATTTGCATTTTCAGTATAATCATATTCCTGGAATTGCAGAGTTTTCCTAAATTGTGTGACAATAAATATGGGGAAACACCTTTCAAACCTTCCTATGGGTGTCATTGGTATGCCAAAGCATCCGTTATTTGTATTTAGAATACATGAATACCTCTTTACTGATTTCCTGTCATACTGGGAACGGTAACATAGTGGTAATGTAACTGGGCTAGTAATCCAGAGGTTTGGACTAATGACTCAGACACGTGAGTTCAAATCCCCCCACGGCAGCTGGAGAATTTAAATTCAATTAAATAATCTGGAATAAAAAGGTGACCATGAAACTACTGGTTTGTCGTTAAAACCCATCTGGTTCACTAATGTCCTTTAGGGAAGGAAATCTGCCATTCTTACCCGGTCTGGCCTATATGTGACTCCAGACTCACAGCAATGTGGTTGACTCTTAACTGCCCTCTGAAATGGCCTAGCGAGCCACTCAGTTGTATGAAACAAATTAATAAGAATGAAACCAAACGGACCACTTGGCACTGGCTCCGGCACATGCAGCCCAGTCGACCCTGCAAAGTCCTCCTCGCCAGCATCTGGGGACTTGTGCCAAAATTGGGAGAGCTGTCCCACAGGCTAGTAAAGCAACAGCCTGGCATAGTTATACTCACAGAATCATACCTTTCAGCCAAACTCCTCCATCACCATCCATGGGTATGGCTTGTCACAGTGGTATACAGTCGGGAAGTGGAAGGAGTGGCCTTGGGAATCCTCAACATTAACTCCGGACCCTATGAAGTCTCATGGCTACAGGTCAAGCAAACCTCCTGCTGATTATCACCTACCGCCCTCCCTCAGCTGATGAATCAATACTCCTCCATGTTGAACAAGTACTGAGGGTAGCAAGGGCACAGAATGTACTCTGGGTGGGGGACTTCAATGTCCATCACCAAGAGTGGCTCGGTAGCACCACTACTGGCCAAGGACTGGTGGTGAGAGAACCAATACGAGGGAAAAACCTACTTGACCTCGTCCTTACCAATCTACCTGTCGCAGATGCATCTGTTCATGACAGTATTGGCAGCAATGACCACTGCACAGTCCTTGCGGAGATGAAGTCCCGTCTTCACACTGAGGACACCGTGTTGTGTGGCACTACCTCCGTGCTAAATGGGATAGATTCCGAACAGATCTAGCACCTCAAAATTGGGCATCCATGAGGTGTTGTGGGCCATCAGCAGCAGCAGACTTGTATTCCACCACAATCTGTAACCTCATGGCCCAGCATATCCCTCACTCTATCATTACCATCAAGCCAGGGGACCAACCTGGTTCAATAAGGAGTGTACCTAAAAATGAGGTGCCAACCTGGGGTGCTGCAACACAGGACTACATACATGCTAAAAAGCGGAAGCAGCATTCTATAGACAGGGCTAAGCGATCTCACAATCAATGGATCAGATCAGTCTTGCCACATCCAGCCAAGAACATAAGAAATAGGAGCAGGAGTATGCCATTTGGCCCCTCGAACCTGCTGATCTTCTACCTCAACTCCACTTTCCTGCACTATTCCCATTTCCCTTGATTCCCTTAATATCCAAAAGACTAACTTATATTTATGTAGATCCCTATCACATCTTGAAAGTGCTTCACAGCTGATGACCAACCTCTGAAGTGCAGTGACCGTTCTCATGTAGGCAAAGGTGGTGGCCAGTTTGCACATAACCAGATCCCACAAACAACAATAAGACTGTTTTTGGTGGTATTGTTTAAAGACACCAGGAGAGTTCTTTCTCTTTGATCTTTAATACCAACCTGATTTTTTTTTAGTGAAGTGCTGTTCACCACCATTAAACAACTAACTGGAGGAGGAGGCTCCATGAATATCTCCATCCTCAATGATGGTGGAGCCCAGCATACAATTGCAAAAGACAAGGCTGAAGCGTTTGCAACCATCTTCAGCCAGAAGTGCCGAGTGGATGATCCATATCGGCCTACTCCCGAGGCCATCACAGAAGCCAGTCTTCAGCCAATTTGATTCACTCCACATGATATCAAGAAACGGCTGAGCGCACTAGATACAGCAAAGGCTATGAGCCCCAACAATATCGTGCTGAAGTCTTGTGCTCCAGAACTAGCCAAGCTGTTCCAGTACAGCTACAACACTCTTATCTAACCGACAATGTGGAAAACTGCCCAGGTATGCCCTGTCCACAAAAAGCAGGACTATTCCAATCCAGCCAATTACTGCCCCATCAGTCTACTCTCAATCATCAGCAATGTGATGGAAGGTGTCAACGACAGTGCTATCAAGCAGCACTTACTCACCAATAACCTGCTCACTGATGCCCAGTTTGGGTTCCGCCAAGACCACTCAGCTCCAGACCTCATTACAGCCTTGGTCCAAACATGGACAAAGGAGCTGAATTCCAGAGGTGAGGTGAGAGTGACTGCCCTAGACATCAATGCAGCATTTGACCGAGTGTGGCATCAAGGAGCCCTAGTAAAACTGAAGTCAATGGGAATCGGGGGGAATACTCTCCACTGGCTGGAGTCATACCTAGCACAAAAGAAGATGGTTGTGGTGGTTGAAGGTCAATCATCACAGCCCCAGGACATCGCTGCAGGAGTTCCTCAGGGCAGTGTCCTAGGCCCAACCATCTTCAGCTGCTTCATCAATGACCTTTACTCCAATATAAGGTCAGAAATGGGGATGTTCACTGATGATTGCACAGTGTTCAGTGCCATTTACAACTCCTCAGATAATGAAGCAGTCCATGCCCGCATGCAACAAGACCTGGACGACATTCAGGCTTGGGCTGATAAGTGGCAGATAACATTTGCGCCACAGAATTGCAAGGCAATGACTATCTCCAACAGGCGAGAGTCTAACTACCACCCCTTGAAATTCAACAGTATTACCATCAACGAATCCCCCACCATCAACATCCTGGGGGTCACCAATTACCAGAAACTTAACTGGACCAGCCACATAAATACTATGACAACAAGAGCAGGTCGGAGACAAGGTATTCTGCAGCGAGTGTCTCACCTCCTGACTCCCCAAAGCCTTTCTACCATCTACAAGGCACAAGTAAGGAGTGTGACAGAATACTCACCAGTTACCTGGATGAGTGCAGCTCCAGCAGCACTCAAGAAGCTCAACACCATCAAGGACAAAACAGCCCGTTTGATTGGCACCCCATCCACCACCTTATATATTCACTCCCTCCACCACCGGCGTACCGTGGCTGCAGTGTGTACCACCTACAAGATGCACTGCAGCAACTGGCCAAGGCTTCTCAGGCAGCACCTCCCAAACCTGCGACCTCTTCCACCTAGAAGGACAAGGGTAGCAGGTGCATGGGAACACCACCACCTCCAGTGTTAACTGCGACATTCCAGCATAACAGGAGAAGTTTTCATCCTTCAGTCTGATTTGAATTGATTGCTGGCTCGGGGGAGTTCCACAGCGCAACCTGTGGAGGAGCCGGGAATGACTGACTGCAACTTCAGGATTTCTGCATTTATCTGCGCATGCGCTGATTCCAGAAGTTGCTGTCACTTTCAGAGGAGTCACGATGCCGAAAGCTGACAATTTTGCCATCACTACCATCGCAAAATCCGGGCCCAATGACTTAGATGAAGGGACCGAGTGTAATGTATCCAGGTTTGCTGACAATGCAAAGCTTGGTGGGAGAGAAAGCTGTGAGGGGGGCACAAATTGCTGGAATTTCCTTACCTGGGCGGGTCTGGTGCGGGCGATGTCGGCGGCAGGTCGCGGCCCCGCTGCTGGCTCCATCCCGCTCTGGATAATGAATTTACATTGATAGGGCTTGTTAAGCCCGCCCAGCGTGTTTCCCGGGCCAATTAGAGGAAGCGGGTCTGGTGACATCATTCATGACGCGTCATCAGCCGGTTTCCTTAAAGGGACCATGGCCAACTTTGTTTTGACATTTGTGCTGTCAGTGTTCTACCGCATTGAGGTGTTGCAAACACTGACAATCATTGCACAGAGGTGCAGGGCTGCACCCAGGTTGTAACACACCCAGGTGATATCGCGCTACTCCCTCCAGCCATTCTCTAAATAGACAACCTTCAATCTTTAGTGAACCCCACATCCATAATTTACATGCACACATTCAAGTCTGATAGCTGCAATACTGAGCAACAGAAAGGAAATATTCAAAGCTCCACATGCATCATTTATTGAATCCAGGAACTGTGATCCAATATCAACATCAACATCAATACTTTCATCAACAGCACTGAACTTGACCCTATCCAACAATAGGAGAAAAGGAAATTGAAATAAGAATTTGATTCTTCAACAAGGAGCTTATATGCTAATAAATCCAAGCATGCAGCAGAGTGCATCAACCTTTTGTGTGAATATGTTCAAAGATAGTGAAGTGTGTAGCCAACTCCAGAAATCAAACCACAATTAAAAAAGCCCATTATTCAGATGTGTTTATTCTTGGATATATGCTGCGCAGCTTCGCTGGAGCAGTGCACAGCCACACACCTTACAGGGAGCACTGCATGCAGGTACAGCAAGCCATAAGGAAGGCAAATGGCATGTTGGCCTTTATTGCAAGGAGGTTGCAGTACAAGAGTAAGGAAGCCTTGCTACAATTGTATAGGGCCTTGGTGAGACCATGCCTGGAGTACAGTGCACAGTTTTAGTCTCCATACCTAAGGAAGGATATACTTGCCTTAGAGTGGGTGCAACAGAGGTTCACTAGATTGATTCCTGGGATGAGGGTGTTGACCTATGAGGAGAGATTAAGCCTATACTCTCTGGAGTTCAGAAGAATGAGAGGTGATCTCATTGAAACATCTAAGTTTCTGAGATGGCTTGACAGGGTAAAACTTGCATTTTTCACAACCAGCAGATGTCCCAAAGCACTTTACAGCCAATTAAGTAATTTTTGAATTGTACTCACTGTTGTAATGTAGGAAATGCAGCAGCCAATTTGCACACAGCAAGCAGGGAAGTCTTGCTTCAGTTATATAGGGTACTGGTGAGGCCACACCTGGAATACTGCGGACAGTTTTGGTTTCCATATTTAAGAAAAGATATACTTGCTCTCGAGGCAGTTCAGAGAAGGTTCACTCGGTTGATTCCGGAGATGAGGGGGTTGACTTATGAGGAAAGGTTGAGTAGGTTGGGCCTCTACTCATTGGAATTCAGAAGAATGAGAGGCGATCTTATCGAAACATATAAGATTGTGAGGGGGCTTGATCGGGTGGATGCGGGGAGGATGTTTCCACTGATGGGTGAGACTAGAACTAGGGGGCATAATCTTAGAATAAGGGGCTGCCGTTTCAAAACTGAGATGAGGAGAAACTTCTTCACTCAGAGGGTAGTAAATCTATGGAATTTGCTACCTCAGAGAGCTGTGGAAGCTGCGACATTAAATAAATTTAAAACGGAGATAGACAGTTTCCTAGCTGATAAGGGAATTAAGGGTTATGGGGAGCGAACGTGAGTCTAGGTTCGGATCAGCCATGATCCTATTGAATGGCGGAGCAGGCCCGAGGGGCCGTATGGCCTACTCCTATTTCTTATGCTCTTATGTTCTCCCACAAACAGCAATGTGATAATGACCAGATAATCTGTTTTAGTGATGTTGGTTGAGGGATAAATATTGGCCAGGACACCGAAGGGAGAACTCCCCTGCTCTTCTTCGAAATAGTGCCGCGGGATCTTTGACGTCCACCTGAGAAAGCAGATGGGGCCTTGGTTTAACATCTCATCCAAAAGCCAGCACCTCTGACAATGCAGCACTCCCTTAGTGATTATATTGGAGTGTCAGCCTAGATTTTTGTGCTCAAGTCTCTGGAGTGGGAGACTCAGAGGCGAGGGTGCTACCCACTGAGCCACAGCTGACACTGATCCTGAGAGGTTGTTTCCCCTGGCTGCAGAGTCTAGAACTTGGGGGCATAGTCTCCAGGTAAGGGGACTGAGATTAGGAGAAATTTCTTCACTCAGAGGGTTGTGAATCTTTGGAATTCTCTACCCCAGAGAGCTTATATTCAAGGCTGAGATCGATAGATTTTTGAACTCTAAGGGAATCAAGGGATATGGGGATCGAGCGGGAAAGTGGAGTTGAGGTCAAATATCAGCCATGATCTTATTGAATGGTGGGGCGGGCTCGAGGGGACGTATGGCCAACTCCTGCTCCTATTTCTTATGTGATTTCTTATGTGATTTCTTATGTTCTAATTTTGTTGTGCTGCTGTTAAAACACAAATAAGTAGAGACTACATATATAAATCAATATATTCTTGTTAGGTAAGGGTATCAAGAGTTAAATGAGGAAAGAGAGGAGGAGTCTGGAGTGGAGCATAAATGCCAGCAGGGATTGGCTGGGCCGAATGGCCTGTTTCTGCGCTGGATATCCTACTTAATCAAGGGATATGGAGCAAAAGCGGGTAAATGCAGTTGAGATAGAGATCAGCCATGATCTAATTGAACGGTGGAGCAGGCCCAAAGGGCTGAATGGCCCACTCCTGTTCCTATATTCCTGCTGTCAGATGAGGGTCAGTGGGTAGCGCACTCACCTCTGAGTCAGAGGGTTGTGGGTTCAAGTCCCACTCCAGCGACTTGCGCACATAAAACTAGGCTGACACTCCAGGGGAGTGCTGCACAGTTGGAGGTGCCATCTTTCGGGTGAGACGTTAAACTGAGGCCCTGTCTACCCTCTCAGGTGGACGTAAAAGATCCCATTGCACTATTTTGAAGAAGAGCAGGGGAGTTATCCCCGGTGTCCTGGCCAATATTTATCCCTCAACCAACATATCAAAAACAGATTATCTGGTCATTATCGCATTGCTGTTTGTGGGAGCTTGCTGTGCGCAAATTGGCTGCCGCGTTTCCCACATTACAACAGTGACTACACTCCAAAAGTACTTCATTGGCTGTAAAGCGCTTTGAGACGTCCGGTGGTCGTGAAAGGCGCTGTATAAATGCAAGTCTTTCTATATAAATATTTAACTTTTAAAATAACCCCAGTGTATGCATGTGTACTCTTTGTGTCATATTTTGGAAAGAGGTAATCAGTTCCCAACCGTTGGGCATGGAGAGGGGGCAGGATTTTGTGAGCTCCAAACACTTTTCTGCTGTGTGGCTCCGTAATTCTTTCTGAAAATCCATTGTTTTCCTGCGAGGAGGGCATGTTCAAGCAGTTACTGAGTAGCTGTATGCATGTTTGAATATTAATGAAACACACGGTGCCTCAAATCTTTCTTTATAGTTCAAACCAAGTAATGGGTTTCTGTTGCTCTTTTATCTGTTTGATTTAACTTCCAAAAACTAATGTGGCAGAAATGTTTTTTGATTTACTTAAGCAGCAGAAGAACTAAAATCAAATTATTAAAAGCACGGTAGATTAAGCACAGTATGTACTAAGTAGCCTAGCTAGCCTTCATTTCATAACATTTAAATATAGACTAAATACAAATAATGAAACGCAAGATGCATTTTCTTGCATAAAATAAAGTATATAGTTGATTTTCTTAACCAAGGTATTTGGAGATAAGCCAAAGAATTTAACTCCAAGTAGCCAGCAACCTTAGAAGGTCGTAGGTTCAAGTCCCACTCCAGAGACTTGAGCAGATAATCCAGGCTGACACTCCCAGTGCAGTAGAAACATAGAAACGTAGAAGATAGGAGCAGGAGTAGGCCATTCGGCCCTTCGAGCCTGCTCCGCCATTCAACGAGATCATGGCTGATCATCCAAACCCTAGCACCCGGTCCCTACACCGACAGCCATCCCACCCAAGCCCTATCCCCGTAACCCTGTAACCCCACGTATTTAATCCCCCCTAACAGTAAGGGTCAATTTTTATCATGGCCAATCAACCTAACCCGCACATCTTTGGACTGTGGGAGGAAACCGGAGCACCCGGAGGAAACCCACGCAAACATGGGGAGAATGTGCAAACTCCACACAGACAGTCGCCCGAGGCCGGATTTGAACCCGGGTCCCTGGCGCTGTGAGGCAACAGTGTTAACCACTATGCCACCGTACTGAGGGAGTGCTGCACTGTCGGAGGTGCCGTCTTTCACGCGATGTTAAACCCAGGCCACATCTGCTCTCACAGGTGGATGTAAACGATCCCGTGGCACTATTTGAAGAAGAGATGGGGAGTTATCCCCGGTGTCCTGGCCAATATTTAGCCCTCAATCAACATCACTAAAAACAGATTGGCCCAGAAATTCGGGTCGGGGGCTTCCCGCGGGTGCAAGCCCCCGACCTGCACTTACCTTGCGCGCCAGCAGTTGAGCTGTAGGGCCCCGTGGAATTCCGCTCCGGGGCCTGGCGCAGCTGCCGGCGTGCTGTGCTTGCGTGTCCCAGGGGCGTAGTTAGTGCGATGCGTCCCCTGGGATCACGTGAGCCATGGGCAGCCAATCGGAGGAGGGAAAAGCCCATTCATAAGATTGACAGGAAGACCTGTGAAAACTTATGAATACTCTGATATGCCTATCAATTAGTCCAATAAAAGGCGACGAGTTAAGAACGTAACTGAAGGTTTTTATTGGCTAAATAACAGAGCCCACCCTCGTGGGTGATCCGATCCAACAGGGAGGAATACTAGCCAGTCAGCTACCTTTATACCTGGGCAGGTAATGGGCGGAGTCGGAGGTGGTCAGCCCAGGTATAACAGTGCGACAAGAGGCGACCTCGTGTAGTGATGTGACAGTGAGAACAGTGAGAACAATATACAGTGATAACTATAACAGTGGTTTACCACATTCACCCCTTGTTTAGATTAGAGTCCGGCGGGGTGAAGTGTATTACCAGCTCTGGTATGTCAGTCTGTCCGGAGGCTTCGTTAGCCTCTCCGATCGTCGCAGCGGCGGTGTTACATTATCCGGTGTTAAAGCTGGTGTCTGCGTAGTCGGCAAAGGCTCGTGGGGTTCCGGCATGCCGTCTACCTCGGCTGGACTCGGGGGGTTGGGAGGGGGGGGTGAGGGTGCGAGGTCTCGTAAGGAGACAGTGTCCTCCCGTCCGTCTGGGTAAGCCACATAGGCGTACTGGGGGTTGGCGTGCAGGAGGTTCACCTTCTCGACCAGGGGGTCCGTTTTATGGGCCCTCACGTGCTTTCGCAGCAAGACGGGTCCCGGAGAGGTCAGCCAGGTTGGTAGGGTGGTTCCCGTAGTCGACTTCCTGGGGAAGACAAACATTCGGGCATGGGGGGTGGTGTTAATGGCAGTGCAAAGTAGTGACCGGATGGAGTGCAGCGCAATCGGGAGGACCTCTTGCCAGCGGGAGGTTGGGAGGCCCTTAGACTTTAAGGCTAAGAGGGTGGCCTTCCATACCGTCGCGTTCTCTCTTTCCACCTGGCCGTTCCCTCGGGGGTTGTAGCTGGTGGTCCTGCTTGCTGCAATACCCCTCTCCAATAGGAACTGACGGAGTTCCTCGCTCATGAAGGAGGCGCCCCGGTCACTATGTATATAGTTCGGGAACCCGAACAAGGCGAAGAGTTTGTTCAGGCATTTAATGACCGTGTTACTGGTCATGTCTGGGCAGGGGAAGGCAAAGGGGAAACGGGAGTACTCATCAACAATGTTGAGGAAGTACACATTACGGTCGGATGACGGTAGGGGCCCCTTGAAGTCGATGCTCAGACGCTCGAAGGGGCGGGTGGCCTTGATCAGGCTTGCTCTGTCCGGCTTATAGAAGTGCGGTTTGCACTCAGCACAGATCTGGCAGTTCCTGGTCATGGTCCTGACCTCCTCGATGGAGTATGGCAGGTTGCGGGCCTTAATGAAATGGTAGAGTCTGGTGACTCCGGGGTGGCAGAGGTCATTGTGGAGGGTCTGAAGTCTATCACTTTGCGCACTGGCGCATGTAATGCGTGAAAGAGCATCAGGGGGGTCGTTCAGTTTACCGGGCCGGTACAAGATCTCATAATCATAGGTGGAAAGCTCGATTCTCCACCTCAAGATTTTGTCGTTCTTGATCTTGCCCCTCAGCTTGTTATTAAACATGAAGGCAACCGAGCGTTGGTCGGTGAGGAGGGTAAATCGTTTGCCTGCCAAGTAGTGCCTCCAGCGCCGTACTGCCTCCACAATTGCCTGGGCTTCCTTCTCGACCGACGAGTGTCGGGTCTCGGGGCCCTGTAGGGTCCTTGAGAAGAAGGCTACCGGCCTACCCTCCTGGTTAAGGGTAGCGGCTAGGGCGAAGTCGGATGCATCGCTCTCCACTTGGAAGGGGATTGACTCATCCACTGCGTGCATTGTGGCCTTGGCTATGTCTCCCTTAATGAGGGAGAAGGCCGCGCACGCCTCTTCCGTGAGGGGGAAGGATGTGGTTTTCAGGAGGGGTCTGGCTTTGTCCGCATAATTGGGTACCCATTGGGCATAGTAGGCGAAAAGCCCCAGGGTTCTCCTAAGTGCTTTTGGACAGTGGGGGAGGGGTAGCTCCATGAGGGGGCGCATTCTTTCGGGGTCGGGGCCGATGACTCCGTTCTCTACTACACAGCCAAGGATGGCAAGGCGCGCTGTGTTAAACACGCATTTCTCCTTATTGTAGGTGAGGTTCAGCCGTTGGGCCGTACGGAGGAATTTCTCCAGATTCACGTCGTGGTCCTGCCGGTCGCGGCCGCAGATGGTGACGTTATCTAGGTAGGGGAATGTGGCCTGCAGTCCGTTCTGGTCAACCATCCGGTCCATCTCCCTTTGGAAGACCGAGACCCCGTTGGTGACACCGAAGGGGACCCTAAGGAAGTGGTATAGGCGCCCATTCGCCTCGAAGGCGGTGTACTGGCGGTCCTCGGGGTGGATAGGGAGTTGGTGGTAGGCCGACTTAAGGTCGATGGTCGAGAATACGCGGTATTGTGCAATCTGATTGACCATGTCAGATATGCGGGGAAGGGGGTATGCGTCCAGCTGGGTGTATCTGTTTATGGTCTGGCTGTAGTCGATGACCAGGCGATTTTTATCGCCGGTCTTAACGACCACGACCTGGGCACGCCAGGGGCTGTTGCTCCCCTCGATGATGCCCTCCTTCAGGAGACGCTGCACCTCAGAGCTAATGAAAGCTCTGTCCCCAGCGCTGTACCGCCTGCTCTTGGTAGCGACGGGTTTGCAGTCGGGGGTGAGGTTAGCGAACAGGGAAGGTGGCGGCACCTTGAGGGTGGATAGGCTGCAGGTGTTACACGGTGGGCGGTTTAACCTTCGCTGGTTGTCGACTGTGAGTGGGGGGAGGGGTCCACCGTATGCTAGGGTTACACTTTGGAGGTGGGATTGGAAGTCCAGCCCTAGTAGGACGGCAGCGCAGAGCTGGGGGAGGACGAGGAGTTTAAAGTTTTTATACTCTGTACCCTTAACCGACAAGGTCACAGCACAGTAGCCGCTAATGTCCGTGGCGTGGGACCTCGATGCCATCGAGATTCGGTTGCGCGTTGGCAGGACAGGGAGGGAGTAGTGGCTCACCGTGTCTGGGTGGATGAAGCTCTCCGTGCTTCCGCTGTCGAACAGGCAGGTCGTGGCGTGGCCGTTTACTTTGATGTCCATCATCGACTTGGACAGGTGGTGTGGGCGGGCTTGATCCAGAGTGACGGAGGCTAGCGTGTAGGTAAGCGAGTCGTTGTCGTCTGCGGGCGAGGCGGTCGTCGGGTCTGGGGGCCCGGTGGCAGTCGGGCGTGGTGTGTAAAATGGCGTCTCCCACGAGGTAGGACAAAATGGCGGAGAAGATGGCTGCCCCCATAACTCACATGAGGCACTATTGGGGTCGGTTGCCTTGATCAAAGATGGCCGCCCCATGACTCACGTGTGGGGATACTGGCCTCAGTTGCCGTGAAAGAAGATGGCCGCCCCCACAGTTCGCATGAGGCACTGCTGGCCTCTGAAGATCCGCTCCTGCAGGCCTTAGAGAAGTGGCCTTTCTTCCTGCAGGTTGTGCAGGTAGAGTTCCTGGCTGGGCAGCGCGACCTCGGGTGCTTCTCCTGGCCGCAAAAGAAGCAGCCGGCGGCCCGATCGCGGGTGCCCGATGTCGGAGCCGGTACCGGGGGTGGCGGGCCCGGTCGGGTCCGGGACGCCGACGCTGAGGTAGGTCCCGGGGGCGGCGCTGCGAAGGGTATTGCGGTAGGGGTCGGGCCCGAGTCCCAGGGTCGCGAGCAGTACCTGGAAAACGCCTCCTGGTCCTGATGGGCCACCTCCAGGGAGAGAGCGAGGGCTTCAGCTTTGTCCAGGTCGAGGTCTTTAGCTTCAAGCAGTCTTTGCCGTGAGTAGTCGGACCGTAGGCCTTTCACAAAGGCATCGCGGATATTATCTTCCGTATTTTCAACAGCCGTCACCGCTTTAAAGTCACAGTTCCTGCCGAGTGCTCTTAGCGCCCGTAAAAATTCAGCTACAGACTCTCCTGGCTGTTGCGGGCGGGATCTTAGGAGGTGCCTGGTGTACATGTAATTTACCGGGCTGCGGTACTGCTGTTTCAGTAGGTTGATAGCGGCCTCGTACGTAGTCGTGTCCTGTATGAGTGCGTATACTCTCGGGCTCGCTTGGGCGTTCAGAAGTCTTAGTTTGGATCTCTGCGGGGCGCCGGATTCTTCCAGGTAGGATTCGAAGCAGTCCAGCCAGTGTTTGAAGTTGAGGGCTGCGTTTGGTGCCTGTGGGTTTAGATCCAGGTATGGTGGTTTCAAGGCTTGCAGCCAAGCCGGCTGGTGTGGCCCGTTGTCTGGAGGCTGCTGTTGCTGTGCTGCTGGGTGAGCTCCTTGCTGTTGCTGTTCATTATCAGACATCTTTAAAATTTAGTCAATAAAATTGATATGCCTATCAATTAGTCCAATAAAAGGCGACGAGTTAAGAACGTAACTGAAGGTTTTTATTGGCTAAATAACAGAGCCCACCCTCGTAGGTGATCCGATCCAACAGGGAGGAATACTAGCCAGTCAGCTACCTTTATACCTGGGCAGGTAATGGGCGGAGTCGGAGGTGGTCAGCCCAGGTATAACAGTGCGACAAGAGGCGACCTCGTGTAGTGATGTGACAGTGAGAACAGTGAGAACAATATACAGTGATAACTATAACAGTGGTTTACCACATACTCCGGCCCCAAAATAGCAGTAAACCTTCAAATACATTTTTTTTTTAAATCACACTTTTTAAATAAACTATAAATTACATTAAATAACTATTTTAAACAATAATTTAAATTTTTGAAAAAATAATTTTATAAAAAAACAGGGCTAAAAATAAACTTACCTTGCTTTAAAGTATTTAAAAATAATAAACCTGTGGAAAAAATGTTTTAATTTTAATTAATTGACCACTTACCTTGCAAAAAGCAGGCCTTACGCCTGCTTTTTAAATGTGTAAATCCTGCAGGCTTAAGCTCGCGTGAAAACCTGCAAAAAAAAACCTAAGTTCAAAGCGCACGCGCAGCCTCCCCTGCGCGCACGTTCGACCTCTGAACCCCTTCGTTCAGAGGATCGGAAGTGCCGGTTTCCCGCGCATGCGCAGTGCATGCAGGAAACCGGCATTTCCATTCGGCCTACGGGTGAGTACCCCGTGCGTACTCACCTGTGGAGAGCTGAATTTCTGGGTCATTATCTGGTCATTCTCACATTGCTGTTTGTGGGAGCTTGCTGTGAGCAGATTGGCTGCCGCGTTTCCTACATTACAACAGCGAGTACGCTTCAAAAGCAATTAATTGGCTGTAAACCTCTTTGGGATGTCCTGAGGTCATGAAAGGCGCTATATAAATACAAATTCTTTCTTTTCCCTGAATTTATTGTTTTATTGTGCAAAACATCAATACAATGTAAAGAATTATCTTTTGAATTGTTTCTGAGGTAACTATATTAAGAGTTTTTTTTAAATTTATTTGTGTAACAATCACTGTTGATATGCGCAGATTTTATTTATTTAACTAATGCGCGAGGAGGAAATTTTATTTGTCATTATCTACCTCCAATAGGCACAACAAGCACCTTTTTTTTTCTTGGATCCAATAAAAAATACCTGCTTCACTTCACCTCACGAAATTCTTTCCAACCTCCTTGCCCCCCATCCCAGCATTCCTTCCGCAACTCACCACAGGAGATCTGCTCGCGCAAGATCAAAATTTAAGACAAATGCATTAAGTATCCGCTGATGTCCCACAGCGTTATTCCAGGGTATTCTGTATTTTAGATCATGACAAGGACCCACGGCACAGTTTGTGTTGGTTTGGTTTGGTTTGGATACAAGATCACGTTCATTCCTCACCTTCATAAAACTTCAAGTTCTCTCGGTAAATCATACAAGTTAAATGATAAATTTTGGGTGTCACTTCACAAAAAATAAAAGCAGCTAAGACACTTCAATCAGAAGAGAAGGTTACATCCAGAAAACAAATGTCCTGGTAAGCCAGGTGGTTCCTTGGAAATAGATGAGACACATGAAGGTTAGACTTTTATGGCACTTTCCCG
The DNA here is from genome assembly GCF_052327205.1 of Somniosus microcephalus. NCBI lineage: Eukaryota > Metazoa > Chordata > Chondrichthyes > Squaliformes > Somniosidae > Somniosus > Somniosus microcephalus. The sequence goes on along the minus strand of NC_140987.1, from coordinate 443,027,447 downwards.
TTTTGAAAAGGTTTTTGGCATGTTCTGCAATATTGTAACACATCACAGTTTTGCCTCTCATCCGCTTTGGATTCAAAAGTGAAGTACCATCTCTACACCAATGTTGTTGTACTTGCGTGGTTCCAGACAGTTGTTAGATGTTAGTTTTTTTTAAATTTTACTTGTTTATGGGATGTGGGCATCGCTGGCAAGGCCAGCATTTATTGCCCATCCCTAGTTGCCTTTGAGAAGGTGGTCGTCGTCGTCGTACGTGTCTTCACACTGTTCCCTTTGGGGAACTGTATGAAGTGGTGGAAGGATTTCTGGCCGCGATTAACGCTCCTTCTTGGACCGTAACCATCTTCGTACCAGCCATTAGGGTGGTTAGTCCTATGGCGGGAGGGTTTTACGGGCTCCCACAACCCATACGAGGCGGGGGGGACCACCCACACCCACGGACGCAAGTATCCCGCTGGATGTCAACCCAGAATTTAGAGCCGGAGCTCCGACTCCACTTGCCGGGACTGTCTGGAGCTGGGTTCGAAACCCTACGCCTTCTGGCCCAGCGGCGGGGATGCTACCGCTATGCCAAAGGCCCACTCCCAAGGTGGTGGTGAGCTGCCTTCTTGAACCGCTGCAGTCCATGTGGTGAAGGTACTCCCACAGTGCTGTTAGGGAGGGAGTTCCAGCATTTTGACCCAGCGACGATGAAGGAACGGCGATATATTTCCAAGTCAGGATGGGGGGAGCTTGGAGGTGGTGATGTTCCCATGCACCTGCTGCCCTTGTCCTTCTAGGTGGTAGAGGTCGCAGGTTTGGGAGGTGCTGACGAAGAAGCCTTGGCGAGTTGCTGCAGTGCATCTTGTAAATGGTAGACACTGCAGCCACGGTACGCCGGTGGTGGAGGGAGTGAATGTTTAAGGTGGTGGATGGGGTGCCAATCAAGCAGGCTGCTTTGTCCTGGATGGTGTCGAGCTTCTTGAGTGTTGTTGGAGCTGCACTCATCCAGGCAAGTGGAAAGTGTTCCATCACACTCCTTACTTGTGCCTTGTAGATGGTGGAAAGAATGTAAACTCTCATATTTATTTCTTGTCTTTCCCTAGAAGCTGTTATGGCAAATATGTTGGACAAGTCATGAACAGAGAAGTTACTAAAAATTAGTTCTGCTGGTGACTTGATTTTCATATTAAAACTTTTGTTCCATAAAAATCATTACTTGCATGTTTGGATATGATTCATGAACACATAGACTTGATGATTAATGTGGCAAATGTGAAAGTATAAAATAAGATTTTGGAAAACTGAACAGAAAAAGGAGAGTTTAATTGAAACAAATCAATAAGGTTTGATGTGTTGCTGGGCAAACACAAGAAATCCAAGATCAAAGGAAACTGAAAAAGATGAATTGATTTGGGGTCAATTTAAAAACCTGTAAGTTTAGTTATTTTTAAAGTGAATAATATACCTTTCGAAATCAAACTCTGCTTATCTGAATTACTGGAAGAGTCTACATTGTACTTTAAAATTAATATTTTGGTATGGACATAGTTTGTGATGGTTGAAGTTGCTCTTCATAGAATTTTACAACTATCACAATTGTATAAGATGCAAACTTTTACTATGTGTTAAAGCAGAACTAAAATTAACATCATAGCTAAGTCAGGCAAATACCACTGATGAAAAACTAATGATCTACTTAAGCTGCATCTTGCATCTAACTAATGACTTCTGTTCCGTAATTAAGGAAGGTTTGGGGAAGGTAAATTGTGTCTGATCAGCAGAAATAACTGTGACACAGGAGAAATTGCTCTTTATTTAAAGCAATACTCACAGGCAGGGAAATCTTCTGTGTTCCTTGGATATAGAGGTATGTGGTAAAGACTAAATAGCCAATTGGGGACAGAAGGAGGCCATTCAGCCCTTCATGGCTGTGTCTGCCGAAGAAGAGCTCTCCAGCCTAATCCCACTTTCCAGCTCTTGGTCCGTAGCCCTGTAGGTTACAGCACTTCAAGTGCATATCCGAATACTTTTTAAATGTGATGAGGGTTTCTGCCTCTACCACCCTTTCAGGCAGTGAGTTCCAGACCTCCACCACCCCCTGGGTGAACAAATTTCTCTTCAACTCCCCTCTAAGCCTTCCACCAATTACTTTAAATCTATGCCCCCCTAGTTATTGACCCTTCTGCTCAGGGAAATAGATCCTTCCTACCCACTCTATCGAGGCTCCTCATAATCTATCTATATATATAAAAGGATCGTGGTGTCTGTCTGTCTGTCTGTGTGTCTGTCTGTCTGTGTGGATGTCCGGGCATCACTCAAAAGTTATAGAGCGTACCTATACATATGTTATATCAAAAGAAAGCTTATGATTAGGGGAGTGTCATAGGCATATTTACCTTTTGATCAGACAAATATTGTTCGGACAGTACAAAAAAGGTTCAAAAAACAGACAAAATCCGCTCATTAGCGGTTGACCAATCCTACCACTCATTAGCGTTGAGTGACGTGATGGTTGACCAATCCTACGGGGGCACGGGGGTGTTTCATGGCATTTGTGGGCAGGGCCTAATCCTTCAAACTGCCGTTAGTGCGGGAGCTGAGCTGAGGTGAGTGGCAGCCATTAAAGATCGGCTGGGCCTGAAGCTAAAAAAATGGTAATGGAGGTGAGGAAATTGTTGATTGATTAGTATTGATTCAGGAATTTCTCTCTCTCTCTCTCTCCTTCCCCCCCTCTCTCTCTCTCTCTCCTTCCCCCCCCCCTCTCTCTCTCCTTCCCCCCCTCTCTCTCTCTCTCTCTCTCTCTCCCGAAGCGGGAGCTCAGCTGAGGTAAGTCGCGGCCCGAGAGCCCGGCCGGGCCTGAAGCGCTAGGCCGAGCACGGCCACCATGGCCGGGCTCAATTTTCTAAGCCCTTCCCTGGCGAAATTATCAGAATGGCACTTATCATCTGGGATTGAAGACCTTGCCTCCCTCTGAGGTCTGGGGCCTTTATAAGACCCAGTCCGGAACCCATCCTTGCTCTCAGCAGATGTGGCTTCCCTCAGCCCTATCTAGGGTGTGCTGTCTCTCTCTCTCTCTCCTTCCCCACTCTCTCTCTCTCTCCTCTTCCCCCCTCTCTCTCTCTCTCTCTCTCCTTCACCCACTCTCTCTCTCTCCTCCCCTTTCCCCCCTCTCTCTCTCTCTCTCTCTCCTTCCCCCTCTCTCTCTCTCTCTGCTTCCCCCCTCTCTCTCTCTCTCTCCCTTCCCCCCTCTCTCTTTCCATCCCCCCCTCTCTCTCTCTCCTTCCACCCCCTCTCTCTCTCTCTCTCCTTCCCCCTCTTCTATCTTATCTTATCGCATAACGGAGCGGGCAAGGACACTGAACGTACAATTGCAAGAGATAGATTGTTAGGCAGGGGAGGGAGGGAGAGAGAGGGGGAGACAAGGGGAGGGAGAGAGACAGAGAGGGGGAGGGAGGGAGAGAGAGGAAAGGAGGGAGAGAGGGGGGGAGAGGGGGAGGGAGGGAGAGAGAGAGGGGGAGGGAGGGAGAGGAGAGGGGGAGGGAGAGGAGAGGGGGGAGGGAGGGAGAGGAGAGTGACTAGGCGAGACATACCCAAAACTGTAAAACCTGCAGTATATGGCTACTGGCGATCCCCATTAACAAAAAACGAGGTTAAACAACCAGCTCCTGGGTGCTTAGGAAGAGTTCTTCAATCCCAACAGTCTCATAAACAGTTTTACAAAAAAGCCTCGGCAACGCCGGGCACCCCAGCTAGTTTTATATATCTCAATTAAATTTCCCCTCAGCCGCCTCTGTTCCAAAGAAAACAACCCCAGCCTATCCAATCTTTCCTCATAGCTTAAATTCTCCGGTCCTGGGAACATCCTCCTAAATCTCCTCTGTATCCTCTCGAGTGCAATCACATATTTCCTGTAATGTGGTGACCAGAACTGTACACAGTACTCTAGCTGTGGCCTAACTATACAGTTCAAGAATAGCCTTCCTGCTCTTGTATTCTATGCCTTGGCTAATAAAGAAAAGTATCCCGTATGCCTTCTTAGCCATTTTATTTACTTGTCCTGCTAACTTCAGGGATCATGTGGACATGCACTCCAAAGTCCCTGTGCTCCTCTACATTTCTCAGTATCCTACCATTTATTGTGTAGTCCCTTGCCTTGTTAGCCCTCCCCAAATGCATTACGTCACACCTTTCTGGATTGAATTTCATTTGTGACTTTTCTGCCCACCTGACCAGTCCATTGATATCTTCCTGCAGTCTGCAGCTTTATTCCTCAATATCAACCAGACGGCCGATATTTGTCTCATCTATAAGCTTCTTAATCATGCTTCTACATTGAAGTCTAAGGACTGGATTTTCTCAATGGGAAGCTTTTGGAGGCAGGAATGCTGCTTGCCAGCTTTCATCCCGCCTCCATCAGCTTCTGGCCAACCAGTGGGATTTTCCCCTGATTGACCCCACCTGGCAGGCTCAGCAGGCCAATTAGGGGCAAGTCACTGACAGAGCACGTCAACGTATGACATGCCATCTGTCAAGAATTTTTGAAAGAAGAAATGTCATCATTTGACAGCTCTGTGAAGCTGTCAAACACTGACATTCTGTGTAGTTTGATGAGTCCTTGTGTTCAGGACTCATCAAAACTTTCAACTTTGCAGAAATCACTTGGCTGTTGGGTCGGAGGATCCAACAGCCAGTCTGTGATATCTACAATGGCGATGTCAGGGACTCTGGCACCACAGCGGCTGAAGGCTCTAGGTAGAAACAAAGGTAAGTTAACATTTTCTAACACTTTACACTCACCTCACATACTTACCACTCCACACTTGCAGCCATCACTCATCACTTTCAGACCCCTCCGACCCCCGCAGACCTCCTCTTCGCCTCATACACCTTGGCGGGGTTCCCCCAGGTCGGGAAGCCCGCATTTCAGCGCCAAAAATGGGGATAATCCTATTTTCTGCTTGTTAACCACCTGTGAATGGGCAGTTAATAGGCTTTAATCTCTTCCCACCTCGAGGAGACAGGACCCGGGGTTGGGCAGCTTCCTGCCTCCTGGCAAGAGGGCACGGAGGTGGGTTGGTGGCGGGTTTGCCATCCGCCCCCAAATTCTGCAACTTTGCCGGCAGTCCCGCCTCCATACCCGCCTCATCGGGGCTTGGAAAATCCAGCCCTAAGTTATTGATACATACCACAAAAAGCAAGGAGCCTAGTACTGAGCCCTGTGAAACCCCACTGGAAACAGCCTTCCAGTCACAAAAATACCCTTAGACCATTACCCTTTGCTTCCTGCCACTGAGCCAATTTTGGATCCTACTTGCCACTTTCCCTTAGATCCACTACTTTCCATTACTTTTCTGACCAGTCTGCCACATGGGACCTTGTCAAAAGCTTTGCTAAAATTTATATAGACTACATCAAACACACTACCCTCATCGACCCTCCTTGTTACCTCCTCAAAATATTCAGTTAAGTTAATCAGACACGACTGTCCCTTAACAAATCCATCCTGACTGTTTTTGATTAATCCGTTGACTTTCTAAATGACGATTAATACTATCCCTCAGAATTTTTTCCAATAATTTGCCCACCACCGAGGTTAGGCTGGCTGGCTTGTAATTAATTGATGTATCCCTTTCTCCCTTTTTAAACAATGGCACAATGTTAACAGTCCTCCGGCACCACGCCTGTAGCCAGAGAGGT